>NW_027362772.1:287768648-288188526 GCF_046119375.1 Phyllobates terribilis
GTTGACCTGGAGATGGGAGTCCTGACACCCGAGGACACTTCACCGGAAGCAGACTGGGACACAGAGAGGCAGCAGCAGTACCGGAAAGTACAGGAGAGCGTGGAGCGAAGTCTCTGTCTCGCTAGGGAAAGACAAGAGAAAACTTACAACCAGTATGCTCCCGCTGTTCCCCTGGTACCCGGAGAGCAGGTCTTGAAGAGGAAGAGACGGCTCCACAAGTTAGACGACCAGTGGGAGAAGGACCCGTACACCGTACTGCCCTCAAGCCACGACAACCCAAAGGTTTGTACCATCAGTAAAGACGGAGGGGAAACCACAGCCATTGTATTCCGGGATCACCTGAAGAAGTGTCCCGAACAGCTACGGAACCCAGAAGGAGAGCAAGAAGACCCTCGACCCGTAGAGGAAAGGGAAGATATGGTTAGTACTGTGCTCGGAGACTTCCCTCGGTCCTGGACTCAAGTCAATGGTGCAGTTGTGGTACCCGTCCTCACGTTCCTCCAACCAGCATCCCAAGTGCCTACGGAGCAACAGGTAGAGCTGGAAGAGCAGCCGGTCCAGGAGGCAGCGGACTCCACACAAGCAGAACAGGAGGATCAACCCTCTGCTCATAGTGAGCCTGCCGTACCCCTAGTGAGCCAAAGAGCCCGTAGACAGCTGCCCAGTTTACCCTTGACAGCTCCTACACCCTGTAGTTCAGGGCCAGACAGTCAGCTCCGTAGGTCCACTAGGGCCACTAGAGGCCAGTTACCCGCACGTTGGAGGATTTGAAGTGTTTAAATTGTTTTATTTGTGGTCACCTGTCTGTTACTTGTAAATAATTATGTGTTTCTAGTTATTTTTAGGAGTCCTTGGTGGATTTACCGGGAATCCTTGTACAATTGGTTGGAGCGTAACCTAGGAATGGACTAAAGACTGTTAAGGACACGGGGCAGGACAGACCCCTACCTGGTTACGTCTCCCTGTTTTGGTGAAATGGACACATTGCTTTTCTTTAAAACTGCACCCGGTTGCGGACACGCCGTAACCATCTTTATGTGTTTTTCTTATTGTATTATTATTGTTTATACCTTGTTATGTTTTTCTAAAAATATGTTTAGTCCCGGAGTACTAAATTTCACTAGGGGGGAATGTGGCACCCCAGGGGTCTGGTTTCCACAGTAACATCTATGTTATGTCTGAGAGCAGGTGGGAGGTCTCTTGGTCAGGGATCCTATGCATGCCACACCTCCTGCCCAGTCCTGGGAGGGGAAGGACTTCCCCTATATAAACCTAGGGCTGAGGCAGGGTTAGTGTGTAGAGAAGAAGTAGAGACAGAGAAGAGCAGCAGATATAGGAAAAGAACATCAGGAGCTCTGTGGGAGCAGTGCTATAAGGAGTCAGGGGCTGGCAGCTGCAGAGCTCGCCCTGACTGAGAAGCTATCACCGGACCCGGAGTCCGAGGCTGTGGGGACTAATCTTTACCCAGCAGCAGAAACCGCCCGGCAGGGGATTTCAGGTCCTCTGGCCAAGAAACCCGAAGGCACGGTCACACGCGTGGGACCAGCACCGCCGTCGTGGAGCGGACGCCACTAGAAGGCCCCGAGTCACCGGCCATACGGGTGAGCACCACACGGTACACTCAGGGACGTGGGCTACTTATACCCGCCTCTAGCAAGGTAGCCAGAAGAGTACAGTCAGTTTGGGAGGCCTACAACTCCGCCTGGCCAGGGGAGATCCCATCTGCTCAAGGACTGACCAGGCCCCGATCGCTAGCCAGTACTCCGGGAGGGTCTATCTTTATCACCAGTAAAGACCCTGAACTACACCGCATCGTCTCTGAGTGATTCCTGCTACCCCCATCATCCACGTCGGCTGCCCTGAGGCCATACCCCTCCCGTTGGGGGTGATACTATCACGCTGCACAATCCTACCACCGGCCTCAGCGGTCTGCCCTGCAGCGGCAGCTCCTTCGCTGCATTCAACGGGTGGCGTAGTCGTCCAACATCTACCGCTAATACAACGCCACTTAGTCTGACTCCCTGGGCACGAACCGGGTCACCGCCACGAGACTACAACCCTCAACAGATCCGGCTCCGGGTAAGCTCCTGCATGCGCAACGCTGTGCGACACAGGTCCAGGGGTGCGTCAGAAAGACCAAAGAGCAGCAAGATGATAGAAAAATTAAGTGTGAGCGAGAGAAAAGAGGAGAGAGAATATAAAGAAAGGAGAGACGGGAAAGAGATAAGAAAGGAAAAAGAGACAAGAGGGAGAGAAACAGATGAGAGAGAGAGGAGAGAAAGACAAAAGAGAAACAATAGAGAAGGGAGATGGGAGAGAGGAGAGGTGACAGAGCAAGAGAGAGGTGGGTAGAAAGAAAAAAAGAAAGAACAGACAGAAGAGAGTAGAGAAGGGATCGAGACAGAGGACAGATCGTCAGAAGAGGAGAGAGGGAGAAAAGGAGTGCAGAGCAGAAAAGAGAGTGTGAGAGGAGAGAAATGAGGGGGGGAAAGGGGAAGAAAATAGTTAACATGAAAGAAGAGAGGAGAAAAGAGGAGAGAGAATGAGACAGACAGAAAGGAATGAGATGAGATGGAGATAGAGAGGAGAGAGATAGGACAGCAGAGAAGAAAGAGGAGACGGAAGACAGAGAGAAGATGAAGATAGAGAGGCAAACAATGAGATGACCTTAATTAATGTATCTACAAGCTTAAAATTGAGGCAATGGCGGAGAAAATATGAGATTTCCGAGAGCGTGGGGCTCAAACTCTGTTCTGGCACAGGAGACCTGCCCAAAGTAAGGACAAAACTAAGTCTTTTCTTTATGACTTGCATTTTGTTTGCCAGTCTTAATGAGGGGCGTACACACCATTTAATGAATTAGGCACATCTTTTCAGTGGCGTATGTCTCTGTGCGTCTCGCCAGGAATGTTACTATAGTCAGGGACTGGAGTAACATTTCTGGCATAAGAAATGCCATAGATTTTAAAGAATTTGGCGGATGTAGACACGCCCCATCACGGCTCCTCCCCAGTTCTGACCATTTTTAAACTGTTGTGAAAAACGCCAAGTCACAAAGTTTTGCATCTTTTCAGTATTTTATGACAGTTTCTAGTATAAATACCTTTATGTATCGGCCCCTAAGACTCTCTCAGGCTACAATGTTATTGTAACTATAAAGTAACAGCTACAGTTCACATGAATACAATGGGGGAAATTTTCATACCTTCTATGCTAGTTTTTGGATGTCCAAAGGTCACAAAATTTGTTGTGAGTGGTATTAGCACCAAAATTTTGCAAAGTTTTTGCAGCAGTTTGCCACTTTTTCTACATTGGTTTTCCAGCAAACTCATGCAGTCACTTAACTTGGAGCATGCTGCAATGAAAAGTCTAGTTGTAGCCTCAGCCTAAACTTTAGCTTAAAAGCAATTCAGAAGCGTTTACATCACAACTGGACAAAGAAAAACTTACGATTCAGCTGAGAAGTCACGAAACCTGGAAACTGCTCTTCAGAAATCTGCAGGTAGAGGACAGCACCGCTCAGTATTTATACAGTAGGTTGTGTGATATTGTGTGGGCTGAAAGATCATTTCTGAGGAAAAATAATTTGGCACAAAGATATAAAAAGAGCAAAGGTTTCTCTTTTGTCATTCCAAGAATAAAGTTTACTATTCTCCAGTAGTCAAAAGTCTTTCAAATACCAGCTGAACCAAAAAAAAAATATATTCATTAGTGTTGAGCGAGCATGCTCGACACTGGTCGGTACTCGCCCGAGCATCTCACTACTCAGGATGTTCGACGAGCACCGAGCATTTCCGAGTTACTCGGGCGGGAGCTCGGGTCTCCACCTTGCATGTTTGGCGCTCTTTACAGAGCCAATGAACATGCAGGGATTGCCAGCCAGTCACTGTAATGCCACAGCCATGTTATTTGTGGGCATTACAGTGATTGGCTGGCCACACAGCGTCACCTCGAGTATTTAAAACCGGGCGCCGCCATCTTGGACACAGTCGCTCCGGATCAAACGGTGTAGGGAGAGTGCTGCTGAGTTAGGGAGAGATTTATACTGTGAAATAGGTAGTGTAGGGTCTCTGACGCGCCCCCAGGGCCGTGGGGTACTCGGCAGCCGGGCCTATGGATGCTGGGGGGGATATGCCACAGTGGCTGGCCCGGTCCGTGGCCCAGGGCGGTCAACAAAAAGGGGAATGTTATTTATATATAGTTTGTAGTTTTAGAAAGTGTTCATGACGCCACCTGTGGTACCTGGTAAGGATTACCAGCGCTGCTTCAGACCTCGGGGGTGTTGGAATGGCAGCTGAGGTGTTTCTGCTCACCACAGGTGGAGCGGGCCCCCAGGGCAGTGTGGAGTTTGATGGAGGGTGGTGATGCTGGGGCTTGAAGTGCAGGCGGGATTGTGCAGCAGGAGTAACTGACAGAGACAGGGGATTCGCTTCAATACCTTTACTGGTGCGGATGTCAGGTACGGTCCAGGGTACTCAGTAGGATGGGTGCACTCCAGGACTTCTCCCCAGTGAGGCCTCCTGGTCCGTGTCTGCCTCTCTGTATGCTCCTGGCCAGCCTGCAATTGAGCCTAGCTTATTTGTCGTGCTGTTCCTTCACCTGTCGCTCGGTAGTAGGACCTTCTGCTGGCAACCACTATCCCTGGGCGCCGGGGCCTTTGTGGTTCCTGGTCCTGTAATGGGTCTAGCTTCAGGTCAGCCAGGGACTTGTAGTCCTCCTGGAATGCCGGTGATCCCTACCGGGTATAAAGGACCCTGTAGGCGCGGACTCGGTGTCCGGTGTGTATATCGGGGTGAGCCTATGATGCTCCTCTGCCCCTTCAACTCCTCTCTCCTTTCTCCAATTGCCTTCGGCCACACTCGGGGCCCTCAAAACTCAGCAGCAGACGTGCTGCGTCTTCGCTGCTCTCAGCATCAGCATGCTCTCAGACTCTCTGTCTGACTCACTAACTTCTCACTGACGCCTCTCAGACTGACTGACTGCCTGGCGCCACCCTCCATATATATATCCCTAACGGGCTCCCTCTGGTGGTGTGAAGTGGAAGGGTGGAGGTGTTTGTATGTAATGAGGGCCTCTTGTGGAGAAGTCCGTCCATGCACCCTGGGTCCTGTGGCACCTGTGCGCAGCAGGGAGCCACATCTCTAAAGCCTGCAAAATCAAACAAACAGTCCTTCTCAGGACTAATATCCATCCCAGATATCAGGCAGGCAGGCAGGCTGTATAGGAGACGCAGTGGTTATACCAACAAACACTGCATTACAGTCCTGTGTGCTGCTTTTCAAATTGCTAGACTTAGTACCAGGTCTCAGGGGCCAGGAAAAATCCTTTTTTTTCATCTAAATCCTCTTTTTTTTTTTTTCCCTCAGTCAGACTGTACAAATACCCATCTTATTAACCTTTTGGTATTTTTTACCCCCCCCCCCCAAAAAAAACAATTGAGTGTGTCTGTGAGTGTTCAGACACAAATATGTCTGTTTAAAAGAGTCTGGTGTAGGCTAGATAACTAGAACTGTGGTTTTGCAGTTTCACAGTTCTAATCTATGTATTATCCACTTTTTTGCCTTTTTTCCATAAAAAAAAACATTTTGAGTGTCTCGCTGACTGTTCAGGCACAAATATATCTGTTCAAAAGATTCTGGTGTAGGCCAGATAACTAGAACTGTGGTTTTCCTCTTCCATGGTTCAAATCTGGGTGTAATCCACCTTTTTGCATAAAAAAAAACATTTGGGTGTATCGCTGACTGTTCAGACACAAAAATATCTGTTTAAAAGATTCTGGTGTAGGACAGATAACTAGAACTGTGGTTTTGCAGTTTCACAGTTCTAATCTATGTATTATCCACTTTTTTGCCTTTTTTCCATAAAAAAAAACATTTTGAGTGTCTCGCTGACTGTTAAGACACAAATATATCTGTTTAAAAGAGTGTGGTGTAGGCCAGATAACTAGAACTGTGGTTTTGCAGTTCCATGGTTCAAATCTCTGTATTATCTACTTTTTTGCATTTTTTCCATAAAAAAAAACATTTTGAGTGTCTCACTGACTGTTAAGACACAAATATATCTGTTTAAAAGAGTCTGGTGTAGGCCAGATAACTAGAACTGTGGTTTTGCAGTTCCACGGTTCAAATCTCTGTATTATCCACTTTTTTGCCTTTTTTCAATAAAAAAAAAACATTTTGAGTGTCTCGCTGACTGTTCAGACACAAATATATCTGTTTCAAAGAGTCTGGTGTAGGCCAGATAACTAGAACTGTGGTTTTGCAGTTACACGGTTCAAATCTCTGTATTATCTACTTTTTTCAATAACAAAAAACATTTTGAGTGTCTCGCTGACTGTTCAGACACAAATATATTTGTTCAAAAGATTCTGGTGTAGGCCAGATAACTAGAACTGTGGTTTTCCTCTTCCACGGTTCAAATCTGGGTGTAATCCACCTTTTTGCATAAAAAAAAACATTTGGGTGTATCGCTGACTGTTCAGACACAAAAATATCTGTTTAAAAGATTCTGGTGTAGGACAGATAACTAGAACTGTGGTTTTGCAGTTTCACGGTTCTAATCTATGTATTATCCACTTTTTTGCCTTTTTTCCATAAAAAAAAAACATTTTGAGTGTCTCGCTGACTGTTAAGACACAAATATATCTGTTTAAAAGAGTGTGGTGTAGGCCAGATAACTAGAACTGTGGTTTTGCAGTTCCACGGTTCAAATCTCTGTATTATCTACTTTTTTGCATTTTTTCCATAAAAAAAAAAAACATTTTGAGTGTCTCACTGACTGTTAAGACACAAATATATCTGTTTAAAAGAGTCTGGTGTAGGCCAGATAACTAGAACTGTGGTTTTACTCTTCCACGGTTCAAATCTGGGTGTAATCCACCTTTTTGCATAAAAAAAAAACATTTTGAGTTTCTCGCTGACTGTTCAGACACAAATATCTGTTTAAAAGATTCTGGTGTAGGCCAGATAACTATAACTGTGGTTTTCCTCTTCCACGGTTCAAATCTCCTTTTTATTAGCCTTTTGCCATTGATAGTGCGAGTGTAAGCTATTTTACTTATTTTACAATGGGCAAGGCGCGTGGCAAGGGACGTGGAACTGGACGTTCTGGTGATTGTGCGTGCAGAGCACGGGGCCGTGGCCAAGGTGAAAATGTGCCACAACCAACAGCCACATCTTCTCGCTCCCAGTTCTTGACCGAATTACAAGGGAAGCAGACAACAGCACCACTATTGCGAACTGATCAGTGTGAACAGGTTATTAATTGGATAGCAGATAATACTTCCACTCACCTGGGCACCACCACCTCCGGTTCGTCTTCCACACGGTCAAGTGTTGGTAGCCGTGAGTCTCGACTGCATACTCCTCCTCACCCTGATGCTCCTTCCTCCCACCATGCCGAGTGTCGTCAGACAGCAACTGATCCCACAGTTGGACACTCTGAAGAGCTGTTCACTGGTCCATTTCCATATTTGTGCCCCTCGCCTGCTCCGCTTGAAGTGGTGGAAGAGGAGATCCCATGTAGCGATGGCCAAATATTTGAACAGCCACGGCCACAGGAAGGCGACCCTGGCAATTTGTTACAAGAGGTGGATGACGATGAGACACAATTGCCACGAAGTGAGGAGGAGGACCGTGGTGCAGAAGTGGAAGAGGAGGAGGTGGTGGATGATCTAGTAACTGACCCAACATGGCAGGAGGACACGCAGAGCGAGGCCAGCAGCACACAGGGGGAGGGAGGCAGAGTACCCCAACAGGCAGGAAGAAGCAGTGTGGTGGCCGCAGACAGAAGGCGAGCAACCGTTCCGTGTAGGGATGTTGTCAGGACAATAGGTAGGTCTTCCAGAGTCTGGAATTTTTTTAAAGACTCTGCTGATAACCCCAAAAAGGCCATTTGTACCACCTACCATCAGCAGGGGTGACAAAACTACCAGCCTGACCACCACTAGCATGATCAGGCACATGTCAGCAAAGCACCCGACTTTGTGGGGCAAACCCCAGGGTCCACGACCAGTGTTAGCGGGTGTCACCACTGCTTCTTCCGCTGTTGTGCGTGTAAGAGAACCCCCTGTTGTGCGTGCAAGGCAATCCCCTGTCCATACTGCATGCAAAGATGCCCCCTCCTCTCAGTCTTCACTTGTTATGGCAGTTTCTCAAGAAACAGTATCAACGTCCACGTCCACGTCCCACCACAGCGTTCAATTGTCCATATCCCAGACCTTTGAACGAAAGTGCAAATTCGTAGCCAACGCCCCACAGGCCACAGTCCTAAATTTGCACATTTTACGACTGCTTGCATTGGAAATGCTGCCTTTTAGGCTGGTAGAGATGGAATCCTTCCGCACCCTTATGGCGGTGGCCGTCCCTTGGTACTCGGTCCCCAGCTGACACTACTTTGCCCAGTGTGCCATCCCCGCACTATACAAGCACGCAGTCTGTGGCCTGAGAAGCTGCCCGACCTGGTGGACCTATACAACTACATCCCTCTAGGTTCCACCAACTGTACCCCGGCTTACCTAATGAGGGCAAGGCCTGGTAAGCTACCTGTTGACCTGGAGATGGGAGTCCTGACACCCGAGGACACTTCACCGGAAGCAGACTGGGACACAGAGAGGCAGCAGCAGTACCGGAAAGTACAGGAGAGCGTGGAGCGAAGTCTCTGTCTCGCTAGGGAAAGACAAGAGAAAACTTACAACCAGTATGCTCCCGCTGTTCCCCTGGTACCCGGAGAGCAGGTCTTGAAGAGGAAGAGACGGCTCCACAAGTTAGACGACCAGTGGGAGAAGGACCCGTACACCGTACTGCCCTCAAGCCACGACAACCCAAAGGTTTGTACCATCAGTAAAGACGGAGGGGAAACCACAGCCATTGTATTCCGGGATCACCTGAAGAAGTGTCCCGAACAGCTACGGAACCCAGAAGGAGAGCAAGAAGACCCTCGACCCGTAGAGGAAAGGGAAGATATGGTTAGTACTGTGCTCGGAGACTTCCCTCGGTCCTGGACTCAAGTCAATGGTGCAGTTGTGGTACCCGTCCTCACGTTCCTCCAACCAGCATCCCAAGTGCCTACGGAGCAACAGGTAGAGCTGGAAGAGCAGCCGGTCCAGGAGGCAGCGGACTCCACACAAGCAGAACAGGAGGATCAACCCTCTGCTCATAGTGAGCCTGCCGTACCCCTAGTGAGCCAAAGAGCCCGTAGACAGCTGCCCAGTTTACCCTTGACAGCTCCTACACCCTGTAGTTCAGGGCCAGACAGTCAGCTCCGTAGGTCCACTAGGGCCACTAGAGGCCAGTTACCCGCACGTTGGAGGATTTGAAGTGTTTAAATTGTTTTATTTGTGGTCACCTGTCTGTTACTTGTAAATAATTATGTGTTTCTAGTTATTTTTAGGAGTCCTTGGTGGATTTACCGGGAATCCTTGTACAATTGGTTGGAGCGTAACCTAGGAATGGACTAAAGACTGTTAAGGACACGGGGCAGGACAGACCCCTACCTGGTTACGTCTCCCTGTTTTGGTGAAATGGACACATTGCTTTTCTTTAAAACTGCACCCGGTTGCGGACACGCCGTAACCATCTTTATGTGTTTTTCTTATTGTATTATTATTGTTTATACCTTGTTATGTTTTTCTAAAAATATGTTTAGTCCCGGAGTACTAAATTTCACTAGGGGGGAATGTGGCACCCCAGGGGTCTGGTTTCCACAGTAACATCTATGTTATGTCTGAGAGCAGGTGGGAGGTCTCTTGGTCAGGGATCCTATGCATGCCACACCTCCTGCCCAGTCCTGGGAGGGGAAGGACTTCCCCTATATAAACCTAGGGCTGAGGCAGGGTTAGTGTGTAGAGAAGAAGTAGAGACAGAGAAGAGCAGCAGATATAGGAAAAGAACATCAGGAGCTCTGTGGGAGCAGTGCTATAAGGAGTCAGGGGCTGGCAGCTGCAGAGCTCGCCCTGACTGAGAAGCTATCACCGGACCCGGAGTCCGAGGCTGTGGGGACTAATCTTTACCCAGCAGCAGAAACCGCCCGGCAGGGGATTTCAGGTCCTCTGGCCAAGAAACCCGAAGGCACGGTCACACGCGTGGGACCAGCACCGCCGTCGTGGAGCGGACGCCACTAGAAGGCCCCGAGTCACCGGCCATACGGGTGAGCACCACACGGTACACTCAGGGACGTGGGCTACTTATACCCGCCTCTAGCAAGGTAGCCAGAAGAGTACAGTCAGTTTGGGAGGCCTACAACTCCGCCTGGCCAGGGGAGATCCCATCTGCTCAAGGACTGACCAGGCCCCGATCGCTAGCCAGTACTCCGGGAGGGTCTATCTTTATCACCAGTAAAGACCCTGAACTACACCGCATCGTCTCTGAGTGATTCCTGCTACCCCCATCATCCACGTCGGCTGCCCTGAGGCCATACCCCTCCCGTTGGGGGTGATACTATCACGCTGCACAATCCTACCACCGGCCTCAGCGGTCTGCCCTGCAGCGGCAGCTCCTTCGCTGCATTCAACGGGTGGCGTAGTCGTCCAACATCTACCGCTAATACAACGCCACTTAGTCTGACTCCCTGGGCACGAACCGGGTCACCGCCACGAGACTACAACCCTCAACAGATCCGGCTCCGGGTAAGCTCCTGCATGCGCAACGCTGTGCGACACAGGTCCAGGGGTGCGTCAGAAAGACCAAAGAGCAGCAAGATGATAGAAAAATTAAGTGTGAGCGAGAGAAAAGAGGAGAGAGAATATAAAGAAAGGAGAGACGGGAAAGAGATAAGAAAGGAAAAAGAGACAAGAGGGAGAGAAACAGATGAGAGAGAGAGGAGAGAAAGACAAAAGAGAAACAATAGAGAAGGGAGATGGGAGAGAGGAGAGGTGACAGAGCAAGAGAGAGGTGGGTAGAAAGAAAAAAAGAAAGAACAGACAGAAGAGAGTAGAGAAGGGATCGAGACAGAGGACAGATCGTCAGAAGAGGAGAGAGGGAGAAAAGGAGTGCAGAGCAGAAAAGAGAGTGTGAGAGGAGAGAAATGAGGGGGGGAAAGGGGAAGAAAATAGTTAACATGAAAGAAGAGAGGAGAAAAGAGGAGAGAGAATGAGACAGACAGAAAGGAATGAGATGAGATGGAGATAGAGAGGAGAGAGATAGGACAGCAGAGAAGAAAGAGGAGACGGAAGACAGAGAGAAGATGAAGATAGAGAGGCAAACAATGAGATGACCTTAATTAATGTATCTACAAGCTTAAAATTGAGGCAATGGCGGAGAAAATATGAGATTTCCGAGAGCGTGGGGCTCAAACTCTGTTCTGGCACAGGAGACCTGCCCAAAGTAAGGACAAAACTAAGTCTTTTCTTTATGACTTGCATTTTGTTTGCCAGTCTTAATGAGGGGCGTACACACCATTTAATGAATTAGGCACATCTTTTCAGTGGCGTATGTCTCTGTGCGTCTCGCCAGGAATGTTACTATAGTCAGGGACTGGAGTAACATTTCTGGCATAAGAAATGCCATAGATTTTAAAGAATTTGGCGGATGTAGACACGCCCCATCACGGCTCCTCCCCAGTTCTGACCATTTTTAAACTGTTGTGAAAAACGCCAAGTCACAAAGTTTTGCATCTTTTCAGTATTTTATGACAGTTTCTAGTATAAATACCTTTATGTATCGGCCCCTAAGACTCTCTCAGGCTACAATGTTATTGTAACTATAAAGTAACAGCTACAGTTCACATGAATACAATGGGGGAAATTTTCATACCTTCTATGCTAGTTTTTGGATGTCCAAAGGTCACAAAATTTGTTGTGAGTGGTATTAGCACCAAAATTTTGCAAAGTTTTTGCAGCAGTTTGCCACTTTTTCTACATTGGTTTTCCAGCAAACTCATGCAGTCACTTAACTTGGAGCATGCTGCAATGAAAAGTCTAGTTGTAGCCTCAGCCTAAACTTTAGCTTAAAAGCAATTCAGAAGCGTTTACATCACAACTGGACAAAGAAAAACTTACGATTCAGCTGAGAAGTCACGAAACCTGGAAACTGCTCTTCAGAAATCTGCAGGTAGAGGACAGCACCGCTCAGTATTTATACAGTAGGTTGTGTGATATTGTGTGGGCTGAAAGATCATTTCTGAGGAAAAATAATTTGGCACAAAGATATAAAAAGAGCAAAGGTTTCTCTTTTGTCATTCCAAGAATAAAGTTTACTATTCTCCAGTAGTCAAAAGTCTTTCAAATACCAGCTGAACCAAAAAAAAAATATATTCATTAGTGTTGAGCGAGCATGCTCGACACTGGTCGGTACTCGCCCGAGCATCTCACTACTCAGGATGTTCGACGAGCACCGAGCATTTCCGAGTTACTCGGGCGGGAGCTCGGGTCTCCACCTTGCATGTTTGGCGCTCTTTACAGAGCCAATGAACATGCAGGGATTGCCAGCCAGTCACTGTAATGCCACAGCCATGTTATTTGTGGGCATTACAGTGATTGGCTGGCCACACAGCGTCACCTCGAGTATTTAAAACCGGGCGCCGCCATCTTGGACACAGTCGCTCCGGATCAAACGGTGTAGGGAGAGTGCTGCTGAGTTAGGGAGAGATTTATACTGTGAAATAGGTAGTGTAGGGTCTCTGACGCGCCCCCAGGGCCGTGGGGTACTCGGCAGCCGGGCCTATGGATGCTGGGGGGGATATGCCACAGTGGCTGGCCCGGTCCGTGGCCCAGGGCGGTCAACAAAAAGGGGAATGTTATTTATATATAGTTTGTAGTTTTAGAAAGTGTTCATGACGCCACCTGTGGTACCTGGTAAGGATTACCAGCGCTGCTTCAGACCTCGGGGGTGTTGGAATGGCAGCTGAGGTGTTTCTGCTCACCACAGGTGGAGCGGGCCCCCAGGGCAGTGTGGAGTTTGATGGAGGGTGGTGATGCTGGGGCTTGAAGTGCAGGCGGGATTGTGCAGCAGGAGTAACTGACAGAGACAGGGGATTCGCTTCAATACCTTTACTGGTGCGGATGTCAGGTACGGTCCAGGGTACTCAGTAGGATGGGTGCACTCCAGGACTTCTCCCCAGTGAGGCCTCCTGGTCCGTGTCTGCCTCTCTGTATGCTCCTGGCCAGCCTGCAATTGAGCCTAGCTTATTTGTCGTGCTGTTCCTTCACCTGTCGCTCGGTAGTAGGACCTTCTGCTGGCAACCACTATCCCTGGGCGCCGGGGCCTTTGTGGTTCCTGGTCCTGTAATGGGTCTAGCTTCAGGTCAGCCAGGGACTTGTAGTCCTCCTGGAATGCCGGTGATCCCTACCGGGTATAAAGGACCCTGTAGGCGCGGACTCGGTGTCCGGTGTGTATATCGGGGTGAGCCTATGATGCTCCTCTGCCCCTTCAACTCCTCTCTCCTTTCTCCAATTGCCTTCGGCCACACTCGGGGCCCTCAAAACTCAGCAGCAGACGTGCTGCGTCTTCGCTGCTCTCAGCATCAGCATGCTCTCAGACTCTCTGTCTGACTCACTAACTTCTCACTGACGCCTCTCAGACTGACTGACTGCCTGGCGCCACCCTCCATATATATATCCCTAACGGGCTCCCTCTGGTGGTGTGAAGTGGAAGGGTGGAGGTGTTTGTATGTAATGAGGGCCTCTTGTGGAGAAGTCCGTCCATGCACCCTGGGTCCTGTGGCACCTGTGCGCAGCAGGGAGCCACATCTCTAAAGCCTGCAAAATCAAACAAACAGTCCTTCTCAGGACTAATATCCATCCCAGATATCAGGCAGGCAGGCAGGCTGTATAGGAGACGCAGTGGTTATACCAACAAACACTGCATTACAGTCCTGTGTGCTGCTTTTCAAATTGCTAGACTTAGTACCAGGTCTCAGGGGCCAGGAAAAATCCTTTTTTTTCATCTAAATCCTCTTTTTTTTTTTTTCCCTCAGTCAGACTGTACAAATACCCATCTTATTAACCTTTTGGTATTTTTTACCCCCCCCCCCCAAAAAAAACAATTGAGTGTGTCTGTGAGTGTTCAGACACAAATATGTCTGTTTAAAAGAGTCTGGTGTAGGCTAGATAACTAGAACTGTGGTTTTGCAGTTTCACAGTTCTAATCTATGTATTATCCACTTTTTTGCCTTTTTTCCATAAAAAAAAACATTTTGAGTGTCTCGCTGACTGTTCAGGCACAAATATATCTGTTCAAAAGATTCTGGTGTAGGCCAGATAACTAGAACTGTGGTTTTCCTCTTCCATGGTTCAAATCTGGGTGTAATCCACCTTTTTGCATAAAAAAAAACATTTGGGTGTATCGCTGACTGTTCAGACACAAAAATATCTGTTTAAAAGATTCTGGTGTAGGACAGATAACTAGAACTGTGGTTTTGCAGTTTCACAGTTCTAATCTATGTATTATCCACTTTTTTGCCTTTTTTCCATAAAAAAAAACATTTTGAGTGTCTCGCTGACTGTTAAGACACAAATATATCTGTTTAAAAGAGTGTGGTGTAGGCCAGATAACTAGAACTGTGGTTTTGCAGTTCCATGGTTCAAATCTCTGTATTATCTACTTTTTTGCATTTTTTCCATAAAAAAAAACATTTTGAGTGTCTCACTGACTGTTAAGACACAAATATATCTGTTTAAAAGAGTCTGGTGTAGGCCAGATAACTAGAACTGTGGTTTTGCAGTTCCACGGTTCAAATCTCTGTATTATCCACTTTTTTGCCTTTTTTCAATAAAAAAAAAACATTTTGAGTGTCTCGCTGACTGTTCAGACACAAATATATCTGTTTCAAAGAGTCTGGTGTAGGCCAGATAACTAGAACTGTGGTTTTGCAGTTACACGGTTCAAATCTCTGTATTATCTACTTTTTTCAATAACAAAAAACATTTTGAGTGTCTCGCTGACTGTTCAGACACAAATATATTTGTTCAAAAGATTCTGGTGTAGGCCAGATAACTAGAACTGTGGTTTTCCTCTTCCACGGTTCAAATCTGGGTGTAATCCACCTTTTTGCATAAAAAAAAACATTTGGGTGTATCGCTGACTGTTCAGACACAAAAATATCTGTTTAAAAGATTCTGGTGTAGGACAGATAACTAGAACTGTGGTTTTGCAGTTTCACGGTTCTAATCTATGTATTATCCACTTTTTTGCCTTTTTTCCATAAAAAAAAAACATTTTGAGTGTCTCGCTGACTGTTAAGACACAAATATATCTGTTTAAAAGAGTGTGGTGTAGGCCAGATAACTAGAACTGTGGTTTTGCAGTTCCACGGTTCAAATCTCTGTATTATCTACTTTTTTGCATTTTTTCCATAAAAAAAAAAAACATTTTGAGTGTCTCACTGACTGTTAAGACACAAATATATCTGTTTAAAAGAGTCTGGTGTAGGCCAGATAACTAGAACTGTGGTTTTACTCTTCCACGGTTCAAATCTGGGTGTAATCCACCTTTTTGCATAAAAAAAAAACATTTTGAGTTTCTCGCTGACTGTTCAGACACAAATATCTGTTTAAAAGATTCTGGTGTAGGCCAGATAACTATAACTGTGGTTTTCCTCTTCCACGGTTCAAATCTCCTTTTTATTAGCCTTTTGCCATTGATAGTGCGAGTGTAAGCTATTTTACTTATTTTACAATGGGCAAGGCGCGTGGCAAGGGACGTGGAACTGGACGTTCTGGTGATTGTGCGTGCAGAGCACGGGGCCGTGGCCAAGGTGAAAATGTGCCACAACCAACAGCCACATCTTCTCGCTCCCAGTTCTTGACCGAATTACAAGGGAAGCAGACAACAGCACCACTATTGCGAACTGATCAGTGTGAACAGGTTATTAATTGGATAGCAGATAATACTTCCACTCACCTGGGCACCACCACCTCCGGTTCGTCTTCCACACGGTCAAGTGTTGGTAGCCGTGAGTCTCGACTGCATACTCCTCCTCACCCTGATGCTCCTTCCTCCCACCATGCCGAGTGTCGTCAGACAGCAACTGATCCCACAGTTGGACACTCTGAAGAGCTGTTCACTGGTCCATTTCCATATTTGTGCCCCTCGCCTGCTCCGCTTGAAGTGGTGGAAGAGGAGATCCCATGTAGCGATGGCCAAATATTTGAACAGCCACGGCCACAGGAAGGCGACCCTGGCAATTTGTTACAAGAGGTGGATGACGATGAGACACAATTGCCACGAAGTGAGGAGGAGGACCGTGGTGCAGAAGTGGAAGAGGAGGAGGTGGTGGATGATCTAGTAACTGACCCAACATGGCAGGAGGACACGCAGAGCGAGGCCAGCAGCACACAGGGGGAGGGAGGCAGAGTACCCCAACAGGCAGGAAGAAGCAGTGTGGTGGCCGCAGACAGAAGGCGAGCAACCGTTCCGTGTAGGGATGTTGTCAGGACAATAGGTAGGTCTTCCAGAGTCTGGAATTTTTTTAAAGACTCTGCTGATAACCCCAAAAAGGCCATTTGTACCACCTACCATCAGCAGGGGTGACAAAACTACCAGCCTGACCACCACTAGCATGATCAGGCACATGTCAGCAAAGCACCCGACTTTGTGGGGCAAACCCCAGGGTCCACGACCAGTGTTAGCGGGTGTCACCACTGCTTCTTCCGCTGTTGTGCGTGTAAGAGAACCCCCTGTTGTGCGTGCAAGGCAATCCCCTGTCCATACTGCATGCAAAGATGCCCCCTCCTCTCAGTCTTCACTTGTTATGGCAGTTTCTCAAGAAACAGTATCAACGTCCACGTCCACGTCCCACCACAGCGTTCAATTGTCCATATCCCAGACCTTTGAACGAAAGTGCAAATTCGTAGCCAACGCCCCACAGGCCACAGTCCTAAATTTGCACATTTTACGACTGCTTGCATTGGAAATGCTGCCTTTTAGGCTGGTAGAGATGGAATCCTTCCGCACCCTTATGGCGGTGGCCGTCCCTTGGTACTCGGTCCCCAGCTGACACTACTTTGCCCAGTGTGCCATCCCCGCACTATACAAGCACGTGTCCCAAAACATCTGCCGTGACCTCAATAACGCCGTTACTGGGAGAGTCCACCTGACAACGGACATGTGGACAAGTGCTTGTTGCCAGGGACGGTACATCTCCCTAGCGGCGCACTGGGTAAACATAGTGGAAGCCGGGACCCAGTCGGACCTTGGAACGGAACACATCCTCCCCACACCAAGGATTGCAGGCCCTATGCCAATCAGAGTTGCCCCCACAGTGTACAGCTCCTGTACATCATCCTTCTCCTCCTCCTCATGTTCAGCCTCCATCTCAGATATCACCACATTAGTTACAAGCTGGAAGCACTGCAGTACTGCCTCAGCCAAGCGGCAACAGGCTGTGCTGAAACTCATAAGCTTAGGTGATAAACCTCACACTGCTTGTGAGTTGTGGACAGCTGTGAAAGAGCAGGCAGATCTGTGGCTGAGACTGCTGAACCTACATCCAGCCATGGTCGTGTGTGACAATGGCAGTAACCTGGTGGCGGCTCTGAGGCGAGGCGAGATCACACACGTACCATGCCTGGCTCATGTGCTTAACCTCATGGTTCAGCGGTTTCTTAAATCGTACCCCGAGTTGCCAGATCTGCTCGTCAAAGTACGCCGCCTGTCAGCTCATTTTCGCAAGTTGGCTACACCTTCCGCCACCCTTGCTGTGTTGCAGCAGCGTTTGCAGCTTCCGGCACACCGACTGGTGTGTGATGTCCCCACACGTTGGAACTCTACCCTCCACATATTGCAAAGGATTTGTGAGCAGAAGAGAGCAGTTGTGGAGTACCAGCTCTCGATATTCAGGTCAGACTCCACACATAAAACCTCAGAAGTGGACCTGGATGTCTGACATGTGTACCATCCTGACAAACTTTGAGGAGTCCACCAAGATGGTGAGTGGCGATGACGCCATCATTAGCATCAGCATCCCACTTGTCTGTCTTTTGCAACGCTCTCTGCAGAGAATTAAAGAGGAGGCATTGCAGCCAGAGTATGATGAGATGGATCAAGAAGCCGTAGCGGGCGATTACACACAGCCCAGCCTCATTTCATCCCAACGTACATTGGGGGACAATGAGGGAGAGGAGGAGGAAGAACAGGAGCTGGTATCATGCGCTGTAGACGGTAGTACCTGTACAAGTGTCATACCGTCGGTTCAGTGTGGGTGGCCTGAGGACAGGGGGGAGGAGGAGGAGGAAGAGGAGGAGGAGAGCATGGTCAGTCGTCAGCTTGGTGAGGACACGTAAGTCTTGCCCTTTACCAGTCTGGCACGCATGGCTGACTTTATTTTACGCTCCCTTAACCGTGACACTCGCATTGTCAAAATGTTTGGTGACAGTCATTACTGGTTGGTGACACTTTTAGACCCCCGCTACAAGGAGAACTTTCACTCTCTTATTCCTGAGGTGGAGAGGTCTACAAAAATGGGGCAGTACCAGAAGGCCCTTGCTGCAGAACTGTTAAAAAAAATTCCCATCTGAACACGCTAGCAGCAGAGGTCAGAGTTCGTTGCCCAACCAAGGCGTACTGGCGAGAGAGACCCAACTCCAATCCAGCAGAGGCAGGGGAACACTGTCAATGTTCTGGGACAGTTTTCTGAGACCCGCCCAGCTTACAGGCCCTGAGGCACGGGGTACTCTCACAAGGAGTGGAAAGTTTCAAAAGATGGTGAGGGAGTAGCTTGCCGACCGTACCAGCGTCCTCTGTGATTCCTCTGTGCCTTTTAATTATTGGGTATCCAAGCTGGACACTTGGAATGAACTCGCTCTGTACGCCTTGGAGGTCCTGGCCTGCCCTGCCGCTAGCGTGTTATCGGAGCGTGTTTTTAGTGCCGCTGGGGGAATTATAACTGATAAGCGCACTCGCCTGTCAACTGACAATGCTGACAAGCTGACCCTTATCAAAATGAACAAGGGCTGGATTGGGCCAGACTTCTCATCACCACCAAATGACAGCAGAGCAACATAAAGTCAAATCCACCGTGTTATTTCGGGAGGTGTATTCCCATGCACAGCTTCACACCCACACATGGGTATACGCTTCCTCAATTTGGCTGTTTATTGCTCTTCTCCTTATCCTCAGCCTCCACCACCACTATACCACCAGGGTGACCGTGTTCCGTGTTGCCAGCATTGCAAGATCCTCCGTCCTAATTTTTGGCAGCTTTCGCTTGGAAGGCATAGGCAAAGAATATGGAAGACCCACTCCCCAATAATGGGAATAATGTTTTTAATATGCTGTACTGCATGGCTCTTGTAAGGGGCATTAAAATCGTCTTGTTAAGCTACTGTGACCTCCACGTCTCTTCCAAGAGGCATTAAAACCGTCTTGTTAAACCACTATGAACTCCACGTCTTTTCCAAGGGGCATTAAAAATCTCTTGTTAAACCACTCTGAACTCCACGTCTCTTCCAAGGGGCATTAAAATCGTCTTGCTAAACCACTCTGAACTCCACGTCTCTTCCAAGGGGCATTAAAACTGTCTTGTTAAACCACTCTTAACTCCACGTCTCTTCCAAGGGGCATTAAAACCATCTTGTTAAGCTACTGTGACCTCTGCGTCTCTTCCAAGGGGCATTAAAACCATCTTGTTAAACCACTCTGAACTCCACGTCTCTTCCAAGGGGCATTAAAACCGTCTTGTTAAACCACTTTGAACTCCACGTCTCTTCCAAGGGGCATTAAAATCGTCTTGTTAAGCTACTGTGACCTCCACGTCTCTTCCAAGGGGCATTAAAATCATCTTGTTAAGCTACTGTGACCTCCACGTCTCTTCCTAGGGGCATTGATATTGTCTTTTTATTCCACTGCGACCTCCACCACTCTTCCAAGGGGCATTGATATTGTCTTTTTATTCCACTTGGACCTCCACGTCTCTTCCAAGGGGCATTAAAACCGTCTTGTTAAGCTACTGTGACCTCCACGTCTCTTCCAAGGGGCATTATTATTGTCTTTTTATTCCACTGCGACCTCCACCACTCTTCCAAGGGGAATTGATATTGTCTTTTTATTCCACTGGGACCTCCACGTCTCTTCCAAGGGGCATTAAAACCGTCTTGTTAAACCACTCTAAACTCCACGTCTCTTCCAAGGGACATTAAAACCGTCTTGTTAAACCACTCTGAACTCCACAGCTCTTCCAAGGGTCATTGAAATGTTGTTTTTAATTAACTCTAACCTCCACGACTCTTCCAACGGGCATTGCATTTCCTCCTAATTTTTGTCAGCTTTTGCTTTGCAATGCATAGGCGAACAGTAAGGGAGACCCACTCCCCAATAATGGGTAGAAGGTTTTTAGTACGCTGTAATCCACGTCTGTTTCAAGGGGCATTGCAGTTCCTCATAATTTTTGGAAAGCCTTCCATTCACTGCTTAGGCCAACAGTGTACAGGAGACCCAGTTGCTATAAATGGAAAAAACGGTTTAGTTAAGGCCCTCTGACCTCCATGTCACTTCCAAGGAGCATTGGAGTGCCTCGAAATTTTTGGTAGGCATTGCACTCACTGTATGCCCTATAACTGTGTAGCCGAACCGCTACTTTTGGTACAGAAACATATCCTACAAGACATGTGTGGTTGACTAGCCTGATATTGATGTGAATGGTCCCTGTTTCTCCTGCTCTTTCTCCTTTGCCACCACCTCATCCATCATTCATCACCTGAAGCTTTGTTTTAACGGGAGTCATAGAACTGGGATAGTAGCAGGAAAACATCCAGCAATCCTCGGAGGAGGTAGGATATGCGCCAAAACGCTGACCGCCTCAGGCCTAGCCGCTACTACATATATGCGCTTGCATTCCAAGGAACAGAAAGCTAAGGAGATGGATGGCCTCATGATCATGAATAATTTACTCGTTGTGTAGGAGGCCAACCACTGCTGCTGTCTACCTTCTGAACTTTGTGTTGAAGCCTGATTGACCCAGGACCCGCAATCCTCTATATCTGGAGGACGTGTTGCATCCCAGTGTCCAACTGTGTCTCGGCTTCCACAATATTAACCCAGTATGAAGGCGTCAGTGAGATGGACCATCCCTGGCCACATTCACTTGTCCACGTGTTTGTGGTTAGGCTGTCTTTCCCACTAAATGCACTGGGGAGGGCACAGGTAATGTTTTGGTATGCGCGCTTGTGTATAAGGCGCACCGTGACAAATAGGGGCAGCTGGGGACCGTTTATGGACTCCCGGCCGCCCCCTGGCAGCTGGGGACCAAGCGTGGGCACCCGGCTGTGGGGCGGCTGGGGACCGAGTATGCACACCCGGCCGCCCCCTGGCAGCTGGGGACCAAGCGTGGACACCCGGCCGCCGGGCGGCTGGGGACTGAGTATGGATACCAGGCCGCCGACGCAGCCATGACGTGGTGGCCAGATTCCGCCTCCACATGCCAAAAAGGCCCAATTTCAAGTGGAAGCAAGCAAGCAGTATGGTATTGCAGCATGGGGGTGGGTGGGTGGCAGGCTGCATACTTGCGCTTGCATTGCAAGGAATGGGGGAGGTACAATTGAACACTGCCCTGGGACAAGGACTTGCACGGTTATAGTTGCAAGTCTGCATCTTCTGATGCGGCAAGGATCACTTCTGATGGGCACACTTTTAGGTAGTGTCCTGGGTGTCAGAGATGCTTCCAGGGGTCTTCCCCATGCTGTTCCCATGTCTTTTCAGCACTGTATTAATGTGTCACACAGCACATGGTCAGATAAGGTTGTAAAATGTTAAAATGACATTTCCCGGTGAATGCATTTGTCACGGTTGAAAGCAATACAAAAGTGCAAAAACGCATAAAAAATGCTACTTGTGAACATAGCCCAAGGTGTGGAGGAGTATTTTTGTTTTTGATTATTTATTTTACCTTATACACAAGTCTTTACCCTGGAAAGGAAATTCCTTAACATATTTCACAGGAAACCAGTTTCACTTTCATTTTTGAACGTTTTATTGTGAACCCGTAAAAGTGGCTTAATACCTCTGACCACGTTGTTGATAGCAGTGACCTGGGAGTCAGAAATGCTTCCTGGGGCGATCCCCATGCTGTCCCCATGTCATTTTAGCACTGTCACTATCGTTTTGGGCACTTTTTAGGCTTTCTACAGACTGCTGGGGGTGCTGCCGCAAAAATGCTCGGGTCTCCCATAGACTAAAATTGGGCTCGTTGCTCGGGTCAAGCACTCGAGTATCACGATGAGCTCGGCTCCAGCTACATCTACTTCTGTAACTATTCTCGGCCACTTGAACTTTCTGGCCAGCACTGACAATGAAATTGTTACCTACAGGCCAGCTAATTAAAACTGTGGTTTGTCCGTCACACGGATCACCAGTAGTCACGCTCTATTTAAACTTCCAGCAGTCTCATGGAAGTTTCCAGTTTAGGCCTCCCCCCGTGCACATTAGACTAAATATGGTTGAGCCCACTCATATTAGTGCTGGCAGACAAAGTTCTAATGTGTGTGGGCACCTGACTACTTTTTCCTGAGGATTGGCACATTAAAAATCCAACCGCCGATCTTTTTGTCTGCATGGAGCTAAGCCAACAGGGGCGTCTTGCAGCTGCTCTCTCACAGAGAACACAGGAACTTTTGGCTGACTTATCGTTCCTGTGTATCTTGGGATCAAGGAGATAGCTGTCAGCCTACCGATTGCTCAGTCAATAGCTATCTAACATGTATGGGGGATTTATATTTTTTCCCTTTACTCCTGGTGTGCCATCACTGCTGTTATGCTGATCTGGACCGAACTTATGATCCCAACTTTGTCTGACCTTGCAATTCTTCCTTAACTTAACTGTAGCTACTTGTACTCTGCTTTTGCTGATTTCTTGGTAACTGAACATAGCTATATGTCTGATTTTGTTCCTGTTTGTTGGTCTCTCCAGTTATTTGCGCAACTAATTTGATCACACTAGCTTCAAATTCACTCCTCCAACCAGCAGCTACTCCATGGATGCGACCCAGGTTGCCCTGGTCTAAATCCAAATCCCTGTAAATATGTTAAAGTGTGAAGTTTAGGAACCTGATAAGTCTATCCCAGGTAGCTTATTTGAACTGACCTTACACCTTATTTCATCTATTTTCTGTAATGTCAGATTGCAGTTCTAACACTCATGAAAATGTTTGGGAATAGGTTTCAGCTTTTTCTCATTTGTTTCCAATACTGTCTCAATAGCTCCCCAATGTGAATTAAATGTGCACTTTGTAGATCATCTATAATTTATCATCTATAAATCAAGATAATGAAACTGTAAAAAAAATAAAAAATTAAGTCACTAAAGAAAAACTGTAGTCTCAGGTTCCACTCTAATATTTTACTCCCACAGTCCCAAGAAGAAATTAGCATATGATGGTGCAAAACTCTCCCCCATTGCTGTCCCGTGGAGCCATGGAAAAAAATGATCTTTAAAAACAGAAAATTACAGGGAAAGGAAGCTGGAAATAAGTCTAAATAAATTGCATAAGATCTTTTTTCCAAATATCTTTGAGAAGACTTGAGAGGTCCATTGTCATGATCTATCAATGTGCAAAGGGATTTCACATCATATATTACAAAGTACAAATCCTCTTCCATCCTTAAACTATCTTTTGTGCTCTTTACAAAAGTTGTCTGAATATCTAAACATTTTTGAAGACAGTAATCTATAAATTGACATACATTTAGAAAAATACAGTATTTTTTACTATAAGACACACTTTTTAGCAAGAAAAAAATCTTGCTTAAAAGTGTGTGCATTTATAAACTAGAGGAAACATTCTATAATCAAGAAGAACTCTAACATAGCATCCTTCACATCTGCTGATAAAGCTATGTAGCGGTGCAGTTCTCTCATCTCCTGCCCCACACTGAGCTAGCTGATCAGTGCAGGGCAGGAGAGAAAATTAAACTTGACCTGCACATCACTAAAGCTTCATGTTGCTGCAAATCCTAATTAGTTGAAAAGGACCTCAAAATGTGGTAGTGTATTCACAATATATAGGCTTCAGCAGAAATGTGTGTGCGCAGCAGAGGTGTGTGACAGTGTGTGTAGCAGAGCTGTGTGGATGTGTGTTTGTAGTATAGGTGTTGTGTATACAGCAAAGAGTGTACATAGTTTGCCTACTGTAAAGCTATATGTGAGTGATACACATGTTGCAGAGAAGCACTGGCAGAACTACTACCCCCTATATCAGCTTAGGGCTTGAAAATTAGTGCTGTTGACCCCTCCCCTTTCTTAATCTAGCAAGGAAGTTATAATTAGTATAAAATTAGTTCTGCCTATTTTTCTGTTGTGTAAACCTTGGCTGGGTCTTATATTAAGGTGCATCCCGTAAACCAAAAAAATACAGTAATAGATGCTTAATGTAATGAGGCAACCTAGAGGGGTACTTTGTGTACTTTGTGTAAATGATAGAAGGTCGTCGGCATCTTATGATTGAGTAAGCTTTCTTCTCCTTTTTAGTAGCAACAATTCCAACTCTTTATATATATACAGTATATATATATATATATATATATATATACAATGAGTTCATACAGTATATACAGTACATATACATATATATATATTCACTTTTTGAATATGAAAGTAATTTCAGACAACCTCCACAGGTCATTTTATAGGCGGAAGATTTACATTCATAAAGATTGAGTCTAAAGTGCGACTCTCCCACGCTTGCCACAAGACAACCTCATTTAGGGCTGTAAGTTTTTTATTGCTTTTCCTAGTAAATGGGTCAGAATATTCTCTACATGTGACTCAGAGATGGGATTGAAATTCCTATTTACTAATTTCAACATAAAAAAACAACCAAGGACAAAAGGACGAGGGTAATAAATATTAAGGTGAAAAATGAATCAAGGACTATATGTCTACTGAGGACAAAAAGGCGATCTACGTGTCAACTGTCCTATTGGTCCCGTGAAGCCAGAAAACTTTAATGCCTGACTGAGACCATGGAGATCACCCTAGATCTGATGTTTCCATTGCACACAATATTGATATCGATGACCTATCATTAGCATTGCCAAAAAAAACAATCCTGGAAATCCCTTTAAAGCTCATGTCTATATTCAACCAAAGGGGATCACTGTGTATAATGTGTTCATTTTCTACCGTTTTGTATTATTCGCTTTATCATTCCCCCATGGTTGACGCAGTCTGTTCCTTGTACCTTTAAAGGTGATGTCCAGTGAAGAGAAGTCATTCTGTACCCACAGGAAAGGTGATAACTTATAGATTGATGGGGATCTGACTGTGAGGACCCCACTGGTCAGCGGAACTGGACATTTTTATCCCCCACTACAATGGAGCAGCAGAGAACATTCTCCACATAAAGACCGGAAGGGTTATTTTGATTTTTGTGAATTTTTGTGTTGTGCGGCTCCTTGGGCTCCTGATTGCTTTTGATTTTTCCTCCTCACCTTCCACAAGTTATAACTTTTTAAATTTTTATTTTCTAATAGACAAAAGTTCGACTTTATAGATGTACAAACATGGTATGATTCTGTCACGACTGACAGCGGCACCTAAGCGGTTAAACTACTGCAACAAGAGCCAGCTCCTTTCACCATAGCTAGACTCAGTGCAAGCTGTATAACACAGCCGGCACCTGTGCGCCTGAGTCTGTTCTAGACATGCAGTGCGCACGTCCGCCATACTTGCTCCCAGCGCCGTAGACCTCAGCACATGCCCGGCTTTGCCGGATACTGGCGCTGGCCCTGATCATATTCAATAGTATTTTTCCATACAGCTTGTATTCGAGCCTTCATTTATTTTTGGGCTGATTTTGCATTGTTATACCTTTTTAGTAATGTGAATTCTTCCTCCTTTTTTTATTCACCTACCGGACTTAAAGGTTATTTTGGATCACAACACACAACATTGGCGGAAGCTGAAAGAACGACCTTCCCATCTTCATCCGGTGGTTTTATTACAGACTTTTGTCGGACTCTGATTTCTTTTATTGCCCTTCTCTGACAGTCAGAATATTGGGCTTAAATGATCCAGAAATTATTCTGATTTCACAATATAAATGGTCGTGGTTTTTTTGGAAGGATTCCCAGATTGATATAAATTAATTTCTTGAGAATTTTTAAACAATAGATTTGGATAAAACTTTGATGTGATAAATCCGCACTCTTTCCACTACTGGATATTGGCAAGTATAATTCTAGATTAAGAAACAAAAAGATTTTTATTTGCTGATGTGATTAGGAAATCCACATGTACTGACACATTAGTAGAACATACAACCTCCTCATACCATGAAAAGGTGGGAAAAGCCTTTCTGGTGAGTCAGATTTAATAACAATGTGATACACTGGAAAGCGTGAAAAAAAAGTGTGTTCAAATTGCAAAAAAAAGTGCAATTCTACAATTGTTTTTTGGGGGGTTTATTTACCATGTTCACTATATGATAAAACTCACCTGACCATATGATTCCCCGGGTCAGTACGAGTACACAGATACCAAACATCTATAGTTTTTTTTCGGAAAAATTCAGAAATTTATTAAAAAAAATGTTTTACTTTTGTCACCATTTTCTTCAGACCCTTAACATTTTTATTTTCCGGGATCTGGGGCTGACTGAGGGCTTAGTTTTTGCTCCCTGAGCTGACATTTTTACTGCTATCATTTTGGGGTAGATTCAATATTATCATCACCTCTTTATTGCATTTTATTGCAATATTGCCCAAAAAAACGTAATTCTGGTGTTTTGATTTTCTTGCTTGTTGCGCCGTTTACTGATAAGATTGATTTCTTTCATATTTTGATAGATCAGACTTTTATGAACGCAGCAATACAAATATGTGGTTTTTTTAAAATGTTTTATTTTTAATGGAGCAGAAAATGGGTGATTTGATCTTTTGTGTCTTTTTATTTTTTAAAACATTTTTTTTTACTTTTTACCATATTTAATAGTCCCCTTAGGGAACTTGAAGCTGTGATTGTCTGATTGCTTGTGCTTTGTGACGCACCCCTGGGTCTGTGTCGCGCAGCGTTGCGCACGCGGGAGCTTACCCGGAGCCGGATCTCTTGAGGGTAGTAGTATCGTGGCGGTGACCCGGTCCGTGCCCAGGGGGTCAGACTAAGTGGCGCTGTTTTAGCGGTGATGTTGGACGACTACGCCACCCGTTGAGTGCAGCCAGGGAGCTGCTGCTGCAGGGCAGACCGCTGAGGCCGGTGGTAGGATTGTGCAGCGTGATAGTATAACCCCCAACGGGAGGGGTATGGCCTCAGGGCAGCCGACGTGGATGATGGGGGTAGCAGGAACCACTCGGAGACGGTACTGTGTAGTTCAGGGTCTTTACTGGTGACAAAGATAGACCCTCCCGGAGTACTGGCTAGCGATTGGGGCCTGGTCAGTCCTTGAGCAGATGGGATCTCCCCTGGCCAGGCGGAGTTGTAGGCCTCCCAAACTAACGATACTCTTCTGGCTACCTTGCTAGAGGCGGGTATAAGTAGCCCACGTCCCTGAGTGTACCGTGTGGTGCTCACCCGTATGGCCGGTGACTCGGGGCCTTCTAGTAGCTTCCGCTCCACGACGGCGGTGCTGGTCCCACGCGTGTGACCGTGCCTTCGGGTTTCTTGGCCAGAGGACCTGGAATCCCCTGCCTGACGGATTCTGCTGCTGGGTAGGAGTTAGTCCCCACAGCCTCGGACTCCGGGTCCGGTAAGAAATCTTCTCAGTCAGGGCGAGCTCTGCAGCTGCCAGCCCCTGACTCCTTGTAACACTGCTCCCACAGAGCTCCTGATGTTCTGTTCCTATATTTGCTTCTTTTCTCTGTCTCTACTTCTTCTCTACTCACTAACCCTGCCTCAGCCCTAGGTTTATATAGGGGAAGTTCTTCCCCTCCCAGGACTGGGCAGGAGGTGTGGCATGCATAGGATCCCTGACCAAGAGACCTCCCACCTGCTCTCAGACGTAATATCTCTATCACTGTGGAAACCAGACCCCTGGGGTGTCACATTCCCCCCTAGTGAAATTTAGTACTCCGGGACTAAACATATTTTTAGAAAAACATAACAAGGTATAAACAATAATAATACAATAAGAAAAACACATAAAGACGGTTACGGCATGTCCGTAACCAGGTGCAGTCTTTGAAGAAAGCAAGGTGTCCATTTCACCAAAACAGGGAGACATAACCAGGTAGGGGTCTGTCCTGCCCCGAGTCCTTAACAGTCTTTAGTCCGTCCTGGGTTACGCTCCAACTATGTACACATGATTCCCGGTAAATCCACCAAAGACTTCTATAAACAACTAGAAACACATAATTATACACAAGCAACAAGAAAAACAGGTAACCACAAATAAAACAATTTATACATTTCAAATCCTCCAACGTGCGGGTAACTGGCCTCTAGTGGCCCTAGTGGACCTACGGAGCTGACTGTCTAGCCCTGAACTACAGGGTGTAGGAGCTGTCAAGGGTAAACTGGGCAGCTGTCTACCGGCTCTTTGGCTCACTAGGGGTACGGCAGGCTCACTATAAGCAGAGGGTTGATCCTCCTGTTCTGCTTGTGTGGAGTCTTCTGCCTCCTGGACCGGCTGCTCTTCCAGCTCTACCTGTCGCTCCATAGGTGCTTGGGATGCTGGTTGGAGGAAGGTGAGTACGGGTACCACAACTGCGCCATTGACTTGAGTCCAAGACCGAGGGAAGTCTCCGAGCACAGTACTAACCATGTCTTCCCTTTCCTCTACGGGTCGAGGGTCTTCTTGTTCCTCTTCAGGGTTCCGTAGCTGTTCGGGACACTTCTTCAGGTGATCCCGGGATACAATGGTTGTGGTTTCCCCTCCGTCTTTACTGATGGTACAGACCTTTGGGTTGTCGTGGCTTGAGGGCAGTACGGTGTACGGGTCCTTCTCCCACTGGTCGTCCAACTTGTGGAGCCGTCTTTTTCTCTTCAAGACCTGCTCTCCGGGTACCAGGGGAACAGCGGGAGCATACTGGTTGTAAGTTTTCTCTTGTCTTTCCCTAGCCTGACAGAGACTTCGCTCCACGCTCTCCTGTACTCTCCGGTACTGCTGCTGCCTCTCTGTGTCCCAGTCTGCTTCTGGTGAAGTGTCCTCGGGTGTCAGGACTCCCATTTCCAGGTCAACAGGTAACTTACCAGGTCTCGCCCTCATTAGGTAAGCCGGGGTACAGTTGGTGGAACCTACCGGGATGTGGTTGTATAGGTCCACCAGATCGGGCAGCTTCTCAGGCCACAGACCGCGTTCTTCCAGGGGCAACGTTTTCAGAAGATCCATTACCACCTGGTTCATTTTCTCACAAAGTCCATTAGTTTGCGGATGATAGGGTGTCGTCCTTATCTTCCGGCAGCCATACAGAGTGCAGAATTCTTGGAAGACCTCCGCTTCAAAGGCAGGTCCCTGGTCTGTCAACACTTGGTCCGGGTACCCGTGTGGACGGCAGAAATGCTGCTGGAAGGCTCTAGCTGCTGTTCGAGCTGTTAAGTCCTTGACGGGGACGACAACCAAGAACCTGGAGTAGTGATCCACGATGGTTAGTGCGTAGACGTAGCCACTTCTGCTTGGGGTCAGTTTTACATGATCCAAGGCTACCAGTTCCAACGGCTGCCGGGTGACGATGGACTGCAGGGGACTCTTCTGGCTGGCACGGTCCTTCCTTCTTAGGTTGCACGGGCCACAGTCTCTGCACCACCTCTCGATGGTTCCCCTCATGCCTACCCAGTGGAACCGCTCGCGCAGCAGGAACTCCAGCTTCTTCCATCCGAAGTGTCCAGCCCCGTCGTGGTATGCCTCCATCACCATGGCTGCGTCTCTTCGTGGCACCACTACTTGCCAGATTAGTTCATGCGTCCGGGAGTTAACCATTCTGCGGCACAACTTCCCCTTGTAAAGGAACAGTCTACTCTTTTCTGCCCACAGTTGCTTGGCTTCCTCCGGGGCGTCTGGGTCAAGGCGAGCCTCTGGCCGAGTCAGCATCTCCTTCACCAGCCGGACGGCAGGGTCACTGTCCTGCGTTTCCGCCCAGTTGTAGTGAGGTAAGGGGTTAAGCGTAGCGCCTTGCTTACTCCTTACCCGATGGGAATACTGGATAGTCCCATGACGGTGAAACGCGGGGAGTTCGACTTCTTCCAGTCCCTCTGGATCTTCTCCTACGTCCGGTAGGTTTGGCATCCTGGACAGGGCGTCCGCGTTGGTATTGGAGCGTCCTGCCCGGTATTTGATGGTGAACTCGTAGTTGGACAGGCGGGCCATCCATCTCTGCATTAGGGCACCGAGTCTTGCCGTGTCCAGGTGTGTCAACGGGTTGTTATCCGTGTACACGACGAACCGGGAAGAAGCGAGGTAGTGCTTAAAGCGTTCGGTGACTGCCCACACCACTGCCAGGAACTCTAGCTTAAATGAGCTGTAATTCTCAGGGTTTCTTTCGGTGGGTCGCAGTTTTCGGCTGGCGTAAGCGATTACTCGCTCTTTCCCCTGCTGGATCTGGGACAGCACGGCTCCTAGCCCGATGTTACTTGCGTCGGTGTAGAGGATAAAGGGCTGGCTGTAATCCGGGTACGCCAGGATTTCATCCCCCGTGAGGGCCATCTTCAGCTGGCGGAAGGACTCTTCTTCCAACTTCTCCCATCTGAAGGGCGGCTTCTGGTTCTTGGCCTTCCGGGACTGGCCTATCAGGAGGTCTTGCATAGGAGCTGCCTTTTTGGTGAAACCGGGGATGAACCTGCGGTAGTAGCCTACCAACCCGAGGAACTGCCGCACTTCCTTTACACTGGAGGGACTTGGCCATTCCTTAATTGCGGTGATCTTATCAGGGTCGGGAGCCACTCCGTCAGCGCTCACCACGTGTCCCAGGTACTGCACCTTTGGTTTCAGGAGGTGACACTTGGAGGGTTTCACCTTTAGGCCGTAACTTGCCAGAGCTTCGAACACTTCCGCCAGGTGTTTCAGGTGGTACTCATAAGTCTTAGAATATACGATGACATCGTCCAGGTACAACAGGACCGTCTTGAAGTTTCTGTGGCCCAGACAGCACTCCATTAATCGTTGGAAGGTTCCTGGTGCGTTGCAGAGTCCGAACGGCATACAGGTAAATTCGCTAAGTCCCATCGGGGTGGTGAATGCGGTCTTCTCCCGGTCCGCCTCTGCTACAGGAACCTGCCAGTACCCACTAGTGAGATCCAAGGTAGAGAAGAAGTTAGCAGATCTTAAAGCAGCCAAAGACTCCTCTATCCTTGGTAAGGGGTACGCATCCTTGTGTGTGATACGGTTGATTTTCCGGTAATCTACACACATCCTCATGGTGTTGTCTTTCTTTTTGACTAAGACTAGTGGAGCTGCCCAGGGGCTACAGCTATCCCTGATCACCCCAGCCTCCTTCATGTCTCTAAGCATCCCCTTGGCGTGTTGGTAGTGTGCAGGGGGTACGGGTCGATACCTCTCTTTTATGGGAGGATGGTCTCCCGTGGGGATGTGGTGTTCTACCCCCTTGACTCGCCCGAAGTCTAACGGGTGTTTACTAAACACTCTCTCGTACTCTTGAACCACCCGATAGACTCCCTGTTTCTGGTGTGAGGGAGTGGAGTCAGTACCCAAATGTAGTTGCTGACACCAGTCCTCCATTGTTTTCTTAGAGCCGTTACCTTCCTCCGGGTGAGATGGAGGCAAGGGTTCCACAGATTGTATAGCATTTTGGTTAATGGTATATAATTTGGCTAGCGTGGCATACCGGGGCAGGTACACTTCCCTCTTCCCGATATTGATTATGCGAACGGGCACCCTCCCATGGCGTACATTAACCACCCCCCGTGCTGTCAAGATGGTGGGCCTACTGTCTGAGTAAACTGGTTCTACCATTGCCTGGTAATCTCTACCTCTCAGACCAATAGCTGCCCGGCACCAAATCATCATTTCACTTTTTGGGGGCATGGCAATAGGGAAAGGGTCACACATTCTCACGCTACCAATCTCACCACCGGAGAGTTCCACCTGTTGCCGTCGCATCAGTGCCCGGATCTCTTTTTGGAGCACTCGCCGGAGCTGGCGTTCTTGGCAACCTGCTGTAAAAGGAAAATCACCTCTGCAAGACAATTTTCAATTACATTAGTTCCTAGAGTTATCTTTGGGTGACTCTCGTGTTTGTCAATGTCTACAATGATCAGTCCCTGTGCTGCCAGTTCAACTCTACCAATTTTAATGGTCACCTCTTTAAATCCGATCTGTGGCACGGGCTGACCATTGCTGGCGATGATACTCAAGTCGTCGTCAGGGTAGCGGGTAATATCCGAGTCATTCCAGTACTGCTTGAAGAGCACGTACGGGATGGTGGTGACCTGTGACCCGATGTCCAGTAGGGCACTCATAGGAATGCCATCCAGTACCACTGGTAAGACTGGACGTCCTCCCACATATTTGTCGCGCCAGTTCGATGGGCCTGATGATCTTTTTCCTAGGGGTTGGCCCTCTACCCTAGGTTGTGCCAGTTTGAAGGACAGTACCTTGCCATATGTCCGGGTTGATTACAGCGGCGGCAGATGGGTCGTCCGTCCTCGTTGTATCGGTCGCTGGGTCTTCCTCTGGCCGGTGGGGTCCTCCTTGGTCGACGCCACGGGATGTCCTCCGGTCCGGATGCCAGCTGGATCTTCCCTGGAGTAGAAACCTGTAAAGACTGCACAGTTCGGGTTAGCGCAGCAACGCTTTTAGCTAGCTCTTGGACCTGATGGTGCAGGTCTGGAGCCGGGTCATTGCTCAAAGCCTGCGCATCAGCTCCCACAGGCCCTGCCGACAAGGGCGCCGCCTCCTGGTGGTAAGTGGTAGTGGGGCGTCTGTGGGTCACAACGCCACCTGGTGCCGGTTCTCGGAGCACCCGGATGGCTCTGTCCTTGAACTGTGCAAATCCCAGATGAGGGTCCTGTAAGGCCATTGCCCGCAACTGGGTTCGGTGGGCATTGCAATATAAACCCTCTATAAATTGTTCAGTTAACAGCCTGTCCTCGTCTCCCACGCCGTCAGGGTCGGTCTGCTTAATGGCTCTCAGGGCCTCTTGTAGGTTCAGGGCATAGTCCCTTATACTCTCATGTGCCCGCTGTTTGCACCCGTAGAATCTAAGCTTGATCTCGGCTGAGGTGCGGGTATCAAAGGTGTCCCTCAGCCGGGTTAGTATCCCTGCGACAGTCCTCTCCCCAGGTGGCCAGGACTTTACCTCCCTTTGGGCTGCCCCGGTTAATTGGGCCACCAGGATGCTTACTTTTTGCTCTTCTGTGAGGGGGTACACCTGGAAGAGGCTATCCAGTTTTTCTCTAAAATCCTGCAGGGTATGTGACTCCCCTGAGTACTGGGGTAGCCAGGCTGCCCCCGGGATATAGGGCATGGTGAAAGGCATGACCGCAACAGCGGTGGCGCTGGCGGGGGTTGGAGCGGTGAAGCTCTCCTCCGTATCCGACATCCTTCTCCCCCCTAGTGGACCGTGGCCTACCTTGCGATGATCCTCTTCCGTAGGCCGCGGCTCCGCAGTGGATCGTCAGGGTTGAGGACCTTCCGTCGCGCTCCTGTGACGTCGGCGTCTGCTAGGCTCCTTCCAGGACCTTACGCAACGTCCGGACGTGAGGCGGGGCTTCAGTTCTCGCGCGTTTTCGGAGTCCACGCCCCTCTTCTTCCCGCGCGGCGTCCTCAAGATGGCGTCCAATGGCGGGAAAACTCCACGGATGGCGGGAAGAAGGCCAAAGATGGCGCCGGATGGCGGGAAAACTCCACCGATGGCGGGAAGAAAGCGGAAGATGGCGCCGGATGGCGGGAATCTTCACCACGGGTAAGTTTTCACAGTCTTTTTCAGGCACGCAGTACCCGGTGGTTGCGGGCACGACATCCTGCCGACTACGCCAAAAGTTGACGCACCCCTGGGTCTGTGTCGCGCAGCGTTGCGCACGCGGGAGCTTACCCGGAGCCGGATCTCTTGAGGGTAGTAGTATCGTGGCGGTGACCCGGTCCGTGCCCAGGGGGTCAGACTAAGTGGCGCTGTTTTAGCGGTGATGTTGGACGACTACGCCACCCGTTGAGTGCAGCCAGGGAGCTGCTGCTGCAGGGCAGACCGCTGAGGCCGGTGGTAGGATTGTGCAGCGTGATAGTATAACCCCCAACGGGAGGGGTATGGCCTCAGGGCAGCCGACGTGGATGATGGGGGTAGCAGGAACCACTCGGAGACGGTACTGTGTAGTTCAGGGTCTTTACTGGTGACAAAGATAGACCCTCCCGGAGTACTGGCTAGCGATTGGGGCCTGGTCAGTCCTTGAGCAGATGGGATCTCCCCTGGCCAGGCGGAGTTGTAGGCCTCCCAAACTAACGATACTCTTCTGGCTACCTTGCTAGAGGCGGGTATAAGTAGCCCACGTCCCTGAGTGTACCGTGTGGTGCTCACCCGTATGGCCGGTGACTCGGGGCCTTCTAGTAGCTTCCGCTCCATGTGACCGTGCCTTCGGGTTTCTTGGCCAGAGGACCTGGAATCCCCTGCCTGACGGATTCTGCTGCTGGGTAGGAGTTAGTCCCCACAGCCTCGGACTCCGGGTCCGGTAAGAAATCTTCTCAGTCAGGGCGAGCTCTGCAGCTGCCAGCCCCTGACTCCTTGTAACACTGCTCCCACAGAGCTCCTGATGTTCTGTTCCTATATTTGCTTCTTTTCTCTGTCTCTACTTCTTCTCTACTCACTAACCCTGCCTCAGCCCTAGGTTTATATAGGGGAAGTTCTTCCCCTCCCAGGACTGGGCAGGAGGTGTGGCATGCATAGGATCCCTGACCAAGAGACCTCCCACCTGCTCTCAGACGTAATATCTCTATCACTGTGGCAACCAGACCCCTGGGGTGTCACATTTGTATAGCAGGGCATGAGCACTGATATGTATAGCTAAAATCACGATCTCCTATGAACGCCGGCCATGGTCTGGATTTCACAGGAGAATTGTCATGACAAGCACGGAGGTCTTCAGGAGACCCCCGGCTTTCTTGGAAACCCATCGCCGCCCCACAATCACATCATGCCATGGAATGACGCTTCCCCTTCCCCAGCACATTAAATGCTGCTGTCAATCTCTGAAGACCTCCATGCTTGTCATGACAATTCTCCTGTGAAATCCAGCCCGTGGACGCCCTGCTATGTACAGCACAAGTGATCCAACGATCACAGCTTTAAGTCCCCTAAGGGGACTATTAAATTTAACAGGTTATCAACCATAGGTGGAGCTCTGACTTCAGCGATACACTGGCGAGCACTATTTATCACCAGGGCTGGTCTGGTCAGATGATGGGATCCACTGTTACCTTTATGCCGGTGATCATCACACCAATTACGAACCCTGTTACAATTCTTGTGATTGACTTGTTCTTTTTCCTGTTCAGTGATTATGCTACCAGCGTGCAAACAATAAAAAGTGTCAGTCTGCTGATACCTTTGTAATACATCTTATATCTACAGTCCTGACCTGTAGTTTGCAGAATTTTTTTTCTACACCTGCCTCAAAGTAAGAAGCTTCCAAATATAGAAGTGTTAATAGTTTATTTTTATTCATTAAGAAAGTGCAAAGAAAATTAAAAAAAAAAGTGAACTCGAAATCAAATCAATTCTTGCCCTTCTCTTCCTTGATTGACAGCCCTGGCAGTGCAGAAGCCGGAGGAAGTGGGAGATCGTTGGTGAAACAAGTAGTTGGGAAAGTGCACTGAACAAGTTGACTTTGCCAATGCTGCACCCAGTGCCAGTGCTTGGTTTGGACAGTCGTTTTGTGCTGGCAGAAGCCACTTTGTTCACACATTGCGACCGTGACACTGCAGTTTTGCTGCAGCACACACGGATAACTTTTTTTTTATGCAAAAGGTTTTCTCTACTAAAATAATTATACTGCAACAAATAGGTTTTCATCCGAGGTATAAATTTAGTGATCCCATTATTCCAGCTGTTGCAGAACTGTGGCTCCGTGCATGTCACGCTTGCTGTCATAGTTTTGCAAAAACTGAAGAAGAGCCACTGGTTGGAGCTCACTGCTGTACCCCATAGGAAATTATATGCAAAAAAACTACTCCATAGACATACATAATACATCTTGGTTGGAGATTAAAATCGTCTTATCTCCCCATTAATGAAATGGACAAAACTATGCAGTGGATCTGCAATTATACAACCTAAACTTGGATAACAAATCCAAAAACCACATGCAAATATGTAAAACACATTTTTAAAAAAAGAAAAATCTTTAAAAATATAGACAATACAACAATAATTAAAATGGGAAAAGGAGATTCAAGAAAAACGTGGATAGGTGTTGTCCAGGCAGTGTATGACCCCAATATTTTAAAGTATAGTCACATAACTGAGTATAGGGTCATTGCCCACCACAGAGAAGGAAGACCACAGAGTAAATAGGTCCCGGGTCTCCCCCCCTCCCTGGCAAACGTTTAAAGTATCAATAGATAGGAAATGACCTGCCCTTTTTAAGCTCAGTGCTTGTTAGTGTGGCAACCCAGGGATCTGGTTGCCACAGTGGTAGAAATACCATGTCTGAGAGCGAGCATGGGTTTTCCTGGTCAGGAGCACTTTAACATGCAACACCTCTTGTCCCAGGCCAGAAAGGGGAGGATCCTGCCCTTTATAAACTGGATCTGGGGCGGGGTTAAGTTAGTTAGAGCCTGGAGAACAGTCAGAGCTGCAGAACAGTGAGGAGCTCTGTAGGAGACAGGAGCTGAAGGCCAGGGACTGGAGCTAGCAGAGCTCGTCCTGGCCGAAGACGCAGAGAACTGGTCACCGCAGTCCGAGGCTGTGAAGATTTCCACATCCAGCAGCAGAAACCACCTGGCAGGGGATGAGGAGCAGAAGCTACCAAAAGCCCCAAGTCACCAGCCATACGGGTGAGCACCACACGGTACACTCAGGGACGTGGGCTACTACACGACTACAGCAAGGTAGCCAGGAAGAGTGCAGTCAGACGGGAAGGCCTATAACTCCACCTGGCCAGGGGGACTCTTGTTCGCTCACAGACTGACCAGACCTCTAATGTTAGCCAGTACTCCCGGCAGGGCCTTCTTCATTACCAACAGTAAAGACCCTGAACCGCACTGCACGGACTCTGAGTCATTTCTGCTGCGCCCATGCACCACAACCCTCACCATCTACACACGCTGCCCTGAGGCTATACTCCTCCCATGGGGAGTTTTACTACCCTCTGCTGCGCACACAACATCAGCCTCAGCGGTCTGCCCCGCAGTGGCGGTTCTCAGTGACCGCAATCCACAGGTGGCGTAGTCTGACATTTAAACATTAAAAACCAAATAGACAGATCCGCCACTGGTTTGACCACCCTGAGCCATGGGACCGGGTCGCCGCCCCGGAGACTAAAACCCCCAGCATTACACAGAGACCCGGCTCCGGGTATTTCCCCACACACGGCCCAGGGGGCGCGTCATTAGCATATTGTAAAGATCTGCAACATGCACTAAGGAAAGAAAGGGGAAAGCTGTCCCTACAGTAAGACTAAGCTGAATCCCTACGATGTAGTGGGCTGCCTGTTCCTAGAGAACAGACCCGCCTTAGTCCTCGGCTAGTCTGAACGAAGACCTATAGCAAAAGGGGAGGGGTCCCTAAAAGAACTAAGGAGTTGGACAAAAATGGGACACCTCCTAAACAGAGAAGTTGTTGCAGAACTCAAAAAGACAAACAGATAAAAAAGTACTAGAGGCCCCAGAAGGACCAAGCAAACTGACAGAGAAAGGCACAGAAGCACCTGGCTAGAGAAACAGTCAAACACTGAAGTCCAGCACAGCCAAAAGGGCGGAACTGGAATATAAAGGCAGATGGTCACGTGACCGCAAAACACAAGATGGAAAAAACAAACAGGAGGGTTCTAACACATATATAAACGTAAATAAAAATCCATTTGAGGGGAGGTATACAGATACCATAATTAAGACTAATATCCCTTAGCAATCAGAAAAAATAATCACTAACAGTCAGCCTTACCCATCTGACACAGTGTAATGCCTGGACCACCACCACATGAAGCACCCCGAAGTGCGTTTCGCATTCTCTAGGCTTTCTCAAGGGGAGTGTAGCGGCGCGGACATGCGGTGCACTCATTGGTGCATATCTGACTAGGATAGGTATAAATATGTGGCTAGATTCTTTACACACTTTTTTTACATATATATATATGTCAACAAGCACTGAGCTTAAAAAGAGCAGGTAATTTCCTATCTATTGATACTTTCAATTTTTGCCTGGAGGGGGGGGGAGACCCAGGGTCTATTTACTCTGTGGTCTTCCTTCTCTGTGGTGGGCAATGACCCTATACTCAGTTATGTGACTATACTTTAAAATATTGGGGTCATACACTGCCTGGACAACACCTATCCACGTTTTTCTTGAATCTCCTTTTCCCATAGGAAATTAGTCCAATAAATAGCATGTGATAGTTAGGAACCTATAGTGGATGGCAATGCAACATTATGACAAAACATGATTTCATCCAAAATTCAAAGAAATCTCAGTTACAAAAAGCCTCCTATAAAACTTCAGTAAATCCAGTGGAACAGGCAAAGATTATCGGTCATAGAAACCTGGAAGCAAATATTTACCGTATTAGTCATAAGTAACTAATTTCTCTTTTCAGCTGTGTCATATTCACACAGATTGTAGCTTTATCACAGCTGCCCTATATTGGTGGCCAGCTATGTTGCTCCCATCGTGCCTAGTGGTGTATATTGTGCTAGCTCCCAAAACTGTGGCACAAGGACATGAGATCAGGAAATGATTTACCTCCTCCATGTTTGTTCTCCAGCTCTACAAAAGATTTATGTGATTAAAAAAAAAAGTTTCTTTCCTTTATGAAAAACTTTCCTTTTGTTCATGGTTGTGTCAGATATTGCATTTGTGCTACTGAAAAGGACTAAGCTGCATATAGAGAAGTGTGGCTTCATATCAAGAGTAAATGATGCCCCTTGGGGTATCGGCATGTGAGCACAAGACGGATCCGCTGCTGCTGGTTTTCTGCAGAAAAATCTGCACCAACATTTTTTATTGCATATTCATTTGCAGAAATACAGAAGATGTCACATAGTGAAAGGTGAGATCTGGAGTATAGAATCTGCAATATGAATTGAGAGCATGCAGAACTAGTGGGAGGTGAGCTGTGATATCTATTGTGAACGATGGATCCTGTGTTATCTACTGTATATAGAGGTGTTATCAGTGATTGTGCAGGAGGAGGAGGTGAGCTGTGACATCACCTATTGTGAATGGTGGATCCTGTGTTATCTACTATATATAGAGGTATTAGCAGTGATTGTACAGGAGGAGGAGGTGAGCTGTGACATCACCTATTATGAATGGTGGATCCTGTGTTATCTACTGTATATAGAGGTGTTATCAGTCATTGTACAGGAGGAGGAGGAAGTGAGCTGTGACATCTATTGTGAATGGTGGATCCTGTGTTATCTACTGTATATAGAGGTGTTATCAGTCATTGTACAGGAGGAGGTGAGCTGTGACATCACCTATTATGAATGGTGGATCCTGTGTTATCTACTGTATATAGAGGTGTTATCAGTCATTGTACAGGAGGAGGAGGAAGTGAGCTGTGACATCTATTGTGAATGGTGGATCCTGTGTTATCTACTGTATATAGAGGTGTTATCAGTGATTGTACAGGAGGAGGAGGTGAGTTGTGACATCACCTATTGTGAATGGTGGATCCTGTGTTATCTACTGTATATCGAGGTGTTACCAGTCATTGTACAGGAGGAGGAGGTGAGCTGTGACATCACCTATTGTGAATGGTGGATCCTGTGTTATCTACTATATATAGAGGTATTAGCAGTGATTGTACAGGAGGAAGAGGTGAGCTGTGACATCACCTATTATGAATGGTGGATCCTGTGTTATCTACTGTATATAGAGGTGTTATCAGTCATTGTACAGGAGGAGGAGGAAGTGAGCTGTGACATCTATTGTGAATGGTGGATCCTGTGTTATCTACTGTATATAGAGGTGTTATCAGTGATTGTACAGGAGGAGGAGGTGAGTTGTGACATCACCTATTGTGAATGGTGGATCCTGTGTTATCTACTGTATATCGAGGTGTTACCAGTCATTGTACAGGAGGAGGAGGTGAGTTGTGACATCACCTATTGTGAATGGTGGATCCTGTGTTATCTACTGTATATAGAGGTGTTATCAGTGATTGTACAGGAGGAGGAGGTGAGCTGTGACATCACCTATTGTGAATGGTGGATCCTGTGTTATCTACTGTATATAGAGGTGTTATCAGTGATTGTACAGGAGGTGAGCTATGACATCACCTATTGTGAATGGTGGATCCCGTGTTATCTACTGTATATAGAGGTGTTATCAGTCATTGTACAGGAGGAGGAGGTGAGCTGTGACATCACCTATTGTGAATGGTGGATCCCGTGTTATCTACTGTATATAGAGGTGTTATCAGTCATTGTACAGGAGGAGGAGGTGAGCTGTGACATTGTAGCGCCCCGAGGGTTCGGCCGCTACAGGGGTATTGCACCTCTGCCAGAGGTGTGATATTCCACTCCCGGGTAAGGATGGAGTATGGACCAGGGCTCAGTTAGCTGCATGCATCACACACACCCCATTTCCGAGGGACAGCTCAACGGTGCTCCCACTAGACAGAAATGCAGGCACGACAGACCATGTCCCTGGCTGGAGTGGGGAGGGGGGAGGAATACCCAGTGATGTAGGAGCAGATAGGGGTTGGTTCCTGAGCGTAGATAGGAGCCTATTGGTTGATGGTCACCTGGGCTCATGTTCTAGAGGGAGGTATAAAAGGTGGGCACCATCTTAGTTAGTTAGTTAGTTAGTTCAGTCAGAGAAGAAGCAGAGTGGAGATGTGACAGGGAGCTGTGGCTCCCTCTCGGCCCAGCTCCATGAGGCAGGCCTAGAAAAAAGGCCAGGAACAGAAAGGAACAAGAACAGAAAGGAACAGAAACAGCAAGGAACAGCAGGGAAAGAGAGAGAGAAGAACAGAAGGGCTCAGGAACAAGAAGGAAGAAGGGACCCTAAGAACCCATGAGAATCCAGGGTGAAGGGTCAGGCAGATTAAGGGTACCGGATCCCAAGTTGGTGGAGGAGAAACAACCCTCAGCCAAAGACCGGAGGTCGTGATCATCTATTGGTGCGACACCTCATCAAACCTGCTAGGAAGGCACCATATAGGACAGCGGGGAACGGGATCCACGTTTACCCGCACAAGTTCGCGGCAGCTGGACAAAAGTGGGTCACTGGTGAGGCAGGCCAGAGAAAGGATAGAAGGGGGTCCTGGGCCATGCTCCTGAACTGCCTGGGGGTTGACCGAGCCCCTCACCTGGTGGACACCGCACGGCTTGGGTGGTCACTACCTGTACAGAAGTGACCCGGAGCATCCGAACTGTGAGTAAAAGGCATTGGACTGCAGTACGTTGTCTGTGTACTCTTTCGCTCCTCCAGCACTAACGACACTGGGACTCTCTGCACCATCACCCCCACCATCCACCGCACTGCCCTGGGGTTACACTCTTCCCGTGGGGAGTTATATAATCTCAGCTGCACACACCATCAACCTCAGGGGACTGCCTTGCAGCGGCGGTTCCTAATAACCGCAATCCACGGGTGGCGTAGTCGGACATTCTCTAAAGTACATAAGCAGACTACCACTGGTCTAACCACCCTGAGCCACGGAACCGGGCTGCCACTACTACCCCCATCGTCTCCTTATTGCCCGGCTCCGAGTGCCCCACGGCCCAGGGGGCGAGTCAACATCACCTATTGTGAATGGTGGATCCTGTGTTATCTCCTGTATATAGAGGTATTATCAGTCATTGTACAGAAGGAGGAGGTGAGTTGTGACATCACCTATTGTGAATGGTGGATCCTGTGTTATCTGCTGTATATATAGGTGTTATCAGTCATTGTACAGGAGGAGGAGGTGAGCTGTGACATCACCTATTATGAATGGTGGATCCTGTGTTATCTACCATATATAGAGGTGTTATCAGTCATTGTACAGGAGGAGGAGGTGAGCTGTGACATCACCTATTGTGAATGCTGGATCCTGTGTAATATATTGTATATAGAGGCATTATCAGTCATTGCACAGGAGGAGGAGGTGAGCTGTGACATCACCTTTTGTGAATGGTGGATCCTGTATTATCTACTGTATATAAAGGTGTTGTCAATCATTATACTGGAGGAGGGGGGGTGAGCTGTGATATCACCTATTGTGAATGGTGGATCCTGTGTTATCTACTGTATATAGAGGTGTTATCAGTCATTGTACAGGAGGAGTAGGTGAGCTGTGACATCACCTATTGTGAATGGTGGATCCTGTATTATCTACTGTATATAAAGGTGTTGTCAATCATTATACAGGAGGGGGAGGTGAGCTGTGACATCATCTATTTGTGAATGGTGAATTCTGTGTTATCTACTGTATATGTTTAGCACTGCAGCCTTGCAGCGCTGGGGTCCTGGGTTCTCCGGTTTCCTCCCACACTCCAAAGACATATTGATAGGGAATGTAGATTGTAAGCTGACTCGCCCCCTGGGCCGTGGGGTACTCGGAACCGGGCTTCAGTGTGATGATGGGGGTAGTAGTGGCAACCCAATCCCGTGGCTCAGGGTGGTCAGACCAGATGCTGTGGCAGTCTATTTGTAGGGTTTTGAATGTCCGACTATGCCACCCGTGGATTGCGGTCAGGGATGACCGCCGCTGCAAGGCAGACCGCTGAGGCTGATGTTGGTATGCAGCACAAGGATAGGATAACTCCCCACGGGAAGAGTGTAGCCTCAGGGCAGTGTAATAGGATGCTGGGGGTGATGATGCAGGCCGCAATAATAAGGGTTCAGAGTCTGCTTCAAACAGTCCAGGGTCTTTATTGGAGTTAGTACTAATGACCCGACAGAAGTACAGGGTAGGAATGGGCCTGGGTGTCTGAGAGCATTCGGGCAGGCCCCGCTGGTCAGGGTGAGTGGGTAGGCCTACCGTTCTCTCTCTGCCCTTGATGACTATCCCCCTTTTCGTGGTGTGATAGCCCACGTCCCTGAGCTTGCCGTGTACTTTGCCTGTATGGCTTGCGACTTGGGCCTTGTGTACCTTAGCTTCTCCGTGCTGTACTGAACCCTCTGTGCATGGCGGAGCCTCCAGGCTTCTCAGGCCAAGGGACCTGAAATCCCTCGCGGGTTGGCTATCTGCTGCCGTGCTTGCAACCCTGACAGCCTCGGACCCCAGTGTCCGGTTGTGTAGTTCTCTCTCAGCCAGGACCGGCTCTCGTCGCCTCTGTCCCTGGCTTGCTGTTCCTCCTCTGCCTCCCGGACTCCTCAGCTGCTGCTGACCTGTCCCTTTCCTCTGGGAACCCTTCTGGATGCTTCAGAAGTGGGTCCTGGTCTCTCTAACCCTGCCCTCAGTTCCAGCTTTTATAGGGGCAGCCTGCTCCCCCTACTGGCCTGGGACAGGAGGTGCTGCATGCTAATGGTCCCTGACCAGGGGACCTCCCTCTTGCTCTCAGACACAACCTTAAAAGACATTTGTGGCACCCAGGCCTGGGGTGACACATTCCCCCCTAGTAAAGTTTAGTACTCCGGGACTAAACAAGAAACACAAATACAGGTTATAAATGCATGACCAAAACACAACAGGGAAAGAAATAACAAACACCACATATTGAGTTCTTTAGGTCACAGTGTGGTCTGTGACCGGGTGTCCATTTCACCAACACAACGGGAGCCTTAACCAGGTGGGGGTCTGTCCTTGCCCCGAGTCCTTGACAGTCTTTATTCATTCCTTTGGTTAGGCTCCGAACATATTTGCAAGGAAGTCCCGGTTACTCAAAGTTCATAACCTGTTAGTCCATTGTATCTAGAAAAACTGGGACAACAGTATTAATAACCAGGTAATAAACATAACACATTAAATATATACATTATACATTTAGATCTTCCAGCGAGCTGGTATATGACCCCTAGTGCTCCGGGTTGACCTGCGTAATCCACTGTCTGGTGGTGGTCTAACCTGGCTTTCCCCACTATCATTTAGGGTACAGCTACTAGCTGGGTTTACAGGCAAGGCAGCTGTCTGCGGATTCTTTGGCTTACCGCAGGCATGGCAGGCTTCCTGTCAGCAGAGGGTTGACTCTCCTGGGCTGCTGGCATAGGTTCTTCTGCCTCCAGGGCTGCTTGTTCTTCTTGTTCTTCCTGCTCTCCTGTAGGCTCCTGCTGGGTAGGTTGAAGGAAGTGTAGGATGGGTACCACTATTGCGTCGTTTATCCGAGTCCAGGACCGGGGGAACTTTCCGAGAACGGTGCTAATCATTTCCTCCTTGTGCACTGCGGGCTCAAGGTCATCTTGATCTTCACTTGGATTCTGCAGTTGCTCGGGGCACCATTTTAGGTGGTCTCTGGAGACAGTGCTAGTGGTTTCTCCTCCATCCTTGGTAATTACACATACCTTCGGGTTGTTGTGGTCGGACTGCAGCACTGTGTACGGGTCTCTCTCCCACTGGTCGTCCAGCTTGTGAAGCCTTCTCTTCCGCTTCAGGACCTGCTCACCAGGTTCCAGGGGACCAGCAGGGGCGTGTTGGTTGAAGAGCCTCTCTTGCTTTTCTCTCGCTTGAGCCAGACTCCTCTCCACACTCTCCTGTACCTTCTTGTACTGTAGCCGTCGTTCCGTATCCCAGTCCGCATCTGGGGAGGTGTCCTCGGGTGTCAGGACTCCCATCTCCAGGTCTATCGGCAGCTTACCTGGTCTTGCTCGCATCAAGTAAGCCGGGGTGCAGTTGGTGGCATTCACCAGGATATGGTTGTACAAGTCTATCAGGTCTGGCAGCTTCTCCGGCCACAGGCTGCGTTCCTCCAGGGGCAACGTCTTGAGGAGATCAATGACGATATTATTCATTTTCTTACACAGCCCGTTGGTTTGCGGGTGGTAAGGCGTTGTCCGAAACTTCCTACAGCCGTAGAGGTTGCAGAACTCCTGGAAGACTTCGCCTCAAACGCTGGACCTTGATCTGTCAAGACCTGTTCCGGATACTCGTGTGGACGGCAGAAGTGTTGTTGGAAGGCTCTGGCAGCTGTTTGGGCTGTCAGGTCTTTGACAGGAACCACCACCAGGAACCGGGAGTAATGGTCCACTATTGTCAGGGCATAGACGTAGCCCGACCGGCTTGGAGCCAGTTTCACATGGTCCAGAGCTACCAGCTCAAGAGGCTGCCTGGTGACGATGGGCATCAAGGGTGTCTTCTGGCTGGTACGGTCCTTCCTTCTGAGGTGGCATGGGCCGCAGTCCCTGCTCCACTTCTCTATGGCCCCTCTCATACCGATCCAGGACCATTGCTGCATCTCGCCTTGGGACCACTATCTGTCAGGTCAGCTCGTGCGTCCGGTGGTTGACAAGCCTTCTGCACAGCTTGCCCTCGTAGAGGAATAGCCTGCTTTTCTCCTTCCGTAACTACTTGGTATCCTCTGGAGCGTCCGGGCCAGAGCTAGCGTCTGCCTGGTGTAGCGTCGGCGTCCCTGCCTCCTGCTAGGCAGGGACGCTGTTCCCCTCACCTCTCCGCTCCGTGCCCGGCGTCTTCCTCCCGTTCTGCTGGCAGCGCGCGCTCCTCCCCGGTCACTGTGCTTAGGGCGCGCGCGCTCCCCCTCTCGTAAAGGGGCCGCGCGCGCCGTCCTAAGGAGTCCCCGGCCAATGGCCGGAGGACCTCTCTATATATAAGGCACCTCCTCCAAAATGGAGGTGCCCGAGCAATGTTGTAGCATAGTTCATCACTCTGCTTCAGCCCTCAGGTCCCGTTTCCAGTTACCTGCCAGTTACCTGCCAGCTACCTGCCAGTTTCCTGTCTGATACCTGCCTGACTCATGTCTATCTGCTGTTATTCCTGCGGTCCGACAGTCTGCCTACCAGCCCTGCCAGTCTGTCTATGGATCCGTCTGCCCGCTCACCTGGGAGCGCTCACCTGCTACCTGCCTGCTAGCCTACCTGGAGGCTCTGCCGTCACTTGCTGTGACCACCCGCTTGTCCAGAGACTCTCGCCCGCTCACCTGGGAGAGTCCAACTGCTACCTGCCCGCTTGCCTACCTGGAGGCTCAGCCGTCACTTGCTGTGACCACCCGCTTGTCCAGAGACTCTCGCCCGCTCACCTGGGAGCGTCCACCTGCTACCTGCCTGCTGGCCTACCTGGAGGCTTAGCCATCACTTGCCGGGACCACCCGCCTGTCAAGAGACTGTCCCCGTCACTTGCCGTGACCTCCTGCCCTCTTACCCAGAGACTGTCCCCGTCACTTGCCGTGACCTCCTGTCCTCTTACCCAGAGACTGTCCCCGTCACTAGCCGTGACTGCCTGCCTGCCTTCCCTGGGTGTCACCCGCTTCCTTACAAGGACTGCCCCTTTGTATAGTTGCTCTGTGGTTCCACCTCCCAGACCCGTTACAGTTTGTTCGGGCCATGGAACCCGGTGGCACCCAAGCTCCCTCGCTCTCGGACCTATGTCATGAACTGTCCCGGCAGAGGTCCCAACAGGAGTCCATCCTGAGTCACCTGCGGAATGTCAACTCTCGCCTGGACACTCTGACTGCTCCACCAGCAACCACCGCTAGTGTCATGACTCGCAACCCGGCAGCGCCGCTGCCCACCAATACCATGGTATCCTGCCCCGGACCCCGGCTTTCTGCACCTCCTCGCTTCGGAGGCGATCCCGCTCAAGCCCGGGGCTTCATAAACCAGTGCACCCTGCACTTTGAACTCCTGTCCCACCAGTTTATCTCCGACCGGGCCAAAGTAGCCTTCATTATGTCCCATCTCACGGGGGAGGCACTGGCTTGGCTAAATCCTCTATGGAAGAGAGGAGATCCCCTGGTGTCCGACCTGCCAGCCTTTCTCACGGCTTTCCGGAAAGTCTTCGACGAACCCGGACGGAAGACCTCATCCGCATCATCTCTGCTACGCCTCCATCAAGGAAATCTCACCGTGGGCCAATATGCCATACGGTTCCGTACCCTTGCTTCGGAGCTGGCCTGGGATAACGACGCCCTGGTGTCTGTCTTTTGGGAGGGTCTGTCCGGCCGTATTAAAGATGAACTCGCAGGTCGGGACATTCCTGCCACTCTCGACGACTTAATAACTCTTGCCACCCGGATTGACATCCGGTTCCAGGAGCGCGCCAAAGAGGTCACTCGTGAGAGGAGGTTTCCACGTCTAGCCCCTACCTTTCAGAAACCCGTCTCTTCTCCCGCTACTCCCCAGGCGCACTCACCCGAACCTATGCAGGTCGACCAGACCAAGATGGTCAAAACCCGTCAAGAGTTACGCCGAGCTGAGGGGAGCTGCTTCTACTGTGGCAGTAAGGAGCACCGGATCCGTACCTGCCCGGAGAGGTCGGGAAATGCCTGTGTCTAGGATCGCTCAGAGAGGTCGTCCTAGACAAGAATAAATCCTCTCCATCTCTGCTGCTGTCGGTCTCTATCATCTGCGGGGAGAACCGTTATTTTGAACTAGCCCAACTTGACTCTGGAGCTGCCGGGAATCTCATTTCTCAGTCCCTGGTAGAAAAATACCGCATTCCCACCAAACCTCTAGCTGTACCCTTATCTGTCGCTGCCGTGGATGGGGGCCTCTTACCACGTCCCATCCAACTCATCACCGAATCCATTACTCTGCAGGTGGGAATGCTGCACTCTGAGAGCATCTTCTTTCATGTTCTGCCTGGACTCTCTCACGCCCTCTTGCTAGGCCTACCTTGGCTTCAGAGACATGCACCCGTGCTTGATTGGCAGACCGGAGAAGTCCTTCGCTGGGGACAGGACTGCCATAAGACTTGTTTAGTTCCCGTCCATCCTGTCCGTCCTTCTCCTACCCCAGCTAATCTGCCTGGACTTCCGATTCCTTATTGGTCTTATGCGGACGTCTTTAATAAAAAGGAGGCAGAGACATTACCCCCTCATAGACCATACGACTGCCCAATCGACCTGTTACCCGGCACTACTCCTCCCCGTGGGCGTATTTACCCGTTGTCTGCTGCTGAGACCCGGTCTATGTCTGAATATATTGAGGAGAATCTGGCCCGGGGATTTATCCAGAAATCTACCTCCCCGGCGGGAGCAGGCTTCTTCTTCGTTAAAAAGGACGGCTCTCTCCGTCCCTGTATAGACTATAGGGGCCTTAACCAGATCACGGTGAAGAATAAATACCCCCTTCCGCTCATTCCGGAATTATTTGACCGTCTGAGGGGGGCTAAAATCTTCACCAAGCTGGACCTCCGTGGGGCCTATAACCTGGTCCGTATCCGTCAGGGGGATGAATGGAAGACAGCATTCAACACCCGGGACGGCCACTATGAATATCTGGTAATGCCCTTTGGTCTCTGTAACGCTCCCGCCGTCTTTCAAGAGTTGGTCAATGACATCATCCGGGACCTTCTCTACTCCTGCGTAGTGGTGTACCTGGACGACATCTTGGTCTTCTCTCCGGATCTCCAGACTCACCGGAGGGACGTTCGTCAGGTCCTGCTCAGGCTCAGGCAGAACCACCTCTACGCTAAATATGAGAAGTGCCTCTTTGAGCAGACTTCGCTTCCGTTTTTGGGCTACATAATTTCTCAGACCGGCCTACGAATGGATCCTGAGAAACTGTCTGCCATCGAGAAGTGGCCTCGACCAGAGGGGTTGAAGGCTATTCAGCGGTTCCTGGGCTTCGCCAACTACTACCGCCTCTTCATACCGCACTTCTCTTCCCGGACTGCCCCAATCTCTGCGCTCACCCGTAAGGGCACTAATCCCAGAGAATGGCCGCCCGAAGCAGAGGAAGCCTTTCTTTCCTTAAAACAGGCTTTCTCTTCCGCCCCGGTGCTGCATCGCCCGGACGGCAACAAGCAATTCTTCCTGGAAGTTGACGCCTCCTCCTCTGGAGCCGGAGCGGTACTTACCCAAAAATCGTCTTCCGGGAGAATGGTAACTTGCGGCTTCTTCTCCAAACTCTTCTCCTCTTCTGAGCGCAACTATTCTATAGGAGACCGAGAGTTATTGGCCATTAAGCTGGCATTGGAGGAGTGGCGTTACCTGCTTGAGGGGGCTCTTCACCCGGTAATAATTTACACGGACCACAAGAACTTGGCTTACCTCCAGAGTGCCCAGAGACTTAACCCGCGCCAAGCCCGGTGGTCCTTGTTTTTTGCTCGCTTTGATTTTGTTCTTGATTTTCGCCCGGCTGACAAAAACATCAAAGCTGACGCCTTGTCCCGATCCTTCCTGGTGTCTGATCTTGAGGAGGAACCTAAACACATCATCGATCCCGCCAGAGTAATGCAGGTGGTTCCCGTGAGTCTAAATCGTCTCCCTCCCGGTAAGACGTTTGTAACGGTACCTGATCGGGAGAAGATCCTACACTGGGGTCACTCGTCTAAGCTAGCTGGCCACGCCGGTCAGAAAAAGACCCTCCAGCTTATCACCCGGCACTACTGGTGGCCTACCCTGCACAAGGACGTAATAGACTTTGTTTCTGCCTGTGTGTCCTGCGCCCGCAACAAGGTTCCGAGACACCTGCCAGCCGGTCGCCTCCTTCCTCTTCCAGTACCTGCTGCCCCCTGGCAGCATATAGCTATGGACTTCATAACAGATCTCCCTGTCTCTGCCGGTTGTACGGTCATTTGGGTGGTCGCTGACCGCTTTTCCAAAATGGCTCATTTCATTCCCCTGCCAGGCCTCCCGTCTGCACCCGAGCTAGCTAAAGACTTTATCCGCCACATCTTCCGACTTCATGGCCTGCCCCTCCACATCGTGTCGGATTGTGGGGTTCAGTTCACCTCACGCTTCTGGAGAGCCACATGTAAGCTGCTAGACGTCACCCTGGACTTCTCCTCCGCTTACCACCCACAGTCCAATGGTCAAGTGGAGCGGATCAATCAGATCCTGACCAGTTACCTCCGGCACTTCGTTAATGCCCACCATTCAGACTGGGTGGATCTCCTGCCATGGGCCGAATTCTCTTACAATAATCACGAGAGCGAATCTTCCTCCAAATCCCCGTTTTTTGTAGTCTTCGGTCAGCATCCTCGGATCCCATTTCCCGTCTCCACCTCGGTGGACAATCCGGCTGCGGAATCTCTCGTTAGCAAATTTTCCTCCATTTGGGAGAGTACCCGATTCGCACTCCTTCAGTCGTCCGAGCAGATGAAAAAACACGCTGACAAAAAACGCCTGGATCCTCCACAATTCCGTCCTGGAGATAAAGTCTGGCTCTCATCCAAGTATGTCCGGCTCAAGGTTCCTTCCTACAAGTTAGGGCCTCGGTTCATCGGCCCACTGGAGGTTATCAAACAGATCAACCCGGTGGCCTATAAATTGAAACTCCCGGCCAACTTGCGGATCCCTAATTCCTTCCATGTATCTCTCCTCAAACCCGTGGTACTTAACTCTTTTTCCAAGTCTACAGGTACGCCTCCTGCTCCGGTTTCCGCTGAAAACGAGTTTGAGGTAGAGAACATTCTGGCCACCAAAAGGGTAAGAGGAAAGACCTTTTTTCTAGTAGATTGGAAGGGGTTTGGTCCTGAGGAGAGAACGTGGGAGCCCCGGGAGAACATCCATGCCCCTCTTATCCTTGGTAAATTTCTGTCTGGCCTAAAAAAGGGGGGCCTAAAGGGGGGGGTACTGTAGCGTCGGCGTCCCTGCCTCCTGCTAGGCAGGGACGCTGTTTCCCTCACCTCTCCGCTCCGTGCCCGGCGTCTTCCTCCCGCTCTGCTGGCAGCGCGCACTCCTCCCCGGTCACTGTGCTTAGGGCGCGCGCACTCCCCCTCTCTTAAAGGGGCCGCGCGCGCCGTCCTAAGGAGTCCCCGGCCAATGGCCGGAGAACCTCTCCATATATAAGGCACCTCCTCCAAAATGGAGGTGCCCGAGCAATGTTGTAGCATAGTTCATCACTCTGCTTCAGCCCTCAGGTCCCGTTTCCAGTTACCTACCAGTTACCTGCCAGCTACCTGCCAGTTTCCTGTCTGATACCTGCCTGACTCGTGTCTATCTGCTGTTATTCCTGCGGTCCGACAGTCTGCCTACCAGCCCTGCCAGTCTGTCTATGGATCCGTCTGCCCGCTCACCTGGGAGCTCTCACCTGCTACCTGCCTGCTAGCCTACCTGGAGGCTCTGCCGTCACGTGCTGTGACCACCTGCCTGTCCAGTGTCTCTTGCCCGCTCACCTGGGAGCGCTCACCTGCTACCTGCCTGCTAGCCTACCTGGAGGCTCTGCCGTCACGTGCTGTGACCACCTGCCCGTCCAGTGAATCTTGCCCACTCACCTGGGAGCGTCCACCTGCCACCTGCCTGCTAGCTTACCTGGAGGCTCTGCCGTCACGTGCTGTGACCACCTGCCCGTCCAGAGACTCTTACCCGCTCACCTGGTAGCGTCCACCTGTTACCTGCCAGTTAGCCTACCTGGAGGCTCTGCTGTCACTTGCTGTGACCACCCGCTTGTCCAGAGACTCTCGCCCGCTCACCTGGGAGCGTCCACCTGCTACCTGCCCGCTTGCCTACCTGGAGGCTCAGCCGTCACTTGCTGTGACCACCCGCTTGTCCAGAGACTCTCGCCCGCTCACCTGGGAGCGTCCACCTGCTACCTGCCTGCTGGCCTACCTGGAGGCTTAGCCATCACTTGCCGGGACCACCCGCCTGTCAAGAGACTGTCCCCGTCACTTGCCGTGACCTCCTGCCCTCTTACCCTGAGACTGTCCCCGTCACTTGCCGTGACCTCCTGCCCTCTTACCCAGAGACTGTCCCCGTCACTAGCCGTGACTGCCTGCCTGCCTTCCCTGGGTGTCACCCACTTCCTTACAAGGACTGCCCCTTTGTATAGTTGCTCTGTGGTTCCACCTCCCAGACCCGTTACACCTGGGTTAACAGGTCTTTCACCAGGCGAACTGCAGGGTCACTATCTTGCGTTTCAGCCCAGCCGTGATGGGGTAAGGGGTTGAACATGACGGTGGTTAGGTCTTTGTCTCTTACCCGGTGAGAATACTGAGTGGCCCCACACCGGTGGAACGCCGGGAGCTCTACTTCCTCCAGCTCTTCTGAGTCGTCTTCTCCTTCAGGTAGGTGGGGCATTCTTGATAGGGCGTCTGCGTTGGCGTTGGTTCTGCCTGCCCGGTATTTGATGGTGAAGTCATAATTGAATAGCCGGGCCATCCACCGCTGTTCTAGGGCACCTAGTCTTGCATTGTCCAGGTGTGTCAACGGGTTGTTGTCCGTGTACACGGTGAACTTTGCGGAGGCCAGGTAATGCTTAAACCGTTCTGTGATGGCCCACACCACTGCCAAGAATTCTAGCTTGAAGGAGCTGTAATTCTCCGGGTTTCTTTCAGTGGACCTCAGCTTCCGGCTGGCATACGCGATCACCCTTTCTCTGCCCTGTTGGTTTTGTGACAGTAGGGCTCCCAGACCCACATTACTGGCGTCTGTGTGGAGGATAAAAGGCTGGCCATAATCGGGGTAGGCCAGGATCTCATCCCCCGTGAGGGCCATCTTCAACTGGCGGAAGGACTCCTCTTCCGGCTTGTCCCACTTGAAGGGTGGTTTTTGACTTCTGGATTTGAATTGACCTCTCAGGAGGTCCTGCATTGGAACTGCCATCTTAGTGAACTCGGGGATGAACCTTTGGTAGTAGCCTGCCAACCCGAGGAACTGCCTCACTTCTTTGATGTTTGAGGGGCTTGGCCAGCTCTTGATTACTGTGACCTTGTCGGGGTCGGGGGCTACTCTTTCTGCACTCACCACGTGCCCTAGGTACTGGACCTTCGGTTTCAACAGGTGACACTTTGATGGTTTCACCTTCAGGCCATAGCCTGCCAGGGCTTCAAACACCTCTGCCAGGTGTTTTAGATGGTCCTCGTAGGTTTTTGAATAGACGATCACGTCGTCCAGGTAAAAGTAGGACCGTCTCGAAGTTTCGGTGCCCTAGACAGCATTCCATCAGCCTCTGGAAGGTCCCTGGTGCGTTGCAGAGCCCGAAGGGCATACCGTTGAATTCGCTCAATCCCATCGGGGTGGTGAAGGCGGTCTTCTCCTTGTCAGCCTCTGCCACAGGAACCTGCCAGTACCCGCTAGTAAGGTCCAAAGTAGAGAAGAAGTTAGCTGATTTTAGGGCTGCTAAAGACTCTTCTATCCTAGGTAACGGGTACGCGTCTTTTTGGGTGATACGATTGATTTGTCTATAGTCCACGCACATTCTCATGGTACCGTCTTTCTTTTTTACCAGAACCAAGGGGGCTGCCCAGGGGCTACAGCTATCTCTAATGACCCCCGCTTCTTTAATTTCTCTCAGCATGCCCTTTGCGTTCTGATAATGTGCAGGGGGTACAGGTCTGTGTCTCTCTTTTATTGGTGGGTGGCTCCCCGTGGGGGTGTGGTGTTCTACCCCTTTCACTCTGCCGAAGTCTAGCGGGTGCTTACTAAAGATTCTCTCGTACTCCTGAACCACCCGGTAGACTCCTTGTTTTTGGTGCAGGGGAGTGGAGTCAGCACCCACATGGAGTTTCTGGCACCAGTCCTCCTTTTGTTTCTGGGAGCCATTACCCTCCGCCTGTGGAGATGGAGGCAAAGGTTCCACGGCCCTGATAGCTTTGTGTTCAACAGCAAACAGTTTGGCAAGTGTAGCGTACCTGGGTAAGTGTACCTCCCTCTCCCCAATGTTGAGAACGCGGACAGGCACCCTCCCATGACGGACATCAACCGCCCCCCGGGCTGTCAAAATGGTGGGCCTGCTGTCTGAGTACACGGGTTCTACCATGGCTTGGTAGTCTCTGCCTCTCAACCTGATTGCAGTCCGACACCAGATCATCATTTCACTTTTGGGAGGCAAGGCAATGGTATCCTCACGCTACCGATCATCATTTCACTTTTGGGAGGCAAGGCAATGGCATCCTCACGCTACCGATCTCACCACTAGACAGTTCTACCTGTTGCAGTCTCATCAGAGCCCTTATCTCTTTCTGGAGGACCCTCTGTTGGCTGGAGCTCACATTCATCGCCACCTGTTGCAAAATTACAATCACTTCTGAAAGACAATTTTCAATCATGTTAGTACCCAAGGTTATTTTAGGGTGACTTTCTCGACAGTCAATGTCCACAATGATCACTCCCTGTGCCAGCAGTTCAACCTTACCAATCTTGATGGTCATCTCTCTGAACTCCACCTGCGGCACGGGTTGACCATTGCTTGCGATGATGCTCAAGCCATCGTCTGGGTAAGGAGTTATATCAGTGTCACTCCAGTACCGCTTGAAAAGTACATAGGGGATGGTAGTCACTTGGGACCCGGTGTCCAGCAGTGCAATCATGGGGATACCGTCCAGCACTACGGGCAAAACCGGGCGTCCCCCTACGTACTTATCACGCCAATTAGATGGGCCTGGTGACCTTATGCCTGGGGGTTGGCCCTCTGCCCCAGGTCAGACCCATTTAAATTACAGTACCTGGAAATGTGTCCGGGCTGGCTGCATCAACGGCAAATGGGCTGTCCATCCTCTGCGTAGCGGTCTGTGGGCCTCCCTCTGAACGATGGGATCCTCCTCTGTCGACGCCACGGGACATCCTCCGGACTTGAAGCCAACTCGATGGGTCTTGACGGGTCAACTTGTAACGCCTGGACGGTCCTGGTCAACGCCGCGACGCTCCTGGTCAGCTCCTGGACTTGGTGGTGCAGATCTTTCGACGGGGCTTGGTTCAGGGCCTGCGCATCGGCTCCCACAGAGTCCATAGAAGAGGGCGCCGCCTCCTGGTGGTAGGTGGTGGCAGGGCACCGGGAAGCTACAGCGCCACCTGGTGCGGGTTCTCGTAACACCCGGATGGCACTATCCTTGAACTGCGCAAAAGACAGATCGGGGTTCTGTAGGGCCATAAGGAGCAGCTGGGTTCTATGGGCGCTGGACTGCAGACCTTCTATGAACTGGTCAGTCAACAGTTTATCAGTGTCCTGCACGCTGCCAGGGTCAGCTTGCCTTATTGCTCCCAGAGCTTCTTGCAGGTTCAAGGCATAGTCTCTGATACTATCTTGGGCTCGCTGCTTACAGCCATAGAATCGCATTTTGATCTCTGCTGAGGTACGGGTGTCAAAGGTACCCCGCAGCCGGGTCAGAATGTCCTTTGCAGTCCTTTTCTCCTCATCTGACCATGATTTCTCTTCCCGCTGGGCTGCACCGGTTAGCTGCCCGTCAGAATGCTCACTTTCTGTTCTTCCGTCAGGGGATAAACTTTAAATAAACTGTGCAGTCTTTCTTTAAAGTCAGTTAAGGTATGGAATTCCCCTGAGTATTGGGGCAGCCAGGCTGCTCCGGGGATATAGGGCATAGAGAACGGCATCACCGCTGCTGCAGCCACGCTGGTGGTAGAGGGTCCCTCCGTGTCCGTCATCTTCCTCCCCCCTAGTTAAGTGTGGCCTACCTTCCGTTGATCCTCTTCCGTAGGCCGCGGCTCCGCTGGTGCTGCTCCGGGCGAGGACCTTGCGTCGCGTCCTGGTGACGTCAGCGCTGCTCTCTCTCCTTCCAGGACCTTGCGCAGCGTCGGTGCGTAGGGCGGGGCTTCAGGTCTCACACGGTTTGGACGTCCACGCCCCTCTTCTTCCCGCGCGGCGTCCCGAAGATGGCGCCCGATGGCGGGAAAGCGGCTGAGGATGGCGGGAAACGGCTGAAGATGGCGGGAAATGGCTCCGAATGGCGGGAAACGGCTCCGAAAGGCGGGAAACTTCACTCAGGTAAGTATACAGTCTTTTTCAGGCACGCAATACCCGTTTGTGGCGGGTTGGTCACAATCCTGCCGACTACGCCAAAAGCTGACTCGCCCCCTGGGCCGTGGGGTACTCGGAATCGGGCTTCAGTGTGATGATGGGGGTAGTAGTGGCAACCCAATCCCGTGGCTCAGGGTGGTCAGACCAGATGCTGTGGCAGTCTATTTGTAGGGTTTTGAATGTCCGACTACGCCACCCGTGGATTGCGGTCAGGGGTGACCGCCGCTGCAAGGCTGACCGCTGAGGCTGATGTTGGTATGCAGCACAAGGATAGGATAACTCCCCACGGGAAGAGTGTAGCCTCAGGGCAGTGTAATAGGATGCTGGGGGTGATGGTGCAGGTCTCAATAATAAGGGTTCAGAGTCTGCTTCAAACAGTCCAGGGCCTTTATTGGAGTTAGTACTAATGACCCGACAGGAGTACAAGGTAGGAATGGGCCTGAGTGTCTGAGAGCATTCGGGCAGGCCCCGCTGGTCAGGGTGAGTGGGTAGGCCTACCGTTCTCTCTCTCTGCCTTTGCTGACTATCCCCCTTTTCGTGGTGTGATAGCCCACGTCCCTGAGCTTGCCATGTACTTTGCCTGTATGGCTTGCGACTTGGGCCTTGTGTACCTTAGCTTCTCCGTGCTGTACTGAACCCTCTGTGCATGGCGGAGCCTCCAGGCTTCTCAGGCCAAGGGACCTGAAATCCCTCGCGGGTTGGCTATCTGCTGCCGGGCTTGCAACCTTGACAGCCTCGGACCCCAGTGTCCGGTTGTGCAATTCTCTCTCTGCCAGAACCGGCTCTCGTCGCCTCTGTCCCTTGCTTGCTGTTCCTCCTCTGCCTCCCGGACTCCTCAGCTGCTGCTGACCTGTCCCTTTCCTCTGGGAACCCTTCTGGATGCTTCAGAAGTGGGTCCTGGTCTCTCTAACCCTGCCCTCAGTTCCAGCTTTTATAGGGGCAGCCTGCTCCCCCTACTGGCCTGGGACAGGAGGTGCTGCATGCTAATGGTCCCTGACCAGGGGACCTCCCTCTTGCTCTCAGACACAGCCTTAAAAGACATTTGTGGCACCCAGGCCTGGGGTGACACAAGCCCCTGTGGTGCCCCTGAGGGTTCAGTCGCTACAGAGGTACTGCATCTCACCCAGAGGTGTGGTGTCTCCCTTCTCTCAGGTAAGATGGGAGTGCTGCACGGAACCCCAAACACCCACATTCAACACTACACTTCTCCAGGCCGGCTGGAAGGGCAACATGCAGAGCGCAGCTGCTGAGCCCTGTCCCTGGCTCGAGTGGGGGGGGGGGACCCAAAGGTAGGGGGAACCAGTAGTGGGTGTGGGTGGAGGAAGCAGTTAGAGGGAGCACTCATACAGTAGGTATATAATGGGAAGCCATCTTAGGGTGGCAGGTCAGTACAGTACAGACGGTCAGTGACGACTGTCTGGGAACAGAGGCTCAGCAGGAGCTCTGCTCCACAAGTAGGGCCCAGGATAGAGGCCCCGGAGGGGAGCAGGGAGTAGGCTCCGTTCTAAGAGAGGATCCCAGGGGGTACGGCGCGTGCAGGACGGCACCCGTACGCCCTGCATCTGTCAGAAGACAGAGGGATTGTTGCCGCATTCTAATCCCCAGGGGGTCAAGTAGGTCCCGGATCCGACGCACAGGAAGGACTTCAGAGTACCCGAGCGGGATTGAGAGTGGGCAGCGCAGGGCAGCAGGGAGGAGGACCTAGAGAGAAGATGGTCAATGTGGGAACACGAGAAAGTGGGGTTCTGCCAGGCATTCCTAGGCTGCCTGAGGAAGGACTGAACCCCTGCCTGGTGAACGTAGTGCGACGTGGGAGGCCTTCACCTGTAAAGTGCACTTGTGGATTGCCTAAAGAACTGTGAGTAAAATCTTGGATGACTGCACTGAACCGCCTCCGTCTATTCCTTCACCGGCGCCCTTTCCCTCCCTGCACTACAAAGCCCAGCGCACCTTCTATATACCTACACTGCCTTGAGGCCCGCTCCACCTGTGGGGAGCCGTACCATCTCGAGCTGCCCTAACATCTGCCTCAGAGGACTGTTGCAGCGCTGGTGATCCTCACCAGGCACCACAGGTGGCGTCACGAACTGTTCTATCCATTTTATTTCCCCTTTTTGCACTGACCACCCTGGGTCACGGACCAGGCCAGCCACCGTGATAACCCCTCCTGCAGGCAGCCATAGGCCCGGCTTGCCGAGTACCCCATGGCCCTGGGGGCGCGTCAGACCTGGCATCACACACAGGATACGTGACCAGCCCGCTATCAGCGAGTATAGTGTGCCTAAAGAAGTGTTTTTCTGCCTTGAATGTGGCGCCTACCCCAGAAGAACGGGCGCCATTGTGGCCGTGTCAAAGGACAACAATATGGAACCTCCCATCGTGGGCCGGGTCCCAGAATTGCGCCAAAAGCAAACCCTGCCCCTTGCAATAGTGACTGTCAGCATAGATGTGTCCGTCAAGTCAGGGAGGCCATCACAGGGAGTGACCGACAGCAGATTGCCATGGGATCACCCCCGAAAGAAGAGAAGAGGCGGAGATAAGGAATGGAGACAGGGTGTGGTCTCAACCTGTCTAGTCAGACCGCACCCGGCAGCCGAGATGGAAGCATGCAAAAGCCCAGCCTCCACCTCAGGCCTGCCACTGCAGCAAGTGACCCCCCTCCCCAGGGGGAAGTTGTGGAGAAGTTGTCCCCGGAGGACGTGGAGTTCCTCGAGAGTGAGGTTCTCAAGCTGGGCCAACAGGTCGAACGAGCCCAGCAGGCAGCGGTCGCCAAATGGAAAAGCGAGCTGCTGAAAAAGTTAACAGCACGGCGGAAAGCAGCAACGGAAGCCAGCAGTGGCTTTCCAGCCCCGGCGGAGTCTGCGGAGAACCAGGAGGCTGTGTGGAGTACAGGAGCAGGTAGGAGAGAATCCCCAGTCCCGGGCGCTGCCAGCGCCGACCTGCTCCTGGGCCTCTTTCCCCAGCCCTCGCCATATGCTGCCGTGCTCTGGTTGGAACAGTTGTGCGGCCTGGAACCTCCACCCCCGGGCGCGGAACCAGAGAACCCCCCACCTAGAGCTGTCCCGGAACCTCCACCTCTGGGCGCTGCACCGGAAGAGCACCTGTATAGCGCCTGTCCGGAACCTATGTCCTCGGGTGCCGAAGCTTCAGGCCTGCTGCTGGAAGCCCTCCCGCCATCGCCGCCTCCGGCACTAGAGTGGGTGTACAGCGCGCCGGTCTTTGACTGGTTCGCCCGCTTTGAGGACCAGCAGCCGTGCCCACTCCATCCAATACCAGCGCCCCCGGTTGCCTGCCCCGGCGGAGAAGAGATATGCTGGGACAACCGGGGGGGGGACCTGATGGGGTTCTCCCAGGAGACTGAGGCCGCCGCCCGGCAGAGGGAAGATTTCTGCATGCGGGAGCTCCGGCAACTTGAAAAGGAGCGACGCTCGCGGGAGGCGCGCAGTGAACGCCTTGAGGCCCGTGACAAGGCCGCCAAGGCACAAGTCCGCCAGGCGGAGTTGGCTCACCTCAGGCCCCGTGAGGAAGGCCTCATCGTCAAGTTCAATTTGAAGGCTGGGTGGGGCTTCATCCGCAGTCCCGATTTTAACAGGGACATATTTGTCAACCTGCGGGATGTGGAGCCAGAGCTGGAAGAAGGCCATCCCGACCGGAACCTGTATCCGGGAGACCGAGTCACGTTCACCCGGCACCATGGTGAACGTGGCTGGTACGCCCTGCATGTGTACCATGTCAGCAAGGACACACCCCTGCAGGAAGTCCCTCGTGACCCGGCTGGGTCAGGGAAAGATGAGGAGTACCCCAGGCGGGGATCCCGTTATTAGGAGTAGTCTTTGGACTAGATGTATATAATCACTCGGAAGGGTACAGTTTGTTTTAGAGTGTGAGTTTTTCTATCATTACCCGTCAGGGTGTAAAGGCTGAGGACTGTGAGCAGCCGGACATTGACATTGTAAATAGTTTAGCACTTCTTAAAGTGCACCATATTGGTTTTGTAACGGGTCTGGGAGGTGGAACCTCTGAGCTACTATACAAAGGGCAGTCCTTGTAAGGAAGCGGGTGGCTCCCTAGGGAAGGCGGGTAGGTAGACACGGCAAGTGACAAGGACAGTCTCAGGGTAGAAGGGCAGGGCGGTCACAGCAAGTGACGGGGACAGTCTCTTGACAGGCGGGTGGTCACGGCAAGTGACAACAGGGTAAGAGTCTCTAGGCAGGCAGGGGGTCACGGCAAGTGACGGCAGAGCCTCCAGGTAGGCTAGCAGGCAAGTCGCAGGTGAGCGCTCCCAGGTGAGCGAGTAAGAGTCTCTGGACAGGCAGGTGGTCACAGCAATTGACGGCTAAGCCTCCAGGTAGGCTAGCAGGCAGGTAGCAGGAGAGCGCTCCCAGGTGAGCGGGTGAGAGTCTCGGGACAGGCAGGTGGTCACAGCAAGTGACGGCTAAGCCTCCAGGTAGGCTAGCAGGCAGGTAGCAGGAGGGCGCTCCCAGGTGAGCGGGTGAGAGTCTCGGGACAGGCAGGTGGTCACAGCAAGTGACGGCTAAGCCTCCAGGTAGGCTAGCAGGCGGGTAGCAGGTGAGCGCTCCCAGGTGAGCGGGTGAGAGTCTCTGGACAGGCAGGCAGGCAGGTATCTGGCAGGTACTTCCTGGTCCGCGAGCGGACTGATCCATAGACAGACTGGCAGGTGCTGGTAGGCAGACTGTTGGACCACAGGATTGCAAGCAGGTAGACAGGTATCAGGCAGGTATCAGGCAGGTATCAGGCAACGGGACCTGAGGGCTGAAGCAGAGTTGAAAGGCTTTGCAACAACATTGCTCGGGCACCTCCATTTTGGAGGAGGTGCCTTATATATGGTGAGGTCCTCCGGCCATTGGCCGGGGACTCCTTAGGACGGCGCGCGCGGCCCCTTTAAGAGAGAGGGAGCGCGCGCGCGCCCTAAGCACAGTGACCGGGAAGCAGCGAGCGCTGCCAGCAGAGCGGGAGGAAGACGCCGGGCACGGAGCGGAGAGGTGAGGGGAACGGCGTCCCTGCCTAGCAGGAGGCAGGGACGCCGACGCTACAGGTTTTATAATTACAAAGCCTTACCTCAGAACAAAAACCCGTTTGGCGTGGCGGAGGACGAGGTCCAGTATCTGGATCGTCTATGCCCTGCAGCCACACCCAGGGCCTACGTTGAGGGTTTGCGGACGGGTCCCTCATGCTGCTACCGTTGCACTCTTTTTCTAGTAAAAAGGACATCCTGTTACAAAATGTTTTATATGGAAAGTGCTCTTATAGTGTAACAATACCTGTAACGTTTAAAGAAAATGTGCCTCCCATAAAGGGAAGATTGTTTTATAATCTTATATGCGGATGCATCTTAAAAAAAATTGCATGTCATTTATATACCTGTTTACTCTGTTCCAGCCCGCGGACTTGCTGTGTTTTACTGGGGGGAATGTGGCGCCCCTGAGGGTTCAGTTGCCACAGAGGTACTGCACCTCACCCAGAGGTGTGGTGTCTCCCTTCTCTCAGGTAAGATGGGAGTGCTGCACGGAACCCCAAACACCCACATTCAACACTACACTGCTCCAGGCCGGCTGGAATGGGCAACATGCAGAGCGCAGCTGCTGAGCGCTGTCCCTGGCTGGAGTGGGGGGGTGAACCCAAAGGTAGGGGGAACCAGTAGTGGGTGTGGGTGGAGGAAGCAGTTAGAGGGAGCACTCATACAGTAGGTATATAATGGGAAGCCATCTTAGGGTGGCAGGTCAGTACAGTACAGACGGTCAGTGAGGACTGTCTGGGAGCAGAGGCTCAGCAGGAGCTCTGCTCCACAAGTAGGGCCCAGGATAGAGGCCTCGGAGGGGAGCAGGGAGTAGGCTCCGTTCTAAGAGAGGATCCCAGGGGGTACGGCGCGTACAGGACGGCACCCGTACGCCCCGCATCTGTCAGAAGACAGAGGGATCGTTGCCGCATTCTAATCCCCAGGGGGTCAAGTAGGTCCCGGATCCGACGCACAGGAAGGACTTCAGAGTACCCGAGCGGGATTGAGAGTGGGCAGCGCAGGGCAGCAGGGAGAAGGACCTAGAGTGAAGACGGTCAAAGTGGGAACACGAGAAAGTCGGGTTCTGCCAGGCATTCCTAGGCTGCCTGAGGAAGGACTGAACCCCTGCCCGGTGAACGCAGTGCGACGTGGGAGGCCTTCACCTGTAAAGTGCACTTGTGGATTGCCTAAAGAACTGTGAGTAAAATCTTGGATGACTGCACTGAACCGCCTCCGTCTATTCCTTCACCGGCGCCCTTTCCCTCCATGCACTACAACGCCCAGCGCACCTTCTATATACCTACACTGCCTTGAGGCCCGCTCCACCTGTGGGGAGCCGTACCATCTCGAGCTGCCCTAACATCTGCCTCAGAGGACTGTTGCAGCGCTGGTGATCCTCACCAGGCACCACAGGTGGCGTCACGAACTGTTCTATCCATTTTATTTCCCCTTTTTGCACTGACCGCCCTGGGTCACGGACCGGGCCAGCCACCGTGATAACCCCCCCTGCAGGCAGCCATAGGCCCGGCTTGCAGAGCACCCCACGGCCCTGGGGGCGCGTCACCCCAATGGGGACAGCGATGATAATGTCTGTAAAGAGCTGTGGAATTAATGGCGCTATACAAGTGAGTAAAATAAATAAATATAGAGGTGTTATCAGTCATTGTACAGGAGGGGGAGCCAGATATGTGACGCCCTCCATGAGGAGGTGTACTCGGACGGCGGGCCGGTGGTATGGTGTGGTGGAGTGTCATCATGGCCTTGGCCCGGTCCGTGCCCAGGGCTGTCACAATAAAAAGATGGGCTTTTGGATGAGTGGTTGTTCGACTACGCCACCTGTGGTTTCTGGTGAAGGCCACCAGTGCTGCCACAGTCCTCTGAGGCTGATGTTCTGGCAGCTTTGGTTGGTACTACTCACCACAGGCTTCTCCCACTGAGTCTCCCACTGAGTCCTCTCCTGACGGTGTGTGGTATGAACGTGGTGTAAGGCTGGGTCCCACTGGGTAAACGCAGGTTAAGAGATACAGGTGGCGACTCCGCTCCGTCCCTATCCCCCTGGGATCCTCTAAGCCTCCGGGCTTTTCTAACAGTGACGTGAAGTACACTGTCAGATGTCGGGGGCCGGTCACCCCTCTTGTGGCAGGAGTCCCTCTGGCAAGGCCAGAGTGAAGGGTACAGGTGGCGACTCTGCTCCGTCCGTACTCCCCGGGATCCTTTCGCCTGTGGAGCCTATCTCCTCTGCTCCCCTCCAAGGCCTTCTTAGAACGGGACCCTGACCGGGCAGAGACACTGGTTAACTCTGTCCCGCTCCCTGTCTCAAGGCCAGAGAGCGAGGACCGTAAGTCTTCAGCCAGCTACAGACTCTTGCTGGACCCTGACAGAAGACCACAATCAAAGGACCTTGATTCTAAGATGGCCACCTATTATATATGATTCTATATGTGCTTCCTGTAAGTGTCTCCTCCACCCTCACCCACTACATGGTTCCCCCCTGACTTTGGTTCCCCCCCCAACTCCTCTATTCCGGACCGGTGCAGCACTATGGTGCTTTAGACCCCCTTCAGAACGGGAGTGGTGTAGTGTTGAGTGTGAAGTGGGGTTCCGTGTGATGCTCCATCCTTACCCGGAAGAGGAGATACCACACCTCGTTATGAGGTGCAGTACCCCTGTGGCGACTGAACCCTCAGGGGCGCCACATTCCCCCCTGGTGAAACACAGCACTTCCGCGGGCTGCAATAGAGCAAAACATCGGTACAAACATTCACAATTTTTTTTTAAATGCTTTGTAAACAGTTAACAGTCTTCCCTATATGGGAGGCTCAGATACCTTTAACGTTGCAGGGTATATATATATATATATATATATATATATATATATATATATATATATATATATATATATATGGTATAAACATATAAAACACTGGAAAGACATTATATATATAGAAAAATACTGTAGAAAAGTGCCAGTTCAACAGCATGAGGGACCTGTCCAAAACCCTCCACGTAGGCCCTGGGGTGGCTGCAGGGCATGGAGATCCCGAGTTGGACCTCCAGTAGAGCCATGACCAGACAGGTTTTGCTACTGAGGTCAGAGTTAGAAGTAGTTTCGCATAAAACCAATAGGGAGCACCTAAACAGAGGGTGGGGTCAGTTCATTGTGAAATCATTCCTTGCTATGTTCTGGACAATCTTCCCACTCTTCCCACTGTCTTGGGTATACTTTGGCTTGTTAAACATAATCCGTTGGTGGATTGGCAAACCGGGGAGATTACTGAATGGGGGGATTACTGCCATGAGAACTGTCTAGATATTTCCATTGCTACTGTCTCTATGGAAATATTACCTGCTTTTCTGTCTGGTTTTGAGGACGTTTTTTCTGTGTTTATGACTGTCCTATTAACCTAACCCCCGAAGCTAAACTACCGAACTCCAGACTGTATAATCTTTCTGGCCCTGAGAGACAAGGCATGAAGGATTTAATTGCGGAAAGTCTGGAGAAGGGACACATCAGAACCTCATCTTTGCCCGTGGAGGCAGGGTTCTTCTTTGTGAAGAAAAAAGATGGCGGTCTACGTCCCTGTTTAGATTTCCGGGAATTAAATCAAATTACCACCCGTGATCCATACCCTCTTCCTGTGATTCCTGATCTGTTCAGCCAAGTTGTTGGAGCTAAGGTATTCTCCAAGTTGGATTTAAGAGGAGCCTACAACATGGTTAGAATCAGAGAAGGGGACGAATGGAAGACAGCGTTCAATACCCCGGAAGGACATTTCGAGAGTCTGGTTACGCCTTTTTGGTTTGACCAATGCCCTTGCAGTATGCCAACATTTCATAAAAGATATTTTCCATTATTTGGTGGGGAGGTTTGGGGTGGTGTATCTGGACGATATTTTGGTTTATTCACCTGATTTTGAGATTCATCAGGGGCATGTTAAGTAGGTGCTCCAGATATTAAGGGATAACAAACTTTATGCCAAACTAGAAAAATGTGTTTTCGCTTCAGTTTTTGGGGTACTTGTTGTCATCTTCAGGTTTTCGGATGGATCCGAAGAAGATCCGTACAGTTCTTGACTGGGAACGTCCCGAGAACCTGAAGGTTCTACAACATTTTCTGGCCTTTACTAATTTCTACAGGAAATTCATCCAAAATTACTCTGTTATAGTGAAACCCCTTACTGACATGACTAAGAAGGGGTCTGATTTTTCCAAATGGTCGGATGCTTCCCGTCTGGCTTTTTCTTCCTTAAAGAATCATTTTGCCACTGCACTATACTCAGTCAACCTGAGGTTTCTCAACTCTTTATTGTGGAGGTCGATGCTTCGGATGTCGAGGTTGGGGTTGTGTTGTCTCAGGGTTCGTCCCCTGGTAAATGGCGTCCATGCGCCTTCTTTTCTAAAAAATTGTCTTCGGCTGAGAGAAATTATGACGTGGGTAATAGGGAACTTTAGGTGATCAAATCGGCATTCGACGAATGGCGATATTGGTTGCAGGGGGCTGTCTATCCTTTTACTGTTATTACTAACCATAAGAACCTGTAATATCTCCAGTCTGCTAAACGTCTCAACCCTAGGCAAGCCAGATGGTCCCTGTTTTTTACTAGGTTCAATTTTGTTGTCACTTTTCGTCCAGGAGTCAAAAATGTCAAGGCTGATGCTTTGTCCCGGAGCTTCCCTGGTGGTGGTGACCATGAGAACCCTGCTCCAATATTACAGAAAGGGGTAGTCATTTTGGCTCTTTATCCTGAACTGGAGGGTGAGGTGGTGGAGGCTCAGGGGGATGCCCCTGCCTCCTGCCCTTCAGGAAAGTTATTTGTACCATCTGATCTGCGCCGCAAAGTAATCAAGGAACATCATAACTGTGTGCTTGCTGGGCATCCAGGTGGTAAGGCAACAGCGGACCCCCTCTCTCGTCGTTTTTGGTGGCCGGGGTTGCATCGGGATGTGATTGAACATGCATCTGCTTATAGTATTTGCATGCGTTCTAAGGTTTCGCATACCAGTCCGTCTGGTACTCTTCTTCTGCTACCTATTCATAGTAGGCCATGGACACACTTGTCCATGGATTTTATTACTGATCTACTGGTTTCTGCAGGCAAAACGGTGGTTTTGGTTGTAGTAGATAGGTTCAGTAAAATGGCTCACTTTGTCGCATTACCTGCACTTCCCAATGCCAAGACACTTGCTCAGGTGTTCATAAATGAGATTTTGAAGCTTCACAGGGTTCCCTCTGATGTGGTGTCTGATTGGGAGACCCAGTTTGTTTCCAAGTTCTGGAAGGCATTCTTGTCTCAACTGAGGATGCAGCTGTCCTTTTCCTCTGCCTTCCACCCTCAGTCTTATGGTCAGACCAAGCGTGTCCATCAGAACTTGGAGACATACCTCAGGTGTTTCATCTCCGAAAATCAGGAGGATTGAGCATCTTACTTACCGCTGGCAGAATTTGCCATCAATAATCATCGTTAAGAAACCACTGGCAGTTCACCGTTCTTCGGTGCATACAGTTATCATCCACAGTTTGGTACCTTCAGTGGGGGAGGAGCTTCAGGAGTTCCTGAGGAGGAACGGTTTGCTTCGTTGCTCATTTCGGTATAGCAGGGTTTCTGAGTAATTTAAAAACCATGGGAGACAGGTATAAAGGTATGGCTGACAGAAAACGCTTGCCAGGTCCGGACCTGAATGTGAATGACTTTGTGTGGTTGTCTACCAGGAATATAAGATAAAAAGTTCCTTCTTGGAAGCTGGGACCTAGGTTTATTGGTCTCTTTAAAATAACTGCCGTCATTAACCCTGCAGCGTTTCGTCTTGAACTTCCTCAGGCCCTTAAGGTCCACAATGTGTTTCACAGGTCCTTACTCAAAAGGTATGTGGAACCTCTGGAGCCCTCACCTCCAGTAATGGTTGATGGTAATCTGGAGTTCCAGATTTCGAGGATTGTAGATACTCGTCTCCAACGTCGTTCTCTACATTACTTGGTGCACTGGAAAGGCTATGGTCCAGAGGAGAGTATGTGGGTTTCTGCTTCAGAGGTGAACGCTCCCAGATTGGTTCGCTCATTCCACACATCTTTTCCTGAGAAACCCAGTCCTGAGTGTCCGGTGGCCACTTGTAGACAGGCCACTTGTTACGGGTGTGTCAGAGGTGACAGACAGTCACCCTGCAGTGGGTTGCAGGAGATCTCTACGTTTGGCATTGCAGACAGATTCTTAGATAAGAGGCTGTCTTTAGGACTGAGCGGCTACCTCTCTCTTGCTAATTAGCTCTCTAGCCTGGGTGTATATATACAGTACAGACCAAAAGTTTGGACACACCTTCTCATTTAAAGATTTTTTGTATTTTCATGACTTTGAAAATTGTACATTCACACTGAAGGCATCAAAACTATGAATTAACACATGTGAAATTATATACTTAACAAAAAAAAGTGTGAAACAACTGAAAATATTTCTTATATTCTAGGTTCTTCAAAGTAGCCACCTTTTGCTTTGATGACTGCTTTGCACACTCTTGGTATTCTCTTGATGAGCTTCAAGAGATAGTCACCGGAAATGGTCTTCCAACAATCTTGAAGAAGTTCCCAGAGATGCTTAGCACTTGTTGGCCCTTTTGCCTTCACTCTGCGGTCCAGCTCACCCCAAACCATCTTGATTGGGTTCAGGTCTGGTGACTGTGGAGGCCAGGTCATCTGGCATAGCACCCCATCACTCTCCTTCTTGGTCAAATAGCCCTTACACAGCCTGGAGGTGTGTTTGTGGTCATTGTCCTGTTGAAAAATAAATGATGGTCCAACTAAATGCAAACCAGATGGAATACCATGCCGCTGCAAGATGCTGTGGTAGCCATGCTGGTTCAGTATGCCTTCAATTTTGAATAAATCCCCAACAGTGTCACCAGCAAAGCACCCCCACACCATCACACCTCCTCCTCCATGCTTCACGGTGGGAACAAGGCATGTAGAGTCCATCCGTTCACCTTTTCTGCGTCACACAAAGACACGGTGGTTGGAACCAAAGATCTCAAATTTGGACTCATCAGACCAAAGCACAGATTTCCACTGGTCTAATGTCCATTCCTTGTGTTCTTTAGCCCAAACAAGTCTCTTCTGCTTGTTGCCTGTCCTTAGCAGTGGTTTCCTAGCAGCTATTTTACTATGAAGGCCTGCTGCACAAAGTCTCCTCTTAACAGTTGTTGTAGAGATGTGTCTGCTGCTAGAACTCTGTGTGGCATTGACCTGGTCTCTAATCTGAGCTGCTGTTAACCTGCGATTTCTGAGGCTGGTGACTCGAATAAACTTATCCTCAGAAGCAGAGGTGACTCTTGGTATTCCTTTCCTGGAGCGGTCCTCATGTGAGCCAGTTTCTTTGTAGCGCTTGATGGTTTTTGCAACTGCACTTAGGGACACATTCAAAGTTTGCCCAATTTTTCACACTGACTGACCTTCATTTCTTAAAGTAATTATGGCCACTCGTTTTTCTTTACTTAGCTGCTTTTTTCTTGCCATAATACAAATTCTAACAGTCTATTCAGTAGGACTATCAGCTGTGTAGCCACCTGACTTCTGCACATCACAACTGATGGTCCCAACCCCATTTATAAGGCAAGAAATCCCACTTATTAAACCTGACAGGGCACACCTGTGAAAACCATTTCCGGTGACTACCTCTTGAAGTTCATTAAGAGAATGCCAAGAGTGTGCAAAGCATTCATCAAAGCAAAAGGTGGCTACTTTGAAGAACCTAGAATATAAAACATATTTTCAGTTGTTTCACACTTTTTTTTGTTAAGTATATAATTCCACATGTGTTAATTCATAGTTTTGATGCCTTCAGTGTGAATGTACAATTTTCAAAGTCATGAAAATACAGAAAAATCTTTAAATGAGAAGGTGTGTCCACACTTTTGGTCTGTACTGTACCTGGTGTGTCTGAAAGGGAATTGCCAGCTATATCCATTTCAACTTGTGAAGCTTAGAAGGAGCAGTACTTCATCCTTTCTGGAGCTTGAGGCCGTGTGCTTATTTGGAGTTCATCTAAAGCTAAGCCATTTCCCCTGTTTTGTCCACCCTTGTTGTCCATAGAGTTTAGTGGAGGTTGACTAGTGCTCATCTCCTTCCATCCCTATCCGTAGCCTTACGCCAGGAAGAGTAGGGCGAGACACGCGTGCGGAAATTGCTGAAGAGGCAATATAGGGACAGTAGTTGAGACAGGGTGACACTAGACCACACTAGGAGGTCTCCACTTCTCCCCTTTCCCTAATATCTGGGCTCTCTTTCCCTTTTCCCTCTGTGTTGCACTAAGTCTTTTCCACACCTGGTGTGACACAGGAGGCACATACCAAATGGGAGAGGATAAGGATAAACACGAAAACCAACTCTACTCAGCAATCCCCTGAAAAACTCTTCAACCACCTTCTCCAAACACTGAACTTCTGCTTCAACTCCAAACTAGAAATTGAAAAAACTATCACTTTCAACTCCCAATTGCCAGTAGCGAGTATATATACCAGAGGGGAGTGGCCAACACAGAACAGCTGAGACAATTCAGGATGGAGAGCTTCAGGAGATCAACTGAACTGATTAACCCTTGAATGACAGAGTAAGGAAAACTGCACTGTTAAATAGGATGTGAAGCAGTTCTAATCAGTTCAAGAGGTCGTGTAACCATATGCCACAATCCTCTGGTCGCTCTCTGTTGCCAGAAAGAAAGAAACTCTTCACACATGTGGATCTCTATCTACAGTTGGTGTTTCTGTGGCATCTCCTTTTGGTGTACTTGACATGCTACCACCTTGATGTGGCCATCATCTAGTCTGGAGCTGACAGACATCATGATGACATTGAGGACTAGTGAGTGCCAGAGGCGCTGAAGAGACAACTAGAGCCGGAGGGCGGAAGTGAGCCAGCCAGAGACTGTTGTGCCAGGACTGGTGAGGAGCGAAGTAAGTATAATATTTTTGTTCATGTTTCACCACTCTGTTTATTATGCTGTGGGATCTGGAGAGACTTCTGAGCAGAATAAATCGCTTTTAGCTGGAATTCGATTTCTGGCAACTAAATTCAATGCAAATAAAAATTCCAGGATAAATTTGATTGAATCCGGCAAATTGAATTTGGGCAGACGTGCTCATCACTACTACAAATCCAGTGCCGATCCTTTATATCCCTGAGGAATAAATCATCACTTATAATTGATGAATTCATGGTTGTAAGCCAGGCATTAAATTTCTGTGACTTGTGATAAAAGCTTTAGATTTCCTAAAATGTTGGAACGTTACCTATTACAATGTTATCACTCCTGAATACATAGAATGTAAAATAATTGTATCACGACCATGTTCATTGCACAGATTTATTATCATCATAATCACAATTATCATCAATGTTCCGCATTACATCGCTGCACCGCAATAAAGCCAAAGCGTTCATGGTTAATGAGCCAAGACAATATTTCATGTTTGAGCTTATACTTCACATGTTCAACTGACTTTCATAAACTTTGATGCTAGACCAGACCCCTCCGAACCTTCACCCACCAGTCGGCATCCAATGAACCGCCTCTGCACAGGAGTTTCAGGCAGCAAGTAGCAGGATATTGGCAGGACTATGGTCTGGCAGACGTGGACCACTGATGTGGCCACTAGACAAGAGTCCTGCTGTTCTTTCTGCTCAACTCTACTGAGCAGCGATACCAGTAGTGCCACATGTGACAGCGGATTGTCTGTACTGTAATCAGAGACCAGGGGACTGCCGGAGCTTCTGAGCTGGATTAGTGGGGACTATAAAAGAGTGTTTGAAGGTTTTTTTTTTAAAGCGGAATAATCACTTTAAAGTATTGTGTGCACATCCTCACATTTGGGGCAGATGCAGATGACCATATGTTCTCCATCGAAGAAAAATGGTCCGATTATATTAATCACAATCTGATCCATTTTTCTCAAATGTGGAGAATTTTAAAAAAAAAGTTTTCCATTCAGTCTGTCATCCAAATTTGGTGCGATGTTTTCCACGGAACCCATAGACATAGATGGGCACATCGCACTTGAGTATTTATTGGTGGCAAATTGTTCATGCTGCGATCCTTTTCCTTGGGCTCCTCGGTCCGAAGAAAATTAGAATCATCTGCACAAGCCCGAATGGAAAGGTATGATAAAAATACATTTAATTTCAAGTAAATTGCCAATAAATCAGATGATCAACTATTACAGCATACCTGACTATCTAGATGTAATTATGGAACATATATTTCTTAGGTTAGTGATATTATTTTTGATAATTATTATGTAGTATATTATTGTGATTGTCCTGTTCTATTGACTTAGTCCAATGGTCTCCAACCGGCAGTTCTTCAACTATTGTAAACTGCAGCTCTCAGCATGTTCGGACAACCTGTGGCTGAAGTCCCTCACATCAGAGATCGCTGCCTTAGCCTAAATATGAAAACTTATTGTACAGAAGTTAGACATTTTAATCGTTATAAATCATTTCAGAATTGAACTAGACATATAATCCCGATGTCAAGAGGTTGGTATTTATAACTCTTGGTACATGATAATGGCATCATACAATATAAAGTAAATCAGTCATCTAATATACCAACCCTAAACTGCAATAGATGCTCTTCTAAAATGGGCCTTGGAGCATGACAGTAAAGTGATAAAGTGGGGGGTCGGGTCAAGGTTTGGACTCCTTCAAAGTAATGCAGATGAACCCAAGTACACTTCTTTAATAAGCTAACAGTATCTGTATATTACGATGGGTAGTAGACAGTATATTTAATGACAGGCTCCCTTAAAAGTGTACTTCCAGCCTGAAGCTAAGCAAAGTTTTTCACTAAATATGATAAATGTAACGGGTCTGGGAGGCGGAACCTCTGAGCTACTATACAAGGGGGCGGCCCTTGTAAGGGAGCGGGTGGCAGTCTCTGGATGAACGGACAGGGAGATACGGCAAGTGATCAGGGCAGTCTCTGGGTAAAGGGTAGGTACGACCTGTGATGGCAGAGCCTCCGGGTAGGCTAGCAGGCAGATGGTAGATGTGTGCTCCCAGGTGAGCAAGCGAGAGTCTCTGGAATAACAGGTGGTCACGGCACGTGACGGCGGAACCTCCGGGCTGGCAAGCAGGTAGGTAACGGAGAAGCGCTCCCAGGTGAGCGGGCAAGAGTCTCTGAGATAGCTGGTGGTCACAGCACGTGACAACGGAGCCTCCGGGCTGGCAAGCAGGCAGATAACGGAGAAGCGCTCCCAGGTGAGCGGTCAAGAGTCTCTGAGATAGCTGGTGGTCACAGCACGTGACAACGGAGCCTCCGGGCTGGCAAGCAGGCAGATAACGGAGAAGCGCTCCCAGGTGAGCGGGCAAGCTGGTCCATAGACAGACTGACCGGAGTAGTAAGGCAGACCGTCGGACCTCAGACTGGCAGACAGGTAACAAGTATTCAGGCAGGAATCAGGCAGGTAACTGGCAGGTAACTGGCAACGGGACCTGAGGGCTGAAGCACAGGTGAGACACAGGTGCAAACAACATTGCTCAGGCACCTCCATTTTGGAGGAGGTGCCTTATATATGATGAAGTCCTCCGGCCATTGGCCGGGGACTCTTTAGGGCGGCGCGCGCGGCCCCTTTAAGAGGAGGGGAGCGCGCGCGCGCGCGCCCTAAGCACAGGGGCCGGGAAGGAGCGCGCGCTGAGAGCAGAGCAGGAGGAGGACGCCGGGACGGAGCGCGCGCTGACAGCAGAGCGGGGGGAGGAAGCCGGGCACGGAGCAGAGCGGTGAGGGGAGCAGCGTCCCTGCCTAGCAGAGGGCAGGGACGCCGGCACTACAGTACCCCCCCCTTTAGGCCCCCCCTTTTTTAGGCCAGACAGAAATTTAGCTAGGATGAGAGGGGCATGGATGTTCTCCCGGGGCTCCCACGTTCTCTCCTCAGGACCAAACCCCTTCCAATCTACCAGGAAAAAGGTCTTTCCTCTTACCCTTTTGGTGGCAAGAATGTTCTCTACCTCAAACTCGTCCTCAGCAGAAACCGGAGCAGGAGGCGTACCTGTAGACTTGGAAAAAGAGTTAAGCACCACAGGTTTGAGGAGAGACACATGGAAGGAGTTAGGGATCCGTAAGTTGGCCGGGAGTTTCAATTTATAGGCCACCGGGTTGATCTGACTGATGACCTCCAGTGGGCCGATGAACCGAGGCCCTAACTTATAGGAAGGGATCTTGAGCCGGACATATTTGGACGAGAGCCAGACTTTATCCCCAGGGCGGAATTGAGGAGGGTCCAGACGTTTTTTGTCAGCGTGTCTTTTCATACGCTCGGATGACAGAAGGAGTGCGGACCGGGTACTCTCCCATATGGAGGAAAATTTGTTAACAAGAGATTCCGCAGCCGGATTGTCCGCCGAGGTGGAGACGGGAAACGGGATCCGAGGATGCTGACCGTAGACTACAAAAAACGGGGATTTGGAGGAAGACTCGCTCTCGTGATTGTTGTACGAGAATTCGGCCCATGGCAGGAGATCCACCCAGTCAGAATGGTGGGCATTAACGAAGTGCCGAAGGTAACTGGTCAGGTTCTGATTGATCCGCTCCACTTGACCATTAGACTGTGGGTGGTAAGCGGAGGAGAAGTCCAGGGTGACGTCCAGCAATTTACAAGTGGCTCTCCAGAAACGGGAAGTGAACTGTACCCCACGATCCGACACGATGTGACGGGGCAGGCCATGAAGACGGAAGATGTGGCGGATAAAGTCTTTAGCCAGCTCGGGTGCAGACGGAAGACCTGGCAGTGGAATGAAGTGAGCCATCTTGGAGAAGCGGTCAGCGACCACCCAAATGACCGTACAACCGGCAGAGACGGGCAGATCAGTAATGAAGTCCATCGCTATATGCTGCCAGGGGGCAGCAGGTACTGGCAGAGGTAGGAGGCGGCCGGCCGGCAGGTGTCTCGGAACTTTGTTGCGGGCGCAGGACACACAGGCAGAAACAAAGTCTATTACATCCTTGTGCAGGTTAGGCCACCAGTAGTGCCGGGTAATAAGCTGGAGGGTCTTTTTCTGACCGGCGTGGCCAGCTAGTTTAGACGAATGACCCCAGTGTAGGATCTTCTCCCGATCAGGTACTGGTACGAACGTCTTACCAGGAGGAAGACGATTTAGACTCACGGGAGCCACCTGCATTACTCTGGCGGGATCGATGATATGTTTAGGATCCTCCTCGAGATCAGACACCAGAAAGGATCGAGACAAGGCGTCCGCCTTGACGTTTTTGTCAGCCGGGCGAAAATGAAGGACAAAATCAAAACGAGCAAAAAACAAGGACCACCGGGCTTGGCGCGGGTTAAGTCTCTGGGCATGCTGGAGGTAAGCCAAGTTCTTGTGGTCAGTGTAAATTATTACCGGGTGAAGAGCCCCCTCGAGCAGGTAACGCCACTCCTCCAATGCCAGTTTGATGGCCAATAACTCTCGGTCTCCTATGGAATAGTTGCGCTCAGAGGAGGAGAAGAGTTTAGAGAAGAAGCCACAAGTTACCATCCTCCCGGAAGATGATTTTTGAGTAAGTACCGCTCCGGCTCCAGAGGAGGAGGCGTCAACTTCCAGGAAGAACTGCTTGTTGCCATCTGGGCGATGCAGCACCGGGGCGGAAGAGAAGGCCTGTTTAAGGGAAAGAAAGGCCTCCTCTGCTTCGGGTGGCCACTCTTTGGGATTAGTACCTTTACGGGTGAGCGCAGAAATTGGGGCCGTCCGGGAAGAGAAGTGTGGTATGAAGAGGCGGTAGTAGTTGGCGAAGCCCAGGAATCGCTGAATGGCCTTCAACCCCTCCGGTCGGGGCCATTTCTCGATGGCAGACAGTTTCTCAGGATCCATTTGTAGGCCGGTCTGAGAGATAATGTAGCCCAGAAACGGAAGCGAGGTCTGCTCAAAGAGGCACTTCTCAAATTTAGCGTAGAGATGGTTCTGCCTTAGCCTGAGCAGGACCTGACGAACGTCCCTCCGGTGAGTCTGGAGATCCGGAGAGAAGACCAAGATGTCGTCCAGGTACACCACTACGCAGGAGTAGAGAAGGTCCCGGAAGATGTCATTGACCAACTCTTGAAAGACGGCAGGAGCGTTACAGAGACCAAAGGGCATTACCAGGTATTCATAGTGGCCGTCCCGGGTGTTGAATGCCGTCTTCCATTCATCCCCCTGACGAATACGAACCAGGTTGTACGCCCCACGAAGGTCCAGTTTGGTGAAGATCCTAGCCCCCCTCAGACGATCAAATAATTCTGGAATGAGCGGAAGGGGGTACTTATTCTTCACCGTGATCAGGTTTAGGCCTCTATAGTCTATACAGGGACGGAGAGAGCCGTCCTTCTTTTTGACGAAAAAGAAGCCTGCTCCCGCCGGGGAGGTAGATTTCCGGATGAATCCTCTGGCCAGATTCTCCTCAATATATTCGGACATTGACCGGGTCTCAGCAGCGGATAAAGGATAGATACGCCCACGGGGAGGAGTAGTACCGGGTAGCAGATCGATGGGACAGTCGTATGGTCTATGTGGTGGTAATGTCTCTGCCTCCTTTTTATTAAAGACATCTGCATAAGACCAATAAGGAATCGGAAGTCCAGGTAGATTAGCTGGGGTAGGAGAGGGACGGACGGGATGGACGGGAACCAGGCAGGTTTTATGACAGTCTTGTCCCCAGCGAAGGACCTCTCCGGTTTGCCAGTCTAGCACGGGTGCATGTCTCTGGAGCCAGGGCAGACCTAGCAAGAGGGCGTGAGAGAGTCCAGGCAGAACATGAAAGGAGATACTTTCAGAATGCAGCATTCCCACCTGCAGGGTAATGGATTCGGTGATGAGTTGAATGGGGCGAGGTAAGAGGCCCCCATCCACGGCAGCGACAGACAAGGGTACAGCCAGAGGTTTGGTGGGGATGCGGTATTTCTCAACCAGGGACTGTGAAATAAGGTTCCCGGCTGCTCCAGAGTCAAGTTGGGCTAGTTCGAAATAACGGTTCTCCCCGTAGATGATCGAAACTGACAACAGCAGGGATGGAGAGGATTTATTCTTGTCTAGGTGGACCTCTCTGAGCGAACCTAGACACAGGCGTTTCCCGACCTCTCCGGGCAGGCACGGATCCGGTGCTCCTTACTGCCACAGTAGAAGCAGCTCCCCTCGGCACGGCGTGAGTCCTGACGGGTTTTGACCATCTTGGTCTGGTCGACCTGCATAGGCTCAGGAGAGTGTACCTGGGGAGAGATGGAGGGAATGACGGGTTTCTGGAAAGTAGGAGCTAAACGTGGAATCCTTCTCTCACGGGTGACCTCTTTGGCACGCTCCTGGAACCGTAGGTCAATCCGGGTGGCAAGAGTTATTAAGTCATCGAGAGTGGTAGGAATGTCCCGACCGGCAAGTTCATCTTTAATACGGCCGGACAGACCCTCCCAGAAGACGGAAACCAGAGCGTCGTTATCCCAGGCCAGCTCCGAGGCAAGGGTACGGAACCGTATGGCATATTGGCCCACGGTGAGACTCCCCTGACGGAGGCGTAGCAACGATGATGCAGATGAGGTCTTCCGTCCGGGTTCTTCGAAGACTTTCCGGAAAGCCGTGAGAAAAGCAGGCAAGTTGGACACCAGGGGGTCTCCTCTCTCCCATAGAGGATTCAGCCAGGCCAGGGCCTCCCCGGTGAGATGGGACATGATGAAGGCAATTTTGGCCCGGTCGGAGTTAAACTGGTAGGACAAAAGTTCAAAATGCAGGGTGCACTGATTTAAGAAGCCCCGAGCCTGGACGGGGTCGCCTCCGAAGCGAGGAGGTGCAGAAAGCCGGGGTCCGGGGTAGGATACCATAGTATTAGTGGGCAGCGGAGCTGCCGGATTGCAAGATATGGCACTGGCGGAGGTTGTTGGTGGATCAGACAGAGTGTTCAGGCGAGTATTAACATTCCGCAGGTGACCCAGGATGGCCTCCTGTTGGGACCTCTGACGGGACAGTTCAAGACAGAGGTCCGAGAGCGAGGGAGCTTGGGTGCCACCGGGTTCCATGGCCCGAGCAAACTGTAACGGGTCTGGGAGGCGGAACCTCTGAGCTACTATACAAGGGGGCGGCCCTTGTAAGGGAGCGGGTGGCAGTCTCTGGATGAACGGACAGGGAGATACGGCAAGTGATCAGGGCAGTCTCTGGGTAAAGGGTAGGTACGACCTGTGATGGCAGAGCCTCCGGGTAGGCTAGCAGGCAGATGGTAGATGTGTGCTCCCAGGTGAGCAAGCGAGAGTCTCTGGAATAACAGGTGGTCACGGCACGTGACGGCGGAACCTCCGGGCTGGCAAGCAGGTAGGTAACGGAGAAGCGCTCCCAGGTGAGCGGGCAAGAGTCTCTGGAATAGCTGGTGGTCACCGCACGTGACAACGGGACCTCCGGGCTGGCAAGCAGGCAGGTAATGGAGATGCGCTCCCAGGTGAGCGGTCAAGAGTCTCTGAGATAGCTGGTGGTCACAGCACGTGACAACGGAGCCTCCGGGCTGGCAAGTAGGCAGATAACGGAGAAGCGCTCCCAGGTGAGCGGGCAAGCTGGTCCATAGACAGACTGACCGGAGTAGTAAGGCAGACCGTCGGACCTCAGACTGGCAGACAGGTAACAAGTATTCAGGCAGGAATCAGGCAGGTAACTGGCAGGTAACTGGCAACGGGACCTGAGGGCTGAAGCACAGGTGAGACACAGGTGCAAACAACATTGCTCGGGCACCTCCATTTTGGAGGAGGTGCCTTATATATGATGAAGTCCTCCGGCCATTGGCCGGGGACTCTTTAGGGCGGCGCGCGCGGCCCCTTTAAGAGGAGGGGAGCGCGCGCGCGCGCGCCCTAAGCACAGGGGCCGGGAAGGAGCGCGCGCTGAGAGCAGAGCAGGAGGAGGACGCCGGGACGGAGCGCGCGCTGACAGCAGAGCGGGGGGAGGAAGCCGGGCACGGAGCAGAGCGGTGAGGGGAGCAGCGTCCCTGCCTAGCAGAGGGCAGGGACGCCGGCACTACAATAAAATTCTCTTTATAGAAACCACCTAATAGCAAATACTCAAGTTTTTGACAATTCTGTCCCATCAATGTTTTGCAGCAATTAATTTCTTTAAAGAATCAATATGTACAGGCAGACCTGCCACAACATCGGTCACTCTAATCCTATGAGGGTCAAAAACACAGTCCTCTTCTAGGTTCATCAGAAACGTGGCACATCCTGCAGGCATCCAAGCGCTGTCGTATCCGTGATCGTGCCAGTTGAGCCGCAGAGGGTGATCTATGCGGTCAATCTTCTTAACCTTTCCCACTTTTACAGAAAGCTTCAAAACCACTTTCTGATCTGTTTGTGTTTCCGATAGTGGATATTTTGAAGCATTGTTAACATCTCTACTAACGTAGACTCCTTTCCCCAACATCCCACCACCAGAAACTCGAAATCCATGGTTGATGATACTTTGAGCTGCATTTACCCGTGTCCCATGGTACATGGTGTAGAATCTTCTTCCAGGATATTTGTTTGCCATTTTTTCTAAAAGAAATTCAAGTGTGAGAATCTGCAACCAAAACATTACCTAAGACATCTTGTTATGACGTATTGTATAAAAATGGAGCCTTCTCATTCAATGGTTTCAGAAGGTAACCGCTGATTACTCCAGTATTATAAGCCCATAATGGTAGGAAAACCACAGAATTAACCTGTCATAGGGGGCCAGCAATCTGATTTTTATTTCATTAAAAGAACTAATAGTTTACTTAAAAACCAAAATGGAGACTGAAATGGGACCGATGGGAGATCCCTGCTTGGTTGGATTGATAATAGAGATGAGTGGATCTGTTTGAGACAAATTGAATTTGCATTGAATTTTACAAAAATTAGGATTTTCCCAAATATGAAATTATTTGGTGATTTGCTTTTGTGAATCCAGCAAAATGTCTGAGGGCCAGGAGAGGAGTGGAAAAAAAATTAACAACAAATACTCACCTCTTCGCTCACCTGGCCCACCACTGAAACTCCATGTCCGGTTCACCAGGCAGCTCTCCACAGTTTCTAGCTCTCCACAGTAAGTGACGTCCTCTTCCTTTATCTTCACTCCACACAGGGGCTTCTGGCAATAAGCAGACCTATGTCATCAATAGGCGCATTGTCAGGACAAGCATTACCTGAGCCGCTGACCAGGCTTGGGGTGACGCACGTCATGATGTCAGAGGCCTACTCATTGCTGTGAGTGAAGGTAGAGAAAGAGGACATTGAATGCTATGGAGATGTAAAGGAGAGGCCTGAGGACGCTAAGAGGATAATCAGATGGGACTCTGCGGCAGTGGGAGAAGTGGGCTGAGTGATGAGTATTTTTTTTTCTCTTTATCCTATGTTTATTATACTCAGGGTTCTAGTGAGATTCAAAAGCGAAATAAAACACATTCAATTAACTTTGTATTTATCCAGGAAATTTGATTTTCGATTTTCATTGATATAATTGCAAAATCTATAAAACCATCTCATAGGTATCATAGTGAATATTGAAGTGAGGCTATCGCTCTATTAACCTCTACATCACCCTTATGTAGTGGGGGACCCTTCTGCTGTGAACAGGTAATTAAAGTGGATTATTTGATGGATTTTAGATCAGGCACAGCTGACAGAGGAATTTTGGAGATGAGAAATGTATGGCCAGTGGATATAAGCTATCACCCTTGGCCTTACTGTGACCAGAAAGATAAGCAATCCTGCGACATCAGGTTTAGTACATTTCTTCTGTTTAGCCTTTTTATTTTACGCAATTGTATATACTGTATTGTTTTGTTACAATTTGCTCTATAAATCGTACTCCTGAAGCCATATGCTATCCATAACAGGTGTCCAATCGCCCTGTATAAACGATTGGTGGTGGCAGCTAGTTCCTTTTGTTATTGTGGACTTTGTCAGTGACCATACTGGGGTATGTGTTTATAGATACAGTACAGACCAAAAGTTTGGACACACCTTCTCATTTAAAGATTTTTCTGTATTTTCATAACTATGAAAAGTGTACATTCACACTGAAGACATCAAAACTATCAATTAACACATGTGGAATTATATACTTAACAAAAAAGTGTGAAACAACTGAAAATATGTCTTATATTCTAGGTTCTTCAAAGTAGCCACCTCTTGCTTTGATGACTGCTTTGCACACTCTTGGCATTCTCTTGATGAGCTTCAAGAGGTAGTCAACGGAAATGGTCTTCCAACAATCTTGAAGGAGTTCCCAGAGGTGCTTAGCACTTGTTGGCCTTTTTGCCTTCACTCTGCGGTCCAGCTCACCCCAAACCATCTCGATTGGGTTCAAGTCTGGTGACTGTGGAGGCCAGGTCATCTGGCATAGTACCCCGTCACTCTCCTTCTTGGTCAAAAAGCTCTTACACAGCCTGGAGGTGTGTTTGAGGTCATTGTCCTGTTGAAAAATAAATGATCGTCCAACTAAACGCAAACCGGATGGAATAGCATGCCGCTACAAAATGCTGTGGTAGCCATGCTGGTTCAGCATGCCTTCAATTTTGAATAAATCCCCAACAGTGTCACCAGCAAAGCACCCCCACACCAAAACAAGTCTCTTCTGCTTGTTGCCTGTCCTTAGCAGTGGTTTCCTAGCAGCTATTTTACCGTGAAGGCCTGCTGCACAAAGTCTCCTCTTAACAGTTGTTGAAGAGATGTGTCTGCTGCTAGAACTCTGTGTGGCATTGACCTGGTCTCTAATCTGAGCTGCTGTTAACCGGCGATTTCTGAGGCTGGTGACTCGGATAAACTTATCCCCAGAAGCAGAGGTGACTCTTGGTCTTCCTTTCCTGGGGCGGTCCTCATGTGAGCCAGTTTCTTTGCAGCTCTTGATGGTTTTTGCAACTGCACTTGGGGACACTTTCAAAGTCTTCCCAATTTTTCGCACTGACTGACCTTCATTTCTTAAAGTAATGATGGCCACTCGTTTTTCTTTACTTAGCTGCTTTTTTCTTGCCATAATACAAATTCTAACAGTCTATTCACTAGGACTATCAGCTGTGTATCCACCAGACTTCTGCACATCACAACTGATGGTCCCAACCCCGTTTATAAGGCAAGAAATCCCACTTATTAAACCTGACAGGGCACACCTGTGAAGTGAAAACCATTTCCGGTGACTACCTCTTGAAGCTCATTAAGAGAATGCCAAGAGTGTGCAAAGCAGTCATCAAAGCAAAAGGTGGCTACTTTGAAGAACCTAGAATATAAGACATATTTTCAGTTGTTTCACACTTTTTTGTTAAGTATATAATTCCACATGTGTTAATTCATAGTTTTGAAGCCTTCAGTGTGAATGCACAATTTTGAAAATACAAAAAAATCTTTAAATGAGAAGGTGTGTCCAAACTTTTGGTCTGTACTATATATATATATATATATATATATATATATATATATATATATATATCTTAAAATATAATTACCTTGTAATGTCTTCACATCCTGTTCCGTCCAGATGTGTCCGGATCCCAGAATTCCAAGCGGTGGAAATTCGCTGACCGCCATATTGGGACACCCAAGTGATGGGTGTCTCAATATGGAAATTGCTGGTGGTACCAGCCTCTTGCGCGGTACCACCAGCAGAACAACGTCGCGAACTTGTAGTATATGCCGCACACGCCGCCGCCGGGATCAGCAGAATGATTCACTGTCCGCTGCCATCTTTGTACAGGAGGAGCACATGCGCAGTTTCAATGTGACTCAGCTATCTGCCTACACAAAGATGGCAGCGATCTGATTTACTGTGCCTGCGCGAATTCCGCACAGGCACAGTGAATCATTCGGCTGATCCTGGCAGTGTTCTCAAACGAGAGAACACATGAGGGAAGAAGACAGCACAGGGGTAGAGAGAGAGAGCAGACAAGTGGGAGAGCGCATAGGAAAAAGAGGACACACAGGGGGGAGACAGCTCAAACGAGAGAACAGATGAGGGAAGAAGACAGCACCGGGGTGGAGAGAGAGCAGACAAGGGGGAGAGCACATGGGGTACACAGGTCAAAGAAGAGATCACATTAGAGGAGAAGACAGCAGATGGGGGAGAGAGAAAGTGCACAGGGGGGAGAGAGACAGAGCACAGGGGGGAGACAGCTCAAATGGGACAGCACATGAGAGGAGAACACAGCACAGGAAGGAGAGAGACAGCAGACAAGGGGAAGAGCACATGGGGTAGACAGGTCAAAGAAGAGAGCACAGACGGGAGAAGTCATCACATGGGGGAAAGAGAGAGTGGATAGGTGGTGAGCACATGAGGGGGAGAGATTCTCAATGCTACAAAGCCTGCCCCCATCGTGACATTACCACCCTCCCAATGCGATAGCATCGGGCCTCCATTTAGTATATATATACAGTACAGACCAAAAGTTTGGACACACCTTCTCATTTAAAGATTTTTCTGTAATTTCATGACTATGAAAATTGTACATCCACACTGAAGGCATCAAAACTATGAATTAACACACATGGAATTATATACTTCACAAAAAAGTGTGAAACAACTGAAAATATGTCTTATATTCTAGGTTCTTCAAAGTAGCCACCTTTTACTTTGATGACTGCTTGGCACACTCTTGGCATTCTCTTGATGAGCTTCAAGAGGTAGTCACCGGAAATGGTCTTCCAACAATCTTGAAGGAGTTCCCAGAGATGCTTAGCACTTGTTGGCCCTTTTGCCTTCACTCTGCGGTCCAGCTCACCCCAAACCATCTCGATTGGGTTCAGGTTTGGTGACTGTGGAGGCCAGGTCATCTGGCGTAGCACCCCATCACTCTCCTTCTTGGTCAAATAGCCCTTACACAGCCTGGAGGTGTGTTTGGGGTCATTGTCCTGTTGAAAAATAAATGATGGTCCAACTAAACGCAAACCGGATGGAATAGCACGCAAAATGCTGTGGTAGCCATGCTGGTTCAGTATGCCTTCAATTTTGAATAAATTCCCAACAGCCAACAGTGTCACCAGCAAAGCACCCCCACACCATCACACCTCCTCCTCCATGCTTCACGGTGGGAACCAGGCATGTAGAGTCCATCCGTTCACCTTTTCTGCGTCGCACAAAGACACGGTGGTTGGAACCAAAGATCTCAAATTTGGACTCATCAGACCAAAGCACAGATTTCCACTGGTCTAATGTCCATTCATTGTGTTCTTTAGCCCAAACAAGTGTCTTCTGCTTGTTGCCTGTCCTTAGCAGTGGTTTCCTAGCAGCTATTTTACCATGAAGGTAATTAAAAAATGAATATATATATATATAACATCAAGTTGACATATGCCTCGAGCTCTGAGGAAATTGACTTTCTAGATTTGAAAATTAAAAGGGAGGAAAATGGCATGCTATCCACAGATATTTATAGGAAAAACACTGCTGTGAATGCTATTCTTAATGCCAAATCGTCTCATCCTCCCCAGGTTATTAGATCTATACCGACCGGTCGGTTCCTCAGAGCTCGACGCATCTGTTCAACTGATGCTTTGTTTGAAAAACAAGCAACAGAGTTGACGAAGAGATTCGACGCCCGCAGTTACAGAAATGATGTCATCCTGAGTGGATACCAAAGAGCAAAAATGACCAGTAGAAGTGAACTTTTAAAACCCAAAACTAAAAAACAAGATCAAAGTGTGAGATTTATTACCCCTTATCATGGTCAATGGAGGGAAATGTATGGGATTATCAATAAATTTTGGCCCATTCTTCTCTCCGACCCTACTTTAAATCAATTTATTTCAAAAAAACCTTCTATAACTCCAAAACGATCAAAAACACTGACAGATATTTTGGTGAGAAGTCATTATATCCCCCCTAAGCCGCAAAATATATTCACTACCAATACTACCTATAGACAAGGATATTTTTCTTGCGGATCATGTGGGGCTTGCCCCCAGATAGATAGAACAAAGGAATTTTTTGACTCTACAAAAAAGAAGACATTCAAAATCTCTGAATTTATTAATTGTCGATCTACAGGAATAATCTACTGGGCAATTTGCCCATGTGATCTAATCTATATAGGACTAACGTCTAGAGAATTCAGAGTAAGGATCTTGGAACACATCAAAGATATAAAAAATGCAAAGAAATGTGACAAACCTGAGGAAATTGCCTTTTTAAAGAATATACCAAAGCATTTTAAGGAATGTCATAATGGGAACTGGAGACTATTACGCTTCAGGGGTATTGATAAAATCAATCTGGGAGCGAGAGGAGGAAACCTTAAGAAAATGCTTGAACAAAGGGAGATTAAATGGATAACTATTCTGAACACGGTTAAGCCCAAAGGGTTGAATGATTTGACAAGCTTTGTTTCATTTTTGTGACTTATGACATTGTTGCAATTAAGATTGAAAAAGAGGATTGCTGATATATATATGGGATATAAATATGTTTATACATGTAGGTGAAATATAAATATAGTATAAATATTGTAAAATACGGACTACATCGAAACATTGCAAAATACGGATTATATTGATGTATTGACCTATGTGGTATTCATATGATTATATACTGCAGGCTAAGTATTGTTTACTTCAAATGATGGATATAATGGGCTAATAACATGATTGGAGCAATAATGTGTGACAATGTAAATATATTGATAACCTTATACCTATTCTTAAAATCTATCTGTTCCAAATTAGAGCGTGACATGATACGTATCAATTGAATACGGAGAAAAATCTGATCTCACATAGAAGATAAATGCATAAAACAAAGAAGAACAATAAGAAAAGAGGAAATAAAGCAAAAGATATGAAAAAGAAAAAAAGACTCAATATATGTATAAGATGTATTACATTTAATATGACTATAACAAATATTGTACATCTTCTTTGTGAATACAATATAATGTCAGGCTTGAACGTATGATATGAAGAGCTAAGGGCAAATTTTGCCCATCTATAAAATGGAGTCAGAATATCCATGGTGGAGCGCGCCCCCGTCGCGTCATACTGGCCTCGCCCCCAGCGCTCGGCGTCCAGTCGGAGGCTTCAATACGCGCGCATGCGCGGTGGAACTTCCGGGACGCCGACCGCTGTGGGTAACGCGGTGTGGGCGACAGGAGCGCGCTATAACACACACCGGTGATATGGACAGGGATTGGTACTAATCAAGCCTTATTAGGCAACATTATTGTGTGGTACTGGTGATTTGCCAGACCCTCCTGCCCATTAAGATGAGGGGCTATTTAATGATTAGCCTGCACTATGTCTTAATACCCCCTGAGGAAGCAATATACGCGACACGCGCGTTGGGGTGCTGGATAATGTGGTAGCCTTTAACATGGCACATGGTTGGTAATATAATGTTCTATCTGAATATAATATGTCTACTATACACCTGAATATAATATGCTAACTATTTGCTATGGTATATAAATGCTTAATATAGCACTGCATTGGGATGCAGGACAGTGTGGCAATCTATATGGTTGATCAGACAATGTTCTATCAAATATAATTAACTGATCTCTACCATGGTATATATTTGTTGACTAAACAGTGTATAGAATATTATGATGTATGCAACTGAATTTTTAAAAAAAACTTTGAAGGATTTCTTTGTTTAAAATGAATCTATATGTGATATGATGATCGAATTACTGTTCTGATTTGGGACACTTGACCTGTGACCCTCTATATTTCTAATTAATTATTGCTTTGATTCAAGACATCTAATGTGTAACCTTCTATATTCTTATGTGTATAACCATTGAGACTTATGGCTATTTATATGTCTTAGGCTATATATATATATATACCACATTGCCCGGAAGGGTTTTAAATGTTTTTATGGGCATAATGAAGAATTTTTAAAGATACTATCACTTTTCTGCTTGCTGTGATTTAATAAAAGTACTGATTAAATACGAATGAATATGATTATTTTATATAATATATTTTTGATATCAAAAAAGGAGATACATTAATAGATATTTTACCATGAAGGCCTGCTGCGCAAAGTCTCCTCTTAACAGTTGTTATAGAGATTTGTCTGCTGCTAGAACTCTGTGTGGCATTGACCTGGTCTATAATCTGAGCTTCTTAAACAGCATGGATTTATACAGTGTGAACCGTAAAAATTAAAACAAATAAAGCTATACTCACCCCCGAGGCCCCGGCGTGTGCTGCAGCGCTCGTTCCTGTCTGGTTCCCGGTTGCCGGCATATCGCGAGACAGAGCGGTGAAGGGCCTGCGGTCACATGACTGTGACGTCACCGCAGGTCCTCAAGCGATGCCGGCATTCAGAGAGAAGACGTCGGACAGGTGAATATAAACTTTATTTGTTATTTTATTCTTTTTTTACAGGTACAATGGTACCCAGGTCTGGATGAGAGTCTCATCTCCTCCAGAACTGGGTACCATCCGCACATAGAGACGCATAGAAGCCGCTTGTAAAAATGTACAGTCGCGGTTTCTGTGCGTCTCAATGCAAGTCAATGGCGGGAGTTCCGCTGCGCTTCCGCAAAATTAAATGACATGCTGCGGATTTTTGTACGTAGCATAAACGCTGCGGAAAAATCCGCAGCATGTGCATAGAACATGCGGAATCCCCTTGGGGACCATGGGGTGCGGATTACCTAGCGTTTCACAAGCGTTTCCGCTGTGGAAATTCCGCAGCATAAACGCTTGAAAAACGCTACGTGGGCACACAGCCTAAAAGTAGTGGAGAAATGATGAGATTTCAGAGAGCGTGGGGCTCAAACTGTGTTCTGGCACGGGAGCCCTGTCCAAAGGGCAAAACTAACGCTTTTCTTTATGACTTGCGTTTTGTTTGCCAGTCTTAATGAGGGGCGTACAACCACTTAATGAATTAGGCGCATCTTATCAGTGGCATACATCTCTGTGTGTCTTGTGATGCTGCACATCTTGTATCTTCACAGCATAGACAATTGCCTTCAGATGACCCCAAAGATAAAAGTCTAAGGGGGTCAGATCAGGAGACCTTGGTGGCCATTCAACTGGCCCACGACGACCAATCCACTTTCCAGGAAACTGTTCATGTAGGAATGCTCGGACCTGAAACCCATAATGTGGAGGTGCATCAGGGAACGTGCCATCTTCAGTGCATAAAAAGGACAGCACATCAACATGTAGCAATTTCAGATATCCAGTGGCATTGAGGTTTCCATTGATGAAGAATGGCCCCACTATCTTTGTACCCTATACCACACCATACCATCAAGATACGAGATGTGCAGCATCTGAAACAACGGATACTGGAAGCCTGTGTGTCAAGAGTGGGAGAAGAGGGTTGCATTGACAATCCAACACAATGGGCAGCACTTTGAACACATTTTATAAGTGGTCATAAATTTGTAAAAAACTCATGAAAGAATAAAGTTACGTTAAAACCAAGCACACCATTGTTTTTGTTATGAAATTCTCAATAAGTTTGATGTGTCACATGACCCTCTTCCCATTGAAAAAAATAAAGTTGGATCCAAAATGGCCGAATTCAAAATGGCCACCATGGTCACCACCCATCTGGAAAAGTTTTCCCCCTCCCATATACTAATGTGCCATAAACAGGAAGTTGATATCACCAACCATTCCCATTTAATTTAGGTGTATCCATATAAATGGCCCACCCTGTATAAAGGAACAGCTACAGTTTAAATTAATACATTGGGGGAAATTTTCATTCCTTCTATGACAGTTCTTTGGGTAAGTGCACACACGTTGTGTTTTTTCGGCACGTTTTCTAAACCGAAATCTGCTGATAACTTTTCTCTGGCAGGAGATTAGCTGCGTCACAAACGCAGGTTTAGCTGCGCTTTTTGTTGCGTTTTTGCTGTGTATTTGCAGCGTTTTTTTCACTGTCCTTCTGTCTCTATTTAGTAATGCATATAAAGTTCTGTGAAAAAAAAGACTTCCATTTTTTTTTCTATTTTGCCATCAAAAACACTGCAAATACGCAGCAAAATACGCAGGTGCGTTTTTTGGTGCATTTTTGTTGCTTATTTGTAGCGTTTTTTCATCCCCCTATTACTTCCTATGGGTGAAAAAAAGCTGAAAAAACGCTGAAAGAAATGACATGTCACTTCTTTCAGCATTTTTCTAATCACTGAAAATACACAGCAAACAAAAGAGCCACATGTGGGAACAGTGAATTCTGGTTTCTCATACACTTTGCTGGTACTGCCAGATGCAGCTGAAAATTCACATAAAAACCTGCTGCAAATACGCAGCAAAACACAAAGTGTGTGCACATACCCGGGTGTCCAAAAGTCACAAAATTTGTTGTGAGTGGTATCAGTGACGCGCCCCCTGGGGCAGTGGGGTACTCGGTGCCGGGCAGGTCGGTGCTGGGGATGTCACGGTGGCAGTGACCCGGTCCGTGACCCAGGGCGATCAATTAAAGGAAAAGGAAAAGGGGAATAAAGTTTTTAGAGATAATGTTTGTGACGCCACTTGTGGTGTTCGGCTATATGGGGCCGCCGCTGCGGTACAGATCCTCTGGAGCTGATGGTGACGCAGCAGAGTTGGCTCAGCTCTCCACAGGCAGAGCTAAGCTCCAGGGCAGTATATGAAGAATTGTGGAGGTAGATGTGGTTAGTGCAGTGTATTACAGTTGATGGCGCAGCAATTATTCAAGGACACAGTAGGGTGCAGTCTTCAGGTTTTACTCACAATTCTTAAGTTCTCCAAGTTACAGTTACCGGTGTACAACCGCCCACGTCGTCCTGTGTCCTCCGGGGTAGTGATCCAGCAAACTCTCAGGTATCTGAGGAGCACTTGGACGGGACCCCGTTCTATGTACCTTTCCTGGTCGTCTCACTGTGCTGGCTCTCGCCCTCCTGCCCTGCGCCTCACAATCAGTGTCCCAAGCTAGTGGCCTCGGGCCTTGTCGGGCGACTTTGTCTCAGTCCCCTGGACCCTATGTGGCCACTTTTTCGGCAATGTAATTGTGGATGTCGGCTGCAACACCTTGAAAATGCTGCGACTTTCAGTTGGCTAGCTGAGCCTGGTTGTTCTCCACTGGTTTGGGGCCTGTCCCCTCTGTGCGGCCTGATCCCTCCACGTCAGCGTGAATTCGGGCGCACGGGTGGCAACCTGCACTCACCGTGCCCCTGGGATCCCTTCTGTCTCATTGGAGCCTTTCCCACTGCTTCTCTCTTCTCTTCTCTCCTCACTCTCCTCCTGGGCCTCTCTCACTATGCCCGACTCCTCACTCTCCACTTAACTCCTGCTCCAAGCACTGGAGCCAGGAGAATGGACCCTTCTGCACTGCTCTTCTGAGCAGGACTCCCCTCTGAACTCCTTCTAGATGTTTCTATCTATCTTTTATACTCTTTCTGCCTGTGCTCCACTGATCTTCTTCCTCCACCCACCTCCTCCACTTAGTTCCACATTCCTAACAGGGACAGGGACTGTGTTCTCCCTCAGGAGCAATCTCGCCCTTTTCTCAGGAGTGGAGTGTATTGGATGTGGGTGTGTGGGTCCCGAGTAGTACTCCGTCCTTACCTGAGAGTTGATGTACCACACCTATGGATGAGATGCAGTACCTCTGTGGCTACTGGACCCGCAGAGGCACCACATTAGCACCTAAATTTTACAACTTTAGCAGCAGTTTTCCACTTTTTCTACATCGGTTTTCCAGCAAACTCATGCAGTCACTTAACTTGAAACATGCTGCAATGCAAAGTCTAGTTGTAGCCTCAGCCTAAACTTTAGCTTAAAAGCAATTGAGAAGCGTTTACATCACAACTGGATAAAGAAAAACTTACGATTCAGCTGAGAAGTTACGAAACCTGGAAACTGCTCTTCAGAAATCTGCAGGTAGAGGACCGCACCGCTCAGTATTTATACAGTAGGTTGTGTGATATTGTGTGGGCTGAAAGATCATTTCTCAGGAAAAATAATTTGGCACAAACATATAAAAAGGGCAAAGGTTTCTCTTTTGTCATTCCAAGAAGAAAATGTATTATTCTCCAGTAGTCAAAAGTCTTTCAGATACCAGCTGTACCAAAAAAAATATATATATTCATATCCAGTCTATATTATCCCCACCTGATCCTGCTCCAGCTACATCTGCTTCTGTAACCATTCTCGACCACTTGAACTTTCTGGCCATCACTGATAATGGAGGAGGCTACGGTGCTGGAATCACGCAGGCCATCCAGGAAAATGCATTAGTGTTGCAGAGTGTTGTGGTGACTCCCAGGCTGGTAGCTTGATAAATTACTTGATCTGTGCCCTCTTAGGTGGTACCACGCTCTATTAAAACTTCCAGCAGTCTCATGGGAGTTTCCAGTTTAGGCCCCCCCCCCCCCCGCGCACATTAGACTAAATATGGCTAAGCCCACTCATATTGGTGGTGGCGGACGAAGTTCTGAAGTGTGTGGGGACCTACCAACTTTTTCCTGAGGATTGGCACATTGAAAATCCAACAGCCGATCTTTTTTTCTGCATGGAGATAACCCATCAAGGATGTGTGGCAGCTGCTCTCTCATAAAGAACACAGGAACCTTTGTCTGACTTATCATTCCTATGTATGTGGAGGTCAAGGAGATAGCTGTCAGCCTAGCAATCGCTCAGTCAACAGCTATCTAACATGTATGGGGGATCTACATTGTTTCCCTTTACTCCTGGTGTGCCATCACTGCTGTTATGCTGATCTGGACCCAACTTATGATCCCAACTTTGTCTGACCCTGCAATTTCCCCTGAACTTAACTTTAGCTACTTTGACTCTGCTTTGACTGATTTCCATTCCTGGTAACTGAGCATAGCTATATGTCTGATTTTGTTCCGGTTCGTGGTCTCTCCAGTTATTTGCATAACTAGCTTGGTCACACTAGCTTCAAATTCACTCCTCCAACCAGCAGCTACTCCATGGATGAGACCCAGGTTGCACTGGTCTAAATCCAAATCCCTGTAAATATGTTAAAGGGTGAAGTCCAGGGACCTGATAAGTCTATCCCAGGTAGCTTATTTGAACTGACAACCTCAGACCTTATTTCATCTATTTTCTGTAATGTCAGATTGCTGTTCTAACACTCATGAAAAATGTTTGGGAATAGGTTTCAGTTTCTTCACATTTGATTTCAATACTGTCTTTATAGCTCCCCAATGTGAATTAAATGTGCACTTTGTTTGTAGATCATTTATAATTTATCATCTATAAATCAAGATAATGAAATTGTAAAAAAAAAAAAAAAAAAAATTAAGTTTCTAAATAAAAACTATAGTCTCATGTCCTACTCTATTATTTTACTCCCACAGTCCCAAGAAGAAATTAGCATGATGGTGCACTTCTCGCCCCCATTGCTGTCCCCTGGAGCCATGGAAAAATTATCTTTGAAAACGTAGAAAATTACGGTAAAAGGAAGTAGGAAATAAGGCAAAATAAATTGCATTTTTTCCAAATATCTTTGAGAAGACCTGAGAGGTCCATTGTCATGAGCTATCAATGTGTAAAGGGATTTCACATCATATGTTACGAGGTACAGATCCTCATCCATCCTTAATCCATCTTTGGCGCTCTTTAAAAAAGTTGTCCGAGTATGTACACATTTTTAAATACAGTAATCTATAAATCTACATGTATTTAGAAAATACTGTACGGTGCAAGCCACTCATAAGCATCAAGAATAAAAAGCCTAGACTGGACTTTGCTAAAAAACATCTAAAAAAGCTAGCACAGTTCTGGAAGAACATTCTTTGGACAGATGAAACCAAGATCAACCTCTACCAGAATGATGGAAAGAGAAAAGTATGGCGAAGGTGTGGTACAGCTCATGATCCAAAGAATACCACATCATCTGTAAAACACGGCGGAGGCAGTGTGATGGCTTGGGCATGCATGGCTGCCAGTGGCACTGGGTCACTAGTGTTTATTGATGATGTGACACAGGACAGAAGCAGCCGAATGAATTCTGATGTATTCAGAGCCATACTGTGTGCAGCCAAACTGATTGGTCGTCGTTTCATACTACAGATGGACAATGACCCAAAACATAAAGCCAAAGCAACCCAGGAGTTTATTAAAGCAAAGCAGTGGAATATTCTTGAATGGCCAAGTCAGTCACCTGATCTCAACCCAATTGAGCATGCATTTCACTTGTTAAAGACTAAACTTCAGACAGAAAGGCCCACAAACAAACAGCAACTGAAAACCACCGCAGTGAAGGCCTGGCAGAGCATCAAAAAGGAGGAAACACAGCGTCTGGTGATGTCCATGAGTTCAAGACTTCAGGCAGTCATTGCCAACAAAGGGTTTTCAACCAAGTACTAGAAATGAACTAGAAATGAACATTTTATTTACAATTATTTAATCTGTCCAATGACTTTTGGTCCCTTTAAAAGCAGGGTGTCACATGTTAAGGAGCTGAAACTACTAAACCCTTCATCCAATTTTAATGTGGATACCCTCAAATGAAAGCTGAAAGTCTGAACTTCAACTGCATCTGAATTGTTTTGTTTAAAATTCATTGTGGTAATGTCTAGAACCAAAATTAGAAAAATGTTGTCTCTGTCCAAATATATATGGACCTAACTGTATGTCTACTGAGGACACAAAGGCGATCTACGTGTCAACTGTCCTGTTGGTCTTGTGAAGTCAGAAAACTTTAACAGCTGAGTGAAACCATGGAAACCACCATAGATCTTGTGTTTCCATTGGCCATGCCATTGATTTTGATGACCTATCCGTACAGTTGCCAAAAACATAGTCCTGGAAATCCCTTTAAAGCCCATATCCATATTTATTCAAAGGGGCTCACTATGTTTAATGTGTTAATTTTATTCCCTTTTGTATTAGTCGCTTTATCATTCCCCCATGGTTGACGCAGTCTGTTCCTCGTACCTTTAAAGGTGTTGTCCAGTGAAGAGAAGTCATTCTGCATCCACAGGAAAGGTGATAACTTATAGATTGATGGGGGTCTGACAGTGGGGACCCCACTGATCAGCAGAACGGGACATTTTTATCCCCCATTGCAATGGAGCAGCAGAGACCATTCTCCATATAGAGACCGGAAGGGTTAGTTTGATTTTTGTGTACTGTGGGCCGGGCCGGCTCTTGGTTAATGCGGCTCCTTGGGGGACAGAATCCCACTTGGCTCCTCAATGATTTTTCCTCCTCACCTTCCACAAGCTATAACTTTTTTTTTTTTTTGGCTTATAGAATTCTAGCAGGGCTTGATCTAGGGTATAAAAGCTGCAGTATTTATCATTTTGTATTCTTCACAACTTTTTGATCTTTTTTTTTTCAATTTTTTGAGGAGTCAAAGTGACCCAAAAACAGCAATTCTCCCTTTTTTTGCCTTTCAGTGTTCCCCATATGGGGTGAATATTAGGATATTAGTTTGATTAGTTTGAACAGTTATGTACGTGGTGATATCAAATGTTATTTTCTTTTGAGATATTTTAATTCTAAGAAAAAGGAGTGATAGGAACTTTTATATTTTTTAAACATTTTTTTTTTAAATATTTATGTATATATGCTTTTTTTTATTTATTAATTTTTTTAAGTTTCTCTAGGGGGATGAACCCTACTTGATCATTTCTACAATATGTCGCGATAGTGTAATTTTTCAGTCTATTGTAAAATTACTTAACTCCTATGGAGCCCAGACACAAGTTGGACTTCATAGATGTACAAACATGGTATGCCTTTGTCGACTTTGTCAAGACTGAGGAATCTAAGCAGATATACTACTGCAACAAGAGCCAGCATTGTTCACAGTAGCTAGACTCGGTGCCAGCTGTATAACACAGCCGGCACCTGTGCTCCTCAGACCATTCTAGATATGCAGTGCGCACGTCCGCCATACTTGCGCCCAGCGCCGTAGACCTCAGCACATCCCCGAGTTTGGTAGATACTGGCGCTAGCCCTGATCATATTCAATAGCTAAATAGTATTTTTAATTAGACAGTTTGAATTCAATCCTTCATATGTTTTTGGGCTGATTTTGCATTGTTACACCTTTTTTAGTGTAAATTCTTCCCATTTATTTATTCACCTATCGGACTTAAAGGTTATTTTGGATCACAGCGCACGTCATTGGCGGAAGCTGAAAGAACGACCTTCCCATCTTCATCCGGTGGTTTTATTACAGACTCTTGTCACACTCTGATTTCTTTTATTGCCCTTCTCAGAATATTGCGATTAAATGACCCACAAATGTAGGTGATTTGACAATACAAATGGTCGTGTTTTTTGGCGGAAAGATTCCTAGATTGATGTAAATTAATTTCTTGAGAATTTTTAAACAATAGGTTTGGATAATATTTTGATGTGATAAATCCGCACTCTTTCCACTACTGGATATTGGCAAGTATAATTCTAGATTAAGATACAAAAAGATTTTTATTTGCTGATGTGATTAAGAAATCTATTAGTAGAAGGTGGGAAAAGCCTTTCTGGTGAGTCAGATTTTAAAAATAAGGAAAGATAGAAGCCTGGAACAATGTGATACACTGGAAAGCGTGAAAAAAAAGTGTTTTGAAATTTCAAAAAAAAAGTACAATTCTACAATTGTTTTTTGGGTGTTTTTATTTACCATGTTCACTATACGATAAAACTCACCTAACAATATGATTTCCCAGGTCAGTACGAGTACACAGATACCAAACATCTATAGCTTTTGTATTATTATTATTTCAGTAATGAAAAAAAATTCGGAAATTTATAAAAAACATTTTTTGCATTTGTCACCATTTTCCTGAGACCCTTAACGTTTTCATTTTTCAGGATCTGGGGCTGAGTGAGGGTTTATCTTTTTGCACCCTAAGCTGATGTTTTTCTTGATGCCATTTTGGGGTACATACGATGTTTTGAAAGTCTCGTATTGCATTTTATTGTAATGTTGACAAAAAATACGTAATTCTGGCGTTTCAATTTCTTTTCTCGTTAAGGCATTTACTGATCAAAATTAATTTATTTTATATTTTAATAAATCAAAATTTTACATACGCAGTGATACCAAATACGTATATTTTTTTAATTGCTTTATTTTTAATGGAGAAAAAGGGGGGTGATTTGAACTTTTGTTCCTTTTTTAATTTTTTAAAAGATTGTTTTCACTTTTTACTACATTAAATAGTCTCCTTAGGGGACTGGAAGCTGCGATTCTCTGATTGCTTGTGCTATACACAGGAGTGCACCAGCACTGCTAAAATCACAATCTCCTATGAACGCCAGACACAGGCTGGATTTCACAGGAGTATTGTCATGACAAGCATAGAGGTCTTCAGCAGACCCCCAGCTGTCTTGGCAACACATCAGCACCCCGCAATCACGTCACGCTGTAGAATGTGGTATTCCCCAGCCCATTAAATGCTGCTGTCAATTTCTGAAGACCTCCATGCTTGTCATGACGATTCTCCTGTGAAATCCAGCCCTTGGCCGGTTGGCAGTGACGCGCCCCCTGGGCCGTGGGGTACTCGGCAGCCGGGCCTATAGGCGCTGGTGGGGGAATATCATGGTGGCTGGCCCGGTCCGTGACCCAGGGAGGTCAATAAAAAGGGGGGGATAGATTGTCTATATGGGATTTATAGAGTTCGTGACGCCACCTGTGGAATGCGGCCAAAGGGAGCCGCCGCTGCGGAGCAGTCCTCTGAAGCTGATGTTACTGCAGCAGGGATGGTGTGGCTCTCCACAGGAAGAGCTAGCTCCAGGGCAGTGTGGATGATGCAGGTTGCGCTGGGTGTTGTAGTGCAGGGGGAAAGATGGCGCAGCTAAAATAATGGAGGCAGTGCAGTGCAGTCATCCGAGTCTTTACTCACAGTTCTCATGTACGTTCCACTGATACACTGCGCGGGTGCCAGCCTCCCACGTCGTGCTGCGTTCACCAGACTGGGGGTTCAGCTCTTCCTCAGGTTGGTTAGGAGCACCTGACGGAACCCCGCTTTCTTGTGTTCCTCTCTAGACCAACTTCACGGTGGGTCTTCTCCCTCCTGCCCTACGCTTTCTCACTCACAGTCCCGCTCGGGTGCTCTGAAGTCCCTCTGGGAAACTTGAAGTTCCCGGACCTGCTTGACCTTCACGGTGACTAGAATGAGGCTTTGGCAATTGAACTATAAAAGCCAGAAGCCTCCGGTTTTTCCAGCCGAGACCTGGAGTAACACGGCTGGTCCAGGGGCCGGTCCCCTTCTTGCGGCCTGATCCCTCTGTCTTCTGACAGATTCGGGGCGTACGGGTGCCGTCCTGCACTCGCCGTACCCCCTGGGATCCCTTCAATAAAATGGAGCCTTCCTCCTCTGCTCTCCTCCAGGGCCTCTAGCACTAGGCCCCACTTGTGGGGCAGAGCTCCTAAGGAGACTCTGCTCCCAGACTGTCTTCACTCTCTCCTCTCACTGACTGACCTTCTTACTATTCTAAGATGGCTTCCCTTTATATATCTCCTACAATGGTGCTCCCCTACACTGCTTCCTCCACCCACACCCACTACTTGTTCCCCCTACCTATGATTCACCCCACTCCAGCCAGGAACAGGGCTCAGCAGCTGCGCACATGCTTCTTGCTCTTCCAGCCGGCTTGGAGCAGTGTAGTGTTGAACGAGAGAAGCAGTTACCACACCTCTGGGTGAGGTGCAGTACCTCTGTGGCGACTGAACCCTCAGGGGCACCACAGCAGCTTTAAAGGGAACCTGTCAGCAGGATTTTGCTATGTAACCTACAGGCATTGTCATGTTGGGGCTGCTGCACTAATTAATATGATACCTGAGGCGAATAAATCTGTCTTGTGGTTCTTGTGTTATCAGTGTTTGTAGTTTTGAGTTCATGATATGCCCGTGCTTCGGGGAGGACGATAGGTCAGGTCTTATCCTGGTGCTCCAGGCCAGATTAACAAGAAAAGACCTGACCACAGGCCGCGCTGTTGTTTAGCGCTGACAGAGACCGCTTTGTTCACACATTGCGACCGTGACACTGCAGTTTTGCTGCAGCACACACGGATAACTTTTCTCCTATGCAGAAGGTTTTCTCTACTAAAATAATTATACTGCAACAAATAGGTTTTCATCCGAGGTATAAATTTAGTGATCCCATTATTCCAGCTGTTGCAGAACTGTGGCTCCGTGTATGCCACGCTTGCTGTCATAATTTTGCAAAAACTGAAGAAGAGCCACTGGTTGGAGCTCACTGCTGTACCCCATAGGAAATTAGTCCTACAAATTACATGATATTTTTGGAAACCTGGAGCTTTATGTAGCCCCGTTGGCTACTATAGTGGATGGCAATGCAACATTATGAAAAAACATGATTTCATCCAAAATTCAAAGAAATCTCAATTACCAAAAACCTTGGATAAAACTTCAGTAAATCCAGTGGAACAGGCAAAGATTATCGGTCATAGAAATCAGGAATCAAATATTTACCGTATTAGTCATAAGTAACTGACTCGCCCCCTGGGCCGTGGAGCACTCGGATCCGGGCAGTAGGGGAACGATGGGAGTAGTAGTGGCAACCCGGTTCCGTGGCTCAGGGTGGTCAGGCCAGTGGTAGTCCGTTATGTGCTGTTGATTATGTCCGACTACGCCACCCGTGGATTTGCGGTCATTAGGAACCGCCGCTGCAAGGCAGACCGCTGGGGCTGATGATGTATGCAGCTGGGATGGTGTGACTCCCCACGGGAAGAGTGCGGCCCCAGGGCAGTGTAGTGGATGGTGGGAGTGATGGTGGTGAGAGTCCCAGTGCTGATAGTGCTGGAGGAGCAAGAAGCACACAGACGACAGGTTGCAGTCCAGGGTCTTTACTAGAACAGGTAAACTGACCCACAAACAGTCCCGGCTAGGAGGGGACCTGGATGTCTGAGAGCAATGGGGAAATTGGCCCTGGTCAGGGTGAGGGTGTAGGCCTACCGTGCTTTCTGCGGTCCTTCTGGCTATCTCCTCCTTATAGGGTAACAGCCCACGATTCCGAGCTCTCCGTGTATTCTCGCATGTATGGCCTGCAACGTGGGTTCCTTTCTGCTCCCGGCCTGGTACGGCTGTGCTGGTCCCTTCTGTTGTGGCAGAGCCTCCAGGCTTCTTAGGCCAAGGAATATACAGTCCCCTGTGGACTGGTTATCTGCTGTAGGATGTGGAATCCTCCCAGCCTCAGACACCAAAGTCTGGTAAATTAAGTCCTTTATCTGCCAAGACAGGCTCAGTTCGCCTCTTGTCTCTGGCTTGTGGCTCTCCTCCTGCCACACTTCCTCTTAGGTGCAATACAACTTTCTGTCCCTGCTCTGCTCTGGGACAAGTCTCAGTCCTGAGACAGGTCGTCCAGTTCTCTCTAACCCTGCCCCCAGTTCCAGCTTTTATAGGGGCAGCCTGCTCCCCCTACTGGCCTGAGACAGGAGGTATTGCATGCTAATGTTCCCCTGACTAGAGAACCTCCCCCTTGCTCTCAGACACAGCTTTATTATATTTGTGGCATCCAGGCCAGGGTGACACATTCCCCCCTAGTAAAATTTAGTACTCCCGGACTAAACAGTAAACAAAGATAATATACATAACTATAAAACATTATCAGGAAAGTGACGCACAGATTGAGTTCTTAAGGTCACAGCGTGGTCTGTGACCGGGTGTCCATATCACCAACACAATGGGGAGCCCTAACCAGGTGGGGGTCTGTCCTACCCCAAGTCCTTTACAGTCTTAGTTCATTCCTTGGTTAGGCTCCGAATGCAGTCCATACAAGGTCCCGGTTACAAAAAGTCCATAACCTTTGAGTCCTTACGGTAACTGCAAGAAACTGAAATACAGAATTACCAAACAAGCATGTAACTTGGCAAACATTTCAACATTTGGCAACAGGGTTATTTACAATTTCAGTGCACCCTATATTCTCCAGCGAGCAGGTATCTGTCCCTTTGTGCTCCTGGTTGACCTACGTAGCCCACTGTCTGGGGGTGGACCAACCTGGCTTTCCCCACTAGCGTTAGGGGTACAGCTACCAGCTGGACTTACAGGCAGGGCAGGCAGTTGTCTGCGGGTCCTTTGGCTTACCGCAGGCATGTCAGGCTCACTGTCAGCAGAGGGTTGATTCTCCTGGGCTGCTGGTTCAGGCTCTTCTGCCTCTGGAACTGCTTGCTCCTCTTCACCTTACGGCTCTGGTGCAGGTTGTTGCGCAGTCGGTTGCAGGAAATGCAGGACGGATACCACTATGGCATCGTTTATCCGAGTCCAGGACTGAGGGAACTCTCCGAGAACAGTGCTGATCATTTCTTCCTTGTCCTCTGCGGGTTCAAGGTCACTTTGATCCTCTTCTGCACTACGGAGTTGCTCGGGGCATCTTTTGAGGTGGTCCCTGGAGACAGTACTAGTGGTTTCTCCTCCGTCCTTGGTGATCACGCACACCTTCGGGTTGTCGTGATCAGACTGCAGTACGGTGTAGGGTTCCCTTTCCCACTGGTCGTCCAACTTGTGAAGCCTTCTTTTCCGCTTCAGGACCTGCTCACCAGGTTCTAGGGGACCAGCAGGGGCGTGTTGGTTGAAGAGTCTTTCTTGCCTTTCTCTAACCTGGGCCAGGCTCTTCTCCACACTTTCCTGTACCTTCTTGTACTGCAGTTGCCTTTCCGTATCCCAGTCCGCATCCGGGGAGGTGTCCTCAGGTGTTAGGACTCCCATCTCCAGGTCTACGGGCAGCTTACCTGGTCTGGCTCGCATCAGGTAAGCCGGGGTCAGTTTGTAGCATTCACCGGGATATGATTGTATAAGTCTATCAGATCCGGCAGTTTTTCTGGCCACAGGCTGCGTTCCTCCAGGGGCAACATCTTCAGGAGATCAATGACTATGTTGTTCATTTTCTTACACATCCCGTTGGTTTGTGGGTGGTAAGGCGTTGTCCGAATTTTCTTACAGCCATAGAGGTTGCAGAATTCTTGGAAGATTTCAGCTTCGAACGCTGGACCCTGGTCCGTCAGGACCTGTTCCGGATACCCGTGTGGACGGCAGAAGTATTGCTGGAAGGCTCTGGCCGCCGTTTGGGCTGTCAAGTCTTTCACCGGGACCACCACTAGAAAATGGGAATAGTGGTCCATGATTGTCAGGGCGTAGATGTATCCTGACCTGCTTGGAGCCAATTTGACGTGGTCCAGAGCTACCAGCTGGCATGGTCCTTCCTCCTTAGGTGACATGGGCCACAGTCTCTGCACCACTTCTCTACAGCCCCTCTCATGCCGACCCAAAAGAACCGTCCTCTTAGCAGGAACTCCAGTTTCTTCCAACCGAAGTGCCCCGCTCTGTCATGGTAAGCCCCCAGGACCATAGCTGCATCCCGCTTTGGGACCACGACTTGCCAGGTCAGCTCGTGCGTCCGGTGGTTGACAATCCTTCTGCACAGCTTGCCTTCGTAGAGGAACAGCTTGCTCTTCTCTTTCCATAGCTGCTTGGCTTCCTCTGGAGCATCCGAATCTATGCGGGCATCTTCCTGGGTCAGCAGATCTTTCACCAGGCGGATGGCAGGGTCACTATCTTGGGTCTCGGCCCAGCTGTGGTGAGGTAGCGGATTGATCATCACGGTTGTTAGATCCTCCTCCTTCACGCGGTGGGAGTATTGAGCGGCTCCATACCGGTGAAACGCGGGGAGTTCTACCTCCTCCAGCTCTTCTGGGTCTTCGTCACCTTCAGGTAAGTGAGGCATTCTCGATAGGGCGTCAGCGTTGGCATTGGTTTTGCCTGCCCGGTACTTGATCACGAAGTCATAATTGGAGAGACGGGCCATCCACCGCTTTTCCAGGGCACCGAGTCTTGCAATGTCTAGGTGTGTTAACGGGTTGTTGTCCGTGTACACCGTGAACTTTGCGGAGGCCAGGTAATGCTTTAAGCGTTCCGTCACGGCCCACACCACCGCCAAGAATTCTAGCTTGAAGGAGCTGTAATTCTCCGGGTTCCTCTCGGTGGGTCTCAGCTTCCGGCTGGCGTACGCGATCACCCTTTCTTTGTCCTGTTGGTTTTGGGACAGTACAGCTCCCAGTTCCACATTACTGGCGTCTGTGTGGAGAATAAAAGGCTGGCCATAATCAGGGTAGGCCAGGATCTCATCCCCCGTGAGGGCCATCTTCAACTGGCGGAAGGACTCTTCTTCCGGTTGATCCCACTTGAAGGGTGGCTTTTGACTTCTGGACTTAGACTGTCCTATCAGGAGGTCCTGCATAGGAGCTGCCATCTTAGTGAACCCGGGGATGAACCTTCGGTAGTAGCCTACCAACCCGAGGAACTGCCTTACTTCTTTGATGTTCGAAGGGCTTGGCCAGCTCTTGATTGCGGTGACCTTGTCAGGGTCGGGGGCTACTCCTTCCGCACTTACCACGTGCCCTAGGTACTGGACCTTTGGTTTCAGCAGGTGACACTTCGATGGTTTCACCTTCAGGCCATAGCCTGCCAGGGCTTCGAACACCTCAGCCAGGTGCTTTAGATGGTCCTCGTAAGTCTTCGAATAGACGATCACGTCGTCCAGGTAAAGGAGGACCGTCTTGAAGTTTCGGTGCCCTAGACAGCATTCCATCAGCCTCTGGAAGGTCCCTGGTGCGTTGCAGAGTCTGAAGGGCATACAGTTGAACTCACTCAGTCCCATCGGGGTGGTGAAGGCGGTCTTCTCCTTGTCAGCCTCTGCCACAGGAACCTGCCAGTACCCGCTAGTAAGGTCCAAAGTAGAAAAGAAGTTAGCTGATTTTAGTGCGGCTAAAGACTCCTCTATTCAAGGCAGCGGATATGCGTCTTTGTGGGTGATACGGTTGATTTGTCTATAGTCCACGCACATTCTCATGCTGCCGTCTTTCTTTTTTACCAGAACCAGGGGGGCTGCCCAGGGGCTTCAGCTATCTCTAATGACCCCAGCTTCTTTCATTTCCCGCAGCATACCCTTGGCGTTCTGATAATGTGCAGGGGGTACAGGCCTGTGTCTCTCTTTTATCGGTGGGTGGCTCCCTGTGGGGATATGGTGTTCTATCCCTTTTACTCTGCCGAAGTCTAGCGGGTGCTTACTAAAGACTCTCTCGTACTCCTGTACCACCCGGTAGACTCCTTGTTTTTGGTGCAGGGGAGTGGAGTCAGCACCCACATGGAGTTTCTGGCACCAGTCCTCCTTTTGTTTCTGGGAGCCATTACCCTCCGCCTGAGGAGATGGAGGCAAGGGTTCCACGGCCCTGATAGCTTTGTGTTCGACAACAAACAGTTTGGCAAGTGTAGCGTACCTGGGTAAGTGTACCTCTCTCTCCCCAATGTTGAGAATGCGAATGGGCACCCTCCCATGATGGACATCAACCACCCCCCGAGCTGTCAAAATGGTGGGCCTGCTGTCCGAGTACACGGGTTCTACCTTGGCTTGGTAGTCTCTACCTCTCAACCCGATTGCAGTCCGACACCAGATCATCATTTCACTTTTGGGAGGCATGGAAATGGGGAATGGGTCACTCAGTCTTACGCTACCGATCTCACCACCAGACAGTTCTACCTGCTGCCGTCTCATCAGGGCTTTTATCTCCTTGTTGATGACTCTCTGTTGGCTGGAACTAGCATTCACCGCCACCTGTTGTAGAATTACAATTACCTCTGAAAGACAATTTTCAATCACGTTAGTACCCACAGTTATTTTAGGGTGACTTTCACGACGGTCAATGTCCACAATAATCACTCCCTGTGTCGGTAGTTCAACTTTACCAATTTTAATGGTCATCTCCTTGAACCCCATCTGCGGCACGGGCAAGCCATTACTGGCGATGATGCTCAAGTTACTGTCTGGATACCGTGTGATATCAGCATCAGTCCAATACTGCTTAAAAAGTACATAAGGGATAGTGGTTACTTGCGACCCAGTATCCAGCAAGGCGCTCATGGGGATACCGTCCAGCACCACGGGTAAACCCTCTGCCCCAGGTTGGACCCATTTAAATTACAGTACCTGGAAATGTGTCCGGGCTGGTTGCATCGACGGCAAATGGGCTGTCCATCCTCTGCGTAGCAGTCTGTGGGCCTCCCTCGGAACGACGGGATCCTCCTCTGTCGACGCCACGGGACATCCTCCGGACTTGAAGCCAACTCGATGGGTCTTGACGGGTCCACTTGTAACGCCTGGACGGTCCTGGTCAACGCCGCGATGCTCCTGGTCAGCTCCTGGACTTGGTGATGCAGATCTTTCGACGGGGCTTGGTTCAGGGCCTGTGCATCGGCCCCCACAGAGTCCATAGAGGAGGGCGCCGCCTCCTGGTGGTAGGTGAGAGCAGGGCGCCGGGGGTTTATAGCGCCACTTGTTGCGGGTTCACGGAGCACCCTTATGGCCCTGTCCTTAAATTGGGCAAAGGTCAGATCAGGGTTCTGAAAGAACATGAGGCGCAGATGGGCCCTGTGGGCGCTAGACAGCAGACCTTCTATGAATTGTTCTGTTAGTAGCTTGTCCGTTTCCTGCACGCTGCCAGGGTCAGTTTGTTTGATGGCCCTCAAGGCTTCCTGCAAATTTAGGGCATAGTCTCTGATGCTGTCCTGTGCCCGCGGCTTACATCCATAGAACCGCATTTTAATTTCAGCGGAGGTACGGGTATCAAAGGTACCTCGCAGCCGGGCCAGAATGTCCTTCACAGTCCTTTTCTCCTCAGCGGGCCATGACTTTACCTCCCTTTGGGCTGTGCCAGTTAACTGCCCTGTTAGTATGCTGACCTTCTGTTCCTCTGTCAGAGGGTAAACTTGGAACAAACTGTACAGCCTTTCCTTAAAATCAGTCAGGGCATGGGGCTCCCCTGAGTACTTAGGCAGCCAGGCCGCTCCAGGGATGTAGGGCAGGGAAAATGGCATCACCGCTGCTGCAGCTGCGCTGGTGGTAGTGGGCGTTTCTGTGTCCGACATCTTCCTCCCCCCTAGTTAAGCGTGGCCTACCTTCCGACGATCCTCTTCTGTAGGCCGCGGCTCCGCTGATGCTGCTCCGGACGAGGACCTTGCATCGCGTCCTGGTGACGTCAGCGTCGCTCCTCTCCCTTCCAGGACCTTACGCAGCGTCGGTGCGTGGGGCGGAGCTTCGGGTCTCGCGCCGTTTGGACGTCCACGCCCCTCTTCTTCCCGCGCGGCGTCCTGAAGATGGCGTCCGATGGCGGGAAAACGGCTGAAGATGGCGGGAACCGATGGAAGATGGAGGGAGATGGCGTGGAAATGGCGAGAAACGGCTCCGGATGGCGGGAAACCTCTTTTCAGGTGCGTGTACAGTCTCTTTCATGCACGCAATACCCATTTGTGGCGGGTTGGTTACTATCCTGCCGACTACGCCAAAGCTGACTCGCCCCCTGGGCCGTGGGGCACTCGGATCCGGGCAGTAGGGTAACGATGGGAGTAGTAGTGGCAACCCGGTTCCGTAGCTCAGGGTGGTCAGGCCAGTGGTAGTCCGTTATGTGCTGTTGATTATGTCCAACTACGCCACCCGTGGATTTGCGGCCATTAGGAACCGCCGCTGCAAGGCAGACCGCTGGGGCTGATGATGTATGCAGCTGGGATGGTGTGACTCCCCACGGGAAGAGTGCGGCCCCAGGGCAGTGTAGTGGATGGTGGGAGTGATGGTGGTGAGAGTCCCAGTGCTGATAGTGCTGGAGGAGCAAGGAGCACACAGACGACAGGTTGCAGTCCAGGGTCTTTACTAGAACAGGTAAACTGACCCACAAACAGTCCCGGCTAGGAGGGGACCTGGATGTCTGAGAGCAATGGGGAAATTGGCCCTGGTCAGGGTGAGGGTGTAGACCTACCGTGCTTTCTGCGCTCCTTCTGGCTATCTCCTCCTTATAGGGTAACAGCCCACGATTCCGAGCTTTCCGTGTATTCTCGCATGTATGGCCTGCAACGTGGGTTCCTTTCCGCTCCTGGCCTGGTACGGCTGTGCTGGTCCCTTCTGTTGTGGCAGAGCCTCCAGGCTTCTTAGGCCAAGGAATATACAGTCCCCTGCGGACTGGTTATCTGCTGTAGGATATGGAATCCTCCCAGCCTCAGACACCAAAGTCTGGTAAATTAAGTCCTTTATCTGCCAAGACAGGCTCACTTCGCCTCTTGTCTCTGGCTTGTGGCTCTCCTCCTGCCACACTTCCTCTTAGGTGCAATACAACTTTCTGTCCCTGCTCTGCTCTGGGACAAGTCTCAGTCCTGAGACAGGTCGTCCAGTTCTCTCTAACCCTGCCCCCAGTTCCAGCTTTTATAGGGGCAGCCTGCTCCCCCTACTGGCCTGAGACAGGAGGTATTGCATGCTAATGTTCCCCTGACTAGAGAACCTCCCCCTTGCACAGCTTTATTATATTTGTGGCATCCAGGCCAGGGTGACACATAACTAATTTCTCTTTTCAGCTGTGTCATATTCACACAGATTGTAGCTTTATCACAGCTGCCCTATATTGGTGGCCAGCTGTGTTGCTCCCATCGTGCCTAGTGGTGTATATTGTGCTAGCTCCCAAAACTGTGGCACAAGGACATGAGATCAGGAAATGATTTACCTCCTCCATGTTTGTTCTCCAGCTCTACAAAAGATTTATAAGATTTTTTAAAAAAAGTTTCTTTCCTTTATGAAAAACTTTCTGTGGCACCCCAGGGGTCTGGTTTTCCACAGTAACAGCAATGTTATGTCTGAGAGCAGGTGGGAGGTCTCTTGGTCAGGGATCCTATGCATGCCACACCTCCTGCCCAGTCCTGGGAGGGGAAGAACTTCCCCTATATAAACCTAGGGCTGAGGCAGGGTGAGTGAGTAGAGAAGAAGCAGAGAAAAGAAGCAAATATAGGAAGAAACAACAGGAGCTCTGTGGGAGCAGTGTTACAAGGAGTCAGGGGCTGGCAGCTGCAGAGCTCGCCCTGACTGAGAAGTTATCACCGGACCCGGAGTCCGAGGCTGTGGGGACTAACTCCTATCCAGCAGCAGAAACCGACCGGCAGGGGATTGCAGGTCCTCTGGCCCAGAAACCCGAAGGCCCCGAGTCACCGCCCATACGGGTGAGCACCACACGGTACACTCAGGGACGTGGGCTACTTATACCCGCTTCTAGCAAGGTAGCCAGAAGAGTACAGTCAGTTTGGGAGGCCTACAACTCCGCCTGGCCAGGGGAGATCCCATCTGCTCAAGGACTGACCAGGCCCCAATCGCTAGCCAGTACTCCGGGAGGGTCTATCGTTGTCACCAGTAAAGACCCTGAACTACACCGTACCGTCTCCGAGTGGTTCCTGCTACCCCCATCATCCACGTCGGCTGCCCTGAGGCCATACCCCTCCCGTTGGGGGTTATACTATCACGCTGCACAATCCTACCACCGGCCTCAGCGGTCTGCCCTGCAGCGGCAGCTCCAAAGCTGCATTCAACGGGTGGCGTAGTCATCCAACATCTACTGCTAATAGACTCGCCACTTAGTTTGACTCCCTGGGCACGGACCGGGTCACCGCCACGAGACTACTACCCCCATCTGATCCGGCTCCGGGTAAGCCCCCGTGCACGCGATGCCGCACGACACAGAAGGCCCAGGGGCGCGTCAACTTTTGGCGTAGTCGGCAGGATCTCGTGCCCGCAACCACCGGGTACTGCATGCCTGAAAAAGACTGTGAAAACTTACCCGTGGTGAAGATTCCCGCCATCCGGTGCCATCTTCCGCTTTCTTCCCGCCATCGGTGGAGTTTTCCCGCCATCCGGCGCCATCTTCGGCCTTCTTCCCGCCATCCGTGGAGTTTTCCCGCCATTGGACGCCATCTTGAGGACGCCGCGCGGGAAGAAGAGGGGCGTGGACTCCGAAAACGCGCGAGAACTGAAGCCCCGCCTCACGTCCGGGCGTTGCGTGGGGTCCTGGAAGGAGCCCAGCAGACGCCGACGTCACAGGAGCGCGACGGAAGGTCCTCAACCCTGACGATCCATTGCGGAGCCGCGGCCTACGGAAGAGGATCATCGCAAAGTAGGCCACGGTCCACTAGGGGGGAGAAGGATGTCGGATACGGAGGAGAGCTTCACCGCTCCAACCCCCGCCAGCGCCACCGCTGTTGCGGTCATGCCTTTCACCATGCCCTATATCCCGGGGGCAGCCTGGCTACCCCAGTACTCAGGGGAGTCACATACCCTGCAGGACTTTAGAGAAAAACTGGATAGCCTCTTCCAGGTGTACCCCCTCACAGAAGAGCAAAAAGTAAGCATCCTGGTGGCCCAATTAACCGGGGCAGCCCAAAGGGAGGTAAAGTCCTGGCCACCTGGGGGGAGGACTGTCGCAGGGATACTAACCCGGCTGAGGGACACCTTTGATACCCGCACCTCAGCCGAGATCAAGCTTAGATTCTACGGGTGCAAACAGCGGGCACATGAGAGTATAAGGGACTATGCCCTGAACCTACAAGAGGCCCTGAGAGCCATTAAGCAGACCGACCTTGACGGCGTGGGAGACGAGGACAGGCTGTTAACTGAACAATTTATAGAGGGTTTATATTGCAATGCCCACCGAACCCAGTTGCGGGCAATGGCCTTACAGGACCCTCATCTGGGATTTGCACAGTTCAAGGACAGAGCCATCCGGGTGCTCCGAGAACCGGCACCAGGTGGCGTTGTGACCCACAGACGCCCCACTACCACCTACCACCAGGAGGCGGCGCCCTTGTCGGCAGGGCCTGTGGGAGCTGATGCGCAGGCTTTGAACAATGACTCGGCTCTAGACCTGCACCATCAGGTCCAAGAGCTAGCTAAAAGCGTTGCTGCGCTAACCCGAACTGTGCAGTCTTTACAGGTTTCCACTCCAGGGAAGATCGAGCTGGCATCCGGACCGGAGGACATCCCGTGGCGTCGACCAAGGAGGACCCCACCGGCCAGAGGAAGACCCAGCGACCGATACAACGAGGACGGACGACCCATCTGCCGCCGCTGTAATCAACCCGGACATATGGCAAGGTACTGTCCTTTAAACTGGCACAACCTAGGGTAGAGGGCCAACCCCTAGGAAAAGATCATCAGGCCCATCAAACTGGCGCGACAAATATGTGGGAGGACGTCCAGTCTTGCCTGTGGTACTGGATGGCATTCCTATGAGTGCCCTACTGGACACCGGGTCACAGGTCACCACCATCCCGTACGTGCTCTTCAAGCAGTACTGGAATGACTCGGATATTACCCGCTACCCTGACGACGACTTGAGTATCATCGCCAGCAATGGTCAGCCCGTGCCACAGATCGGATTTAAAGAGGTGACCATTAAAATTGGTAGAGTTGAACTGGCAGCACAGGGACTGATCATTGTAGACATTGACAAACACGAGAGTCACCCAAAGATAACTCTAGGAACTAATGTAATTGAAAATTGTCTTGCAGAGGTGATTTTCCTTTTACAGCAGGTTGCCAAGAACGCCAGCTCCGGCGAGCAGCGAGTGCTCCAAAAAGAGATCCGGGCACTGATGCGACGGCAACAGGTGGAACTCTCCGGCGGTGAGATTGGTAGCGTGAGAATGTGTGACCCTTTCCCTATTGCCATGCCCCCAAAAAGTGAAATGATGATTTGGTGCCGGGCAGCTATTGGTCTGAGAGGTAGAGATTACCAGGCAATGGTAGAACCAGTTTACTCAGACAGTAGGCCCACCATCTTGACAGCACGGGGGGTGGTTAATGTACGCCATGGGAGGGTGCCCGTTCGCATAATCAATATCGGGAAGAGGGAAGTGTACCTGCCCCGGTATGCCACGCTAGCCAAATTATATACCATTAACCAAAATGCTATACAATCTGTGGAACCCTTGCCTCCATCTCACCCGGAGGAAGGTAACGGCTCTAAGAAAACAATGGAGGACTGGTGTCAGCAACTACATTTGGGTACTGACTCCACTCCCTCACATCAGAAACAGGGAGTCTATCGGGTGGTTCAAGAGTACGAGAGAGTGTTTAGTAAACACCCGTTAGACTTCGGGCGAGTCAAGGGGGTAGAACACCACATCCCCACGGGAGACCATCCTCCCATAAAAGAGAGGTATCGACCCGTACCCCCTGCACACTACCAACACGCCAAGGGGATGCTTAGAGACATGAAGGAGGCTGGGGTGATCAGGGATAGCTGTAGCCCCTGGGCAGCTCCACTAGTCTTAGTCAAAAAGAAAGACAACACCATGAGGATGTGTGTAGATTACCGGAAAATCAACCGTATCACACACAAGGATGCGTACCCCTTACCAAGGATAGAGGAGTCTTTGGCTGCTTTAAGATCTGCTAACTTCTTCTCTACCTTGGATCTCACTAGTGGGTACTGGCAGGTTCCTGTAGCAGAGGCGGACCGGGAGAAGACCGCATTCACCACCCCGATGGGACTTAGCGAGTTTACCTGCATGCCGTTCGGACTCTGCAACGCACCAGGAACCTTCCAACGATTAATGGAGTGCTGTCTGGGCCATAGAAACTTCGAGACAGTCCTGTTGTACCTGGACGATGTCATCGTATATTCTAAGACTTATGAGGACCACCTGAAACACCTGGCGGAAGTGTTCGAAGCCCTGGCAAGCTACGGCCTAAAGGTGAAACCCTCCAAGTGTCACCTCCTGAAACCAAAGGTGCAGTACCTGGGACACGTGGTGAGCGCTGACGGAGTGGCTCCAGACCCTGATAAGATCACCGCAATTAAGGAATGGCCAAGTCCCTCCAGTGTAAAGGAAGTGCGGCAGTTCCTCGGGTTGGTAGGCTACTACCACAGGTTCATCCCCGGTTTCACCAAAAAGGCAGCTCCTATGCAGGACCTCCTGATAGGCCAGTCCCGGAAGGCCAAGAACCAGAAGCCGCCCTTCAGATGGGAGAAGTTGGAAGAGGAGTCCTTCCGCCAGCTGAAGATGGCCCTCACGGGAGATGAAATCCTGGCGTACCCGGATTACAGCCAGCCCTTTATCCTCTACACCGACGCAAGTAACATCGGGCTAGGAGCCGTGCTGTCCCAGATCCAGCAGGGGAAAGAACGAGTAATCGCTTACGCCAGCCGAAAACTGCGACCCACCGAGAGAAACCCTGAGAATTACAGCTCATTTAAGCTAGAGTTCCTGGCAGTGGTGTGGGCAGTCACCGAACGCTTTAAGCACTACCTCGCTTCTTCCCGGTTCGTCGTGTACACGGATAACAACCCGTTGACACACCTGGACACAGCAAGACTCGGTGCCCTAGAGCAGAGATGGATGGCCCGTCTGTCCAACTACGAGTTCACAATCAAATACCGGGCAGGACGCTCCAATACCAACGCGGACGCCCTGTCCAGGATGCCAAACCTACCGGACGTAGGAGAAGATCCAGAGGGACTGGAAGAGGTCGAACTCCCTGCGTTCCACCGGCATGGGACTATCCAGTATTCCCACCGGGTAAGGAGTAAGCAAGCCGCTACAACCCCTTGCCTCACTACAACTGGGAGGAAACGCAAGACAGTGACCCTGCCGTCCGACTGGTGAAGGAGATGCTGACTCGGCCAGAGGCTCGCCTTGACCCAGACGCTCCGGAGGAAGCCAAGCAACTGTGGGCTGAGAAGAGTCGACTGTTCCTTTATAAGGGGAAGTTGTGCCGCAGAATGGTTAACTCCCGGACGCATGAACTAATCTGGCAAGTAGTGGTGCCACGAAGAGACGCAGCCATGGTGATGGAGGCATACCACGACGGGGCTGGACACTTCGGATGGAAGAAGCTGGAGTTCCTGCTGCGCGAGCGGTTCCACTGGGTAGGCATGAGGGGAACCATCGAGAGGTGGTGCAGAGATTGTGGCCCGTGCAACCTAAGAAGGAAGGACCGTGCCAGCCAGAAGACTCCCCTGCAGTCCATCGTCACCCGGCAGCCGTTGGAACTGGTAGCCTTGGATCATGTAAAACTGACCCCAAGCAGAAGTGGCTACGTCTACGCACTAACCATCGTGGATCACTACTCCCGGTTCTTGGTTGTCGTCCCCGTCAAGGACTTAACAGCTTGAACAGCAGCGAGAGCCTTCCAGCAGCATTTCTGCCGTCCACACGGGTACCCGGACCAAATGTTGACAGACCAGGGACCTGCCTTTGAAGCGGAGGTCTTCCAAGAATTCTGCACTCTGTATGGCTGCCAGAAGATAAGGACAACACCCTATCATCCGCAAACCAATGGACTTTGTGAGAAAATGAACCAGGTGGTAATGGATCTTCTGAAAACGTTGCCCCTGGAAGAACGCAGTCTGTGGCCTGAGAAGCTGCCCGATCTGGTGGACCTATACAACCACATCCCGGTAGGTTCCACCAACTGTACCCCGGCTTACCTAATGAGGGCGAGACCTGGTAAGTTACCTGTTGACCTGGAAATGGGAGTCCTGACACCTGAGGACACTTCACCAGAAGCAGACTGGGACACAGAGAGGCAGCAGCAGTACCGGAGAGTACAGGAGAGCGTGGAGCGAAGTCTCTGTCAGGCTAGGGAAAGACAAGAGAAAACTTACAACCAGTATGCTCCCGCTGTTCCCCTGGTACCCGGAGAGCAGGTCTTGAAGAGAAAAAGACGGCTCCACAAGTTGGACGACCAGTGGGAGAAGGACCCGTACACCGTACTGCCCTCAAGCCACGACAACCCAAAGGTCTGTACCATCAGTAAAGACGGAGGGGAAACCACAACCATTGTATCCCGGGATCACCTGAAGAAGTGTCCCGAACAGCTACGGAACCCTGAAGAGGAACAAGAAGACCCTCGACCCGTAGAGGAAAGGGAAGACATGGTTAATACTGTGCTCGGAGACTTCCCTCGGTCTTGGACTCAAGTCAATGGTGCAGTTGTGGTACCCGTACTCACCTTCCTCCAACCAGCATCCCAAGCACCTACGGAGCAACAGGTAGAGCTGGAAGAACAGCCGGTCCAGGAGGCAGAAGACCCCACACCAGCAGACCAGGAGGATCAACCCTCTGCTTGCAGTGAGCCTGCCATATCCCTAGTGAGCCAAAGGGCCCGTAGACCGCTGCCCAGTTTACCCTTGACAGCTCCTACACCCTGTAGTTCAGGGCCAGACAGTCAGCTCCGTAGGTCCACTAGGGCCACTAGAGGCCAGTTACCCGCACGTTGGAGGATTTGAAGTGTATAAATTGTTTTATTTGTGGTTACCTGTTTATTGTTGCTTGTGTATAATTATGTGTTTCTAGTTATTTTTAGGAGTCCTTGGTGGATTTACCGGGAATCCTTTGTACATAGTTGGAGCGTAACCCAGGACGGACTAAAGACTGTTAAGGACTCGGGGCAGGACAGACCCCTACCTGGTTACGTCTCCCTGTTTTGGTGAAATGGACACCTTGCTTTCTTCAAAGACTGCACCCGGTTACGGACATGCTGTGACCACCTTTATGTGTTTCTTTATTGTTATTGTTATATCTTGTTATGTTTTTCTAAAATATGTTTAGTCCCGGAGTACTAAATTTCACTAGGGGGGAATGTGGCACCCCAGGGGTCTGGTTTTCCACAGTAACAGCAATGTTATGTCTGAGAGCAGGTGGGAGGTCTCTTGGTCAGGGATCCTATGCATGCCACACCTCCTGCCCAGTCCTGGGAGGGGAAGAACTTCCCCTATATAAACCTAGGGCTGAGGCAGGGTGAGTGAGTAGAGAAGAAGCAGAGAAAAGAAGCAAATATAGGAAGAAACAACAGGAGCTCTGTGGGAGCAGTGTTACAAGGAGTCAGGGGCTGGCAGCTGCAGAGCTCGCCCTGACTGAGAAGTTATCACCGGACCCGGAGTCCGAGGCTGTGGGGACTAACTCCTATCCAGCAGCAGAAACCGACCGGCAGGGGATTGCAGGTCCTCTGGCCCAGAAACCCGAAGGCCCCGAGTCACCGCCCATACGGGTGAGCACCACACGGTACACTCAGGGACGTGGGCTACTTATACCCGCTTCTAGCAAGGTAGCCAGAAGAGTACAGTCAGTTTGGGAGGCCTACAACTCCGCCTGGCCAGGGGAGATCCCATCTGCTCAAGGACTGACCAGGCCCCAATCGCTAGCCAGTACTCCGGGAGGGTCTATCGTTGTCACCAGTAAAGACCCTGAACTACACCGTACCGTCTCCGAGTGGTTCCTGCTACCCCCATCATCCACGCCGGCTGCCCTGAGGCCATACCCCTCCCGTTGGGGGTTATACTATCACGCTGCACAATCCTACCACCGGCCTCAGCGGTCTGACCTGCAGCGGCAGCTCCAAAGCTGCATTCAACGGGTGGCGTAGTCATCCAACATCTACTGCTAATAGACTCGCCACTTAGTTTGACTCCCTGGGCACGGACCGGGTCACCGCCACGAGACTACTACCCCCATCTGATCCGGCTCCGGGTAAGCCCCCGTGCACGCGATGCCGCACGACACAGAAGGCCCAGGGGCGCGTCATTTCCTTTTGTTCATGGTTGTGTCAGATATTGCATTTGTGCTACTGAAAAGGACTAAGCTGCATATAGAGAAGTGTGGCTTCATATCAAGAATAAATGATGCCCCTTGGAGTATCGGCATGTGAGCACAAGACGGATCCGCTGCTGCTGGTTTTCTGCAGAAAAATCTGCACCAAACTCTGCAAATTTTATTGCATATTCCTTTGCAGAAATACGACAGATCTGGAATCTGCAACAAGAATTGATAGGGTGCGGAACTAGTGGGAGGTGAGCTGTGACATCTATTGTGAACGATGGATGTGTCATCTACTGTATATAGAAGTGTTATCAGTTATTGTACAAGAGGAGGAGGAGGTGAGCTGTGACATAACCTATTGTGAATGGTGCATCCTGTGTTATCTACTGTATATAGAGGTGTTATCAGTGATCGTACAGGAGGAGGAGGTGAGCTGTGACATCACCTATTGTGAATGGTAGATCCTGTGTTATCTACCGTATATAGAGGTGTTATCAGTCACTGTACAGGAGGAGGAGGTGAGCTGTGAATATAACCTATTATGAATGGTGGATCCTGTGTTATCTACTGTATATAGAGGTGTTACTGTGAATGGAGCTGGCTCTGGTTGCAGTAGTGTAACCGCTTAGATGCCTTTATCAGTCGTGACAATGTCTGTAGTTTGTTAAGAAAAAAAACGAACTTTTTTTTTCACCCTCACCTAGTGTCATGTGAGGAAATTCTTCTTGCTTCTCGAGAAAAGCCAACTTGCTTCCTGGAATAATAAAATAAAAACCTTTGTTCTTATTTTATATTTGTGCCATATTCTCTTTTCCTGAGAACTGATAGTGCAGCCCACAGAATATCACACAACCTATATAAATACTGAGCGGTGCTGTCCTCTACCTGCAGTTGTGTGAAGAGCATTTTCCAGGGTCGTTGACATCTCCGTTGAATCGTAAGTTGTTTTTATCCAGTTATGTAAATGCTTCTGAATCACTTTCATGGTGCAATCAGATGGCCATATAAATCGGAACGAGATCTAAACACAGTGCACGGACTGGCCGGCGGCTCTGCCTACCCGACTCTGACAGCTTTATGTATTTCTATGCGGCTGTCACACTCAGATCGGGAGAGCCACTGCCAGTCTGTGCACCCCGTTCCGATCTCCCATGTCGTCTGCGCCCTATAGCTAAAGTTTATGCTGAGGCTGCAACTAGAATTTTTGTATCAGGAGCTTCCAAGTTTAATTAACGAGCGAGATCTGCTGTAGAAAGGAAATCATTGAGCTGCACCCCATAGTTAAGGGGGTTTTCTCATCTTGTTAAATAGGTAAAAACAAGCAACTTTGCAATTTACCTCTTATTAAAAATCCTCTTTAAACTCTATAGATGACTGATGGTTGCCTAGATTACCGACCACCCCTGCAGTCTATCGGTGGCCTGTCACCTAGACAATGAGCGCGTGCTTGCAAGCTCGTAGCACTAAAGCTCACAAGCTCTACTCTAATGCTGCCCGGAGCCCTGAATCCAGCCGGCTCTAGTGTCCCTGCGCTCCTCCGATGCTGCAGAGGCAAAGTTGTCTCTGCTAGGAGCATGGGAGGGGGCACAAGCTTGGCCAACCGGCAGGACCATGCTGCTAGACCGAACAGTCAATCTTCAAGAGCGCATTGACCGTGGCAATAATTTATTTATTAGTTAATATTATTATTGTTATATCTCACATTGCACCTCCATGCAGCCGAAACCCCTTTCCAACTGTGTGAATAGGCGCTAAAATAGTCTGCTCATTCATCCAGGGGAATGGTATGTCCTGTGCATCACACCATGAAACCCTAAATTAAGACTTTTTATTTTTTTATGCTGCTTTTATATTTTACTCTTTTTCCCTCTGTTCTTTTTCTCTTATATCTTCTTTCCTTTTTCTCTTCTCCATCTCCTTTATTTTCTCCCTCCTCTCTATCTTATTTCTGTTTCTTCTGTCTTTCTCTTTTTTTCTCTCCTTATTTTCTTTACTCTCTTCTCTATTTAGCCTCCCCTTCTTTTTTCTCTCTTCTTTTTTCCTCTTTCCTTGTTTCGCTTTCATTTTCTTTCCTTCTTTCCAATTCTTCCCTTCTTTCCATTTCTTGCCTTCTTTCTTCCCTTATTTATTTTCTTTCTTCTTTTCCTCCTTTTCTTTCTCTTCTTTCCACCCTCTTTCTCTTTTCTCTCTTCCTTCTCTTCTCTCTAATTTCTTGTCTCCACTTTCTTTCCCTCCTTTCTCTCTCTTTTTTTCCTCCTTTTGCATCTTCCTCTCTTTTCCCCATCCTAGTTGTCTTCTCTCTTCCTTCTCTTCTCTCATTTGCCTCTCTCTTCACTCGCTATTTCTTCTCTCTCTCTCCTCCATCTCCCCACAATACGCCCCAGGAATCGTACCAAACTTCATCCCGTATGTTGGTGTTATCCATTTTTTTTATTTTATTTTCTTTACAAAATGGCAATAAGCCATATGGAGAACCTTGTAATGGCAGAATAACATCAGCCACAGATCTATGTTCCACTTGTGTGAGGCTCATCTTCCTGGCAGCCATTGCATCCAATGCAAAATGGCAGCAAATAATATTTGCAAATTGAAAATTTTTATCCTTAAGAAGTAAATTGCAATTATATAAAAAAAAAGTGAAAGGAAGAACAAAGGCAGATTGTAACAAAAAATAAACCTTTATAAAAGAAATGTAAGGGTGGGATGGCAGCAATCAGAACAGCTGGGTTAGAAGCAGCACTTTTTGCTCTTTTATCACTTCCACTCCTTCGTACGGACTAATCATGTCGCCTCCTATATATATGTATTTTTCCAGATAAAACATGAACCTCGTTCCGCAGGATTGTCCTCCATGCCCTCCATGTCCTCCATGCCCTGTATTTGTGGTGGATCCATGTCACTTTTGGCATGCAGAGTGTCTGCCGACATTTACAGAACTCTGCCTGCACAGCACTCAGCACCCGACCCATCATTACATCTATATAATGTACCATGGCACCACGTACGCAGCCGCCGTGCAGATCATCCAGCATGGATTTATACCATCCAAGGATGGCATGTTAGGGCCGGGGGTCTACGTGAGTCGAGACATAAATAAGGCCATGAAATACCCACTGAACAACGATCCCACAAAGGTTGTGTTGAAGTTAAGGGTGAATGTTGGAAAAGTCAAGAAGATAGACCATCAGAACCATCCATTACAGAAGACGTGGAACAAGCATGGGTATAACACGGCCTGGGTGCCACCGCACTGCGGCATGAATCCCAGCGGCCAGGAGGAAGATTGCGTCTACGATCCTCACAGGATTAAAGTTGTCGACGTCGTCTGCGGGAATCCCAGTTATGTTTGTAGTCTAAAGCAGTTACTGTGACATTATATATATTACTCAGCACAAGCAAATAATATAGAGGAGGGAAGATTTCACCTTCGCCTCCACTCATGTTACTCACTTGTCGCTTTGCAAATCAATAAAATCAAATCTCTAATTGTTACTTTCAAAATGATTTCACTTAATAAAAACAAAAGCAAAAATAAATATTTTTCTTATTGTCTTTTTCGTTATCATAAGTTCAGTATTATAGGTGGCTTCACTCTATGATGTAAGGGGTGTTATAGGGGGTGGTGTATAAGAAACTTAGTGCAAAGTTTACAAGGATCCCTAAGGTCTCATTCAGATACAATGCCTGATAACACCTCTATATACAGTAGATTACCCCAGAAATCACCACTCAAAATAGGTGATGTCACAGCTCACCTCCTCCTCCTGTACAATGACTGATAACACCTCTATATACAGTAGATTACCCCAGAAATCACCACTCACAATAGGTGATGTCACAGCTCACCTCCTCCTCCTGTACAATGACTGATAACACCTCTATATACAGTAGATTACCCCAGAAATCACCACTCACAATAGGTGATGTCACAGCTCACCTCCTCCTCCTGTACAATGACTGATAACACCTCTATATACAGTAGATTACCCCAGAAATCACCACTCACAATAGGTGATGTCACAGCTCACCTCCTCCTCCTGTACAATTACTGATAACACCTCTATATACAGTAGATAAAACAGGATCCACCATTCACAATAGGTGATGTCACAGCTCACCTTCTCCTCCTCCTGTACAATGACTGATAACACCTCTATATACAGTAAAGAAGACAGGATCCACCATTCACAATAGGTGATGTCACAGCTCACCTCCTCCTCCTCCTGTACAATGACTAATAACACCTCTATATACAGTAGATAACACAGGATCCATCATTCTCAACAGGTGATGTCACAGCTCACCTCCTCCTCCTGTATAATGACTGATAACACCTCTATATACAGCAGATAACACAGGATCCACCATTCCCAATGTTATATCACAGCTCACCTCCTTCTCCTGTACAATGACGAATAACATATCCATATATGGATGATAACACAGGATCCACCATTCACAATAGGTGATGTCACAGCTCACTTCCTCCTCCTCCTCCTGTACAATGACTGATGACACCTCTATAAACAGTAGATAACACAGGATCCACCACTCACAAAAGATGTCACCGCTCACCTCCTACTAGTTCTGCACGCTGTCAATTCATGCTGCAGATTCTATACTCCAGATTTCACCTTTCACTATGTGACATCTGCTATGTTTCTGCAAATGAATATGCAATAAAATTAGCAGGTTTTGCTGCAGAAAACCAGCAGCAGCAGCAGCAGCGGATCAGTCTTGTGCTCACATGCCGATACTCCAAAGGGCATGATTTATTTTTAAAATTAAGCCACACTTTTTTATGTGCTGCAGCTTAGTCCTTTTCAGTAGTGCAAATACAATACCAGACACAGTCATGAACAAAAGGGAAATTATTTCTTGATCTCATTACCTTGTTTTTTTGCTTTCAGTTTGTTATGTAGGGTGCTGCTTCAAATCAGCCCCTCTGCACTTCTACAGAACATCTGCATGTATAGGGGTTGCACTGTTCATACGTTAAGAATTTGGCAGTATTTTATATCAATATTTGTAAGCCAAATTCAGGAGTGGGTGAAACATGCAGAAGTGGTGATGTGTTTGTATTATACAGTACTTCTCCTCTGATTGTAAATACTGAACGTCTGAACGTGGCCTTATACAGAGTATTCCTAGGCTGCCAGAAATGGTCATTGTTTTGGAACCTAACACAATATACACTACTAGGCACGATGGAAGCGACACAGCTGGCCACAAATGTAGTGCAGCTGTGATCAAACTCCTCCCCTCTGCCATGCCTCCTCACTGTTCTTTTTCCACAATGTCTTGTCTCCTTACATTCCTCCCTTCTTTTATCCTGCCAATCCCTGGGAGAGGGAAGCTTATAAGTGTGTGTTGCTTCTTTTAAGGTAGTCCAACTTTTGCCAAGAGCCGCACACATTCCTGAGTCTTCTGTAGGATTTGCGTCCAGATGAACTCATCTTGTGCATACTGCCTAGGAGGAATGCCTGCATTTGCTTGTTCTATCCTGTGCAGTTCTCCCGATAGAGGTTCTTCCGAGAGATCTGAGGTTCCAGTCAGTTCACTGGGCGTCAGCTTCTGTTTGTTTCCCCGGCATATTGATCCACCCTTCATCATGATCAGCGGCTGGTTTAGTGACTGTTTCTAGTGGGGTCTTCAGGGTGAGAACCTTCTCCCATTTTTCCGCCTCAGGCATGGACGAAGCATATTTATGTTCCAACACTCCCGTCGGGGCACACTCTTCATCTTCCGGTGGAACTTCATAAACAGGGCTATTTGGATGGACTCTCCTCACAATTCGATAGGGCACTTCCTCCCACCAGTAATCTAACTTATTCTTGGGTATCTTGACTCGTGTCAACACCAGCTCTCCTGCCCGAAGGGGTTCTTCCTGTGTCTGACTTTTGACGGGGTACTCTATCTCCTTACGTTTCTGTTTCACTAAGCGTCTCATAATTTGAAGTCGATGACGATGACCCCAAACCCAGGTAGTTAGGTGACTTCCCAGATGGAGTAGGGTTTGGGAAGATCCTCTGGTATTACGTTCACCTGGGCGTTTTCTTTCAGAGGGTTCCACTGAAAATTTACTTTGCTCAAGTTGATGCAGCATACCGGCACACGCCCGTGCCACACCGTGGCGAGAGTTCAGGTGACCAGGAGCCCAGGGATTGTTTTGTCTCTTTCTGTGGGCTCAATTTGCACCTCCACCCCCTCGATTGGTACACAGGTCCTTACAGGGAGGGTGAGTATGGTTTGTCTGATGAGTAGAGTCACGGCAGCCTCCGGAGGTATAATCACTTTGCGAAGAAGCTGAGAGGTGTCTGGTAACTTCTGTACCTGACTCACTTGGATGAGTTGTTGAAAAACCCTTCGACAAGCTTAATACCTTGTACCGTGATTCCGGTTGCATCTTTGTGGTTCACCAATTAGGAACTCCCCTACTTCCTTCTGGATATTCATTCCGAACATCACTATGGGCCCAGGGCTTATTGGGTCTTTCACCAACACAATCCCTTTCTTTCCTAATTCTCGTCCGCACATACGGACAGTCATCCACACCACCCTGGCCACTGGAATGGGGAGCTGGTTGGCAGCTACTAATCTAATCTTCGGCCCCTTCTTGGACCAGCTGACTGCAGTGAAGTGAGCGTGGAAGTATTCTTTGGGCATAGTGGTCACCTCAAACCCCGTTGTCCATTACACATTGAATACGTTTCCCATCAAATTCAGCCCAAGTCATGGGCCTTTCGGAGACAATATTTTCAGAGCCTTCCTCCCCTTCTTCTGGGACATGGTATCCCACGGTGTGCTCCTCATCCGTGGAGGTCCTTAGTTTAAATGACGCCCCCTTCTTCCTTGGCTCCGGCTTGGGCACTCTGCTCTCGAGATATATGTCCTCGGCCACCACAGTTCCAACATTCAACTCTTCGCTCTTCCGTCCGGCGACGGGTCTGAGATGACGAATTTGGGGGTATAGGATCCTCTTCTTGGTCCCTCTCCTTATATCTAGCTGAGGGGCCATCACTTGGCAAGTTACTAGAGGCTCCTTTGAGATTGCATAACTCTCCTCAAATATCTCTGATCTCTTTACATAATTCTCTTGCCCAGTCAAGTTCCCTGCTGGCGGCTTCCGAGGCAGTAGCTACCTGGTCACTCCGAACTGTGGCCATCAAGGTGGGTGCTTCTATTGCTCAGACTCATGCCTCAGCCCCAGTTTCCAAGAATATCATGTCTGGGTTAGTTCGTAACTGCTCCTTCAGAGCCTGCCACAGGTAAGGGTCCCTTAGATCGGCAACAAACTGATCCTGCAGTACTTTGTCTAAGGATTCCAGCCCTCGACATTCCTCTAGTCTTTTTGGCGATATAGGCCGTCACCTCCTGCAGAGCATTGACATACTGCACAATAGTCTCACCTTCCCCTTGAACTCTTTTAAATAAGCGCATGTGTAAGTTACCAAGGTCAGTAGTGTCACCGTGCATATCTTCCAAAATCCCAATCTCTTTTTCTATTGTGTCACGGTCCTTAGGTTGTCGGTACGTAACAGGCTGTTGTGCCTGCCAATCAAGAGTCAGCAAGGCTATCTCTGCCTGCATGGCTGGGGTCATAGGGTACATCCTGACCATGCTCCGCAGTCTCTCCACCCAATCCCACAATTGTAAATTATCCCCCGTGAATTTTGGGAGGTTACTGAGCATGGTTCCTAGTGGAATACTTCCCCTGACAAGCCCGCCATCACCCTGTTCTACCATTTCCGCATTGGAATGTTGCATCCTGCCGACTACGACTAAGTATAAGCCGGTACCAGAATGCAACAGCAGAGACACAGCCAGAGCAACAGTATATTTCTTTTATTTAACAACTAATATTAATAATAAAACATGTATTATATGGTAACAATTTCCTTACCATGTTTGACAGTAAAATAAGCATTCAGAAGCTGGTAGTTTAAAATTATCTAGGTTGTCGTTGACTATAGTTGGCGAGGGGCAGTCTTTTAAAGCCTTGGCAATACTCTGTTCTTGTCACAACTCGCTGCCCGTTTCCCCCGTCACTCTCTATCCACTTTCGTGATGCCGCTCTGGTATCTGCTGGTCCCCGTCTGACTACTGTCTTTCCCATCTGTACCATCTGTAAGGTCCTAGATGACCTTAATCATAGCAAGGGCTATGATTAAGGGCATCTAAGAAGCCAGAAACGCATCAGTTATTTATCTTTGCATGTCGGGTTTTATGGTATAAAGAAATAAAATAGTGCTTTTATTTTTCCTGTGGAAGTGCCGCTCTATTCACTCTTCCACACCAGCTGGAGTCATGGCACCCATCAGTTTTCGTCCCATGGATTTCCAACTTACTAAGTGCGGTAAGCTCAGATTCTTTTTTCTTTCTTTCCCTCTATCCGTGTCCAGTACAATATGTCCCTGTCAGAGGTAATGGCGCATCCTTCCTGATCACCGGCCCGACCGTGAATCTACAATCTGACACCCCCGGAGCTTAAAGGGGTTTGTGTCTGACCATGTACGGAACATATCACATCTCCTGGGCAGGGGAGGAAGCAAAACCCAATACAGATATTACAGCAGGGGATCGCAGCTGATTCTTTTTGTGAGGTAAAATATTTCACTGTCTGTTTTTAAACAATGTTTTACCTCACAAAATGAATTGTCTGTGATCCCCTGCTGTAATGTCTGTATTGTGTTTTGCTTCCTCCCCTGCCCAGGAGCTGTGGTAAGATCAGATTGTGTTCCATACACGTCAGACACACAGACAATTTTTAAAATGAACTTTTGTTTGTAGGAAAACCCCTTTAAGTGACGTCCTGTCTCTGGCGCACACGTCTGAGAACCGTGCCGCCACAACCTGCTCCCGCCTTGTCGACCGACATCACCCAGGTGAGGAACTTTGACTGGCGTCACTCGGGTCTTCGGGGCTTGACCATCGATATCTGGGCTGGGTAGATACCGAGGCACTTATCTTCCTGACAGGAATTTCGGATGCTGCCGTTGCTCCTTCCATCTCTCTCCTCGGCGCCAGAATCACCTCAGAACTTGCACACGCGCCGATTTTCTCCTGAGCTGGTATCCCTGTCAACATTGTATCCGGAGTCCTGATCAAACTTCTCCCCTCTGCCACGCCTCCATGCTGTTGCACACTGTCTTGTTTCCTTACATATAAAGGTGCTATCAGCCATTGTACAGGAGGAGGAGGAGGTGAGCTGTGACATCACCTATTGTGAATGGTTGATCCTGTGTTATCTACTGTATATAGAGGTGTTATCAGTCATTGTCCAGGAGGGGGAGGAGGTAAGCTGTGACATCACCTATTGTGAATGGTGAATCCTGTGTTATCTACTGTATATAAAGGTGTTATCAGTCATTGTACAGGAGGAGGAGGTGAGCTGTGACATCACCTATTGTGAATGGTGGATCCTGTGTTATCTACTGTATATAGAGGTGTTATCAGTCATTATACAGGAGAAGGAGGAGGTGAGCTGTGACATCACCTATTGTGAATGGTGGATTCTGTGTTATCTACTGTATATAAAGGTGTTATTAGTCATTTTACAGGAAGAGGAGGAGGTGAGCTGTGACATCACCTATTGTGAGTGGTGGGTTCTGTGTTATGTACTGTATATAGAGGTGTTATCAGTCTGTTAAGGGGCTCAGGGTGGTATTTGTGGCGAGGGGCTGCTACGTTCCCACACCCTGGCTTCCTGACCAAGACAAATGTCCCCATTCTCCTGTGCTGTGTGTGTGGTGTGTAACATTCACGTTTCGGTCGCAGATCTCTGCTGTCTTCGGTTCTTCCACCTCAGGAACCGCCGCACACACATTTAGGGACTTCCACTCCGTTTTATAAAAAAGAACTTTACTTGAACACTTGAATTCAACTTCATACAGCATACAGCATTGATCACATACTTTTCCAGGGTTACCGTCCGTTTCACCGCACATAGTGATGTTCACTGTCTGTTTGTCCTGAGCCATCTCTTCCATAGTCGACCTTTTTGGCCTATGAGATACTCGCAGTTCTAAGAGTCCAGTACTGTCTTCTCTGTACTATTCCCCTTCCGACTTCCCTTCCTGGAAAATTTTGAGACAAGCTTCTCTGCTGGCTCCTGTGGACCGTAGGCCCTGAACGTTAAGGGAAAGTCTATTTTATAGTATCTGACCGACGTTCCTCAGCTGCTGGACAGGCTGTGCTACTAGTGCCCACTGGATCTCCAGCTGCTGCTCTGTCACATCTCTCTCACTCTCTCTAGAACTACCTGCAATCAGGAAGTCCTTTAGTTGTACACTGAACCTGCTCCTCCCACACTGGAGCAGCTCCTAAACCCCTTAACTCTTTCCTAACTTAGAACTGCATACTCTCTATGCTATAGTGCCCACCTCTGCACTACCCTTCTACTAATCTGATTCTCCACCTTCACTTAACCTATAATGACCGTGTAACTAATACATCAGACATCAGGTGATATGCATACTCAGATATGAACACAGAATGCAACATTATGTGCACAAAGAGGGAAAAGGCGCATGACTGTCAGGAGAAGGAGGTGAGCTGTGACATCACCTATTGTGAATGGTGGATCCTGTGTGATCTACTGTATATAGAGGTGTTATCAGTCATTGTACAGTAGGAGGAGGTGAGCTGTGACATCACCTATTGAGAATGGAGGATCCTGTGTTATTTACTGTATAGTGAGGTGTTATCAGTCATTGTACAGGAGTAGGAGGCGGTGATCTGGAATGTCACCTATTGTGAGTGGTGAATCCTGTGTTATCTACTGAATATAGAGGTTAGTTGATGTTTCCCATGCACCAAAGGCCACTCTGTGCAGGCTCGGCCTGACCCCCCACAAGGTACGAATCAGCTTCAAAAATCCAAGGAAATCTGAGGCACCAGAAAACTTCTCATAGGGATAAAATATAACTTTTATTCTGTCTTTAAAAACATATGGCAGTAGTTACAAATGAGGTAGATGAATCAAACAACCTTTTGGTCAAGAGAGGCCTTTCTCAAGCCAAAATTGCAAATTACAAAAAGTCAGCCATTATGGCTGACTTTTTGTAATTTTGGCTTGAGAAAGGCCTATCATGGCCGAAACGCTACTGTATATAGATGTTGTCACAATACTGTTGTCTGATAACCTGGGACCAGGGACTCCTGCCCTGTCCCTAACGCTAGGGGCGCCCTAGCTATCCCTGCTCCCCAGATTGCTTCTGATGGTGAAGATGCTGGTGCCACATATCTTGCTATTCTCCTGAATCAGTCATCAGTGTTATCAGTCATTGATCAGGAGGAGGTAGGCTGTGACATCACCTATTGTGAGTGGTGATTCCTGGGGTAATCTACTGTATATAGAGGTGTTATCAGTTATTGTACAGGAGGAGGAGGTGAGCTGTGATATCACCTATTGTGAGTGGTGATTCCTGGGGTAATCTACTGTATATAGAGGTGTTATCAGTCATTGTACAGGAGGAGGAGGTGAGCTGTGACATCACCTATTGTGAGTGGTGATTCCTGCGGTAATCTACTGTATATAGAGGTGTTATCAGGCATTGTATCTGAATGAGACCTTAGGGGTCCTTGTAAACTTTGCACTAAATACCCTAATTTTCTTATACACCAGCCCCTATAGGACATGTTCTTATGTCATAGAGTGAAGCCACCTATAATACTGAACTTATGATAACGAAAAAGACAATGAGAAAAATATTTATTTTTGCTTGTGTTTTTATTATGTGAAATCATTTTGAAAATAACAATTAGAGATTTGATTTCATTGATTCGCAAAGCGAAAAGTGAGTAACATTAGTGGAGCCGGAGCTGAAATTATCCCTCATCCATATTATTTGCTTGTGCTGAGTAATATATATAATGTCACAGTAACTGCTTTAGACTACAAACATCATTAGGATTCCCACAGACGACGTCAACCACTTTAATCCGATGAGGATTGTAGACGCAATCTTCCTCCTGGCCGCTGGGATTCATGCCGCAGTGTGGTGGCACCCAGGCCGTGTTATACCCATGCTGGTGCCACGTCTTCTGTAATGGATGGTTTTGTTGGTCTATCTTCTTGACTTTTCCAACATTCACCCTTAACTTCAACACAACCTTTCTGGGATCGTTGTTCAGTGGGTATTTCTTGGCCTTATTTATGTCTCGGCTCACGTAGACCCCCGGCCCTAACATGCCATCCTTGGATGGTATAAATCCATGCTGGATGATCTGCACGGCGGCTGCGTACGTGGTGCCATGGTACATTACATAGATCTGATGATGGGTCGGGTGCTGAGTGCTGTGCAGGCAGAGTTCTGTAAATGTCGGCAGACTCTCTGCATGCCAAATGTTACTTTGATCTGCCACCAATGCAGGGCAAGGAGGACAATCCTGCGGAGCAAGGTTCATGATTTATCTGAAAAAAATACATATGTATAGGATGATTAGTCTGTACGAAGGAGCATAAGTGATAAAAGTGCAAAAAGTGCTGCTGCTAACCCAGCTGTTGTGCTTGCTGCCATCCCACCCTTACATTTCTATTATAAAGGTTTATTTTTTGTTACAATTTGAATTTGTTCTTCCTTTCACAGTTTTTATACCATTGCAATTTACTTCTTAAAGATCCAATATGTGCAAATTGAAATTTTCTTTGTTGCCATTTTGCATTTGATGCAATGGCTGCAGGAAGATGATGTCACGGTTCCACCCCTTACTGTGTCTGGGATGCAGTTGCTGACAGCTCACCCATCCAATATTGTACAGGGGCGTGCTGGAGCTGCCAGTACTGTGATTGACAGCTCGACCGTCCAATCTGGTACAGGTGCATGCTGCCTGACCTTGGACCTTGTTCTGACCATCCATCTGTTTAACCCCTTCTGCTCTGATCTGCTGTCCTCCTGGAATTCTGACCAACGGTACGTTACCTGACTACGCCTTTGCATCTTCCCTCTGTTTATGACATACTCTCCTGGCTTTGACTTTGGACTCCTTGACTATCCCGTCTCATGGCCTGGCCGTGAAAAGTGACTCAGCGTCACAGATGAGCCTTGCACAAGCGGAACATGTATCTGTGGCTGATGTTCTACTACTGTAAGGTTCTCCATACTGCTATTTTTGCCATTTTGTAAAAATAAAATAAAATGAATAACACCAACATACCAACAGGGAAAAGAGAGAGAAAGGAGGGAAAGAAAGTGGAGAGAAGAAATTAGAGAGAAGAGAGATAGAAGAGACAAATGAAAGAAGAGAAGGAAGAGAGAAAAGAGAAAGGATAGAGAGAAGAGAAAGAAGGAAAAGAAGAAAGAAGTGGAGAGAAAATAAAGCAGAAAGAAAGACAGGAAGAAGGAGAAAGAAAGAGAGAAAGAAAGAAGGAAGGAATTAAAGAAAGAAGAAAAGAATGGGAGAGAAGGGAAGAAGAGAAAAGAAGAGGAAAGAAGGGGAGAGAGGGAAAGAAGGAGAAAATGGGAAAGAAGGAAAGAAAGAGAAACAATGAAAAAGAAAGAAGAGAGAGAAAAGAGTGGGAGGCAAAATAGAGAAGAGAGAGGTAACGAGAATGAGGAGAGACCATAGAGAAAAAGAAGAAACTAATAAGAGAGGAGGGACAAAAGAATGGAGCTGGAGAAGAGAAAAAAGGAGCAATGAGGAGAAAAGAGAGAAGAGAAAAAGAACACAGGGCGAAAGAGTAGAGTATAAAAGCAACATAAAAGTCTGAATTTAGTGTTCCATGATGTGATGCAGAGGACACACCCTGCCCTTTGGTGAATGAGATGACTATTTTAGTAATATACTTACCAGCAAACTTATGCACCTATTCACACCACAGTAGGACTTGATTTTCGGTTGCATGTAGGTGCAACGTGGAACATAACAATAATTAATATCATTATTATGTGTAGCTTTGGCCTTAAAATAGGTGCAGTCCAATAATATATTGAACTGCAGACTGGGAATTTCTGCTCAGGGGAATGTAATACGCACACATCATTTCACACGGGCTGAGTTCACACCTTGCAGCAGCGTGCTGCATGGAATATTGAATGCATGTGTGATGTGCATATAACCATGCAGCCAAGAACGCTGGGATACCTGGCCAGATGGCACACAACAATACACTTTAGCTTCTAACACACATGTTGCCAAGTTGCGGTAATCGCATATGGACTGGTGAATGGCAGCACTGTACCAGTATTTGCAGATTGAATTCGTGGCTTGTGCAAGTGCAGAGCATGGCGATTAGTAGCCTGCATGTGGTTATCGCTGAGGCACAAAAGTATAATAGACCCTTAAATCGAGATTATTTGTAGCAAGATTTTCTTATTTAAAGGGATGTGCTCATCTTCTTTTTTCAGGAGTGCACCACTCTTCTGCCTCCCGGCTTCCTTATTGCCAAGGGTCGATGCACTCTTGAAGATTGATGGTTCAGTCTAGCAGCATGGTCCTGCCGGTTGGCCAAGCTTGTGCCCTCTCCCATGTTCCAAGCAGAGACAACTTTGCCTTGGAGGAGCACAGGGACACTAGAGTCGGCTGGATTAAAGGCTCTGGGCAGCTTCAGAGTAGAGCTTGCGAGCTTTAAGGCTATGTGCCCACGATGCAAAAATGCTCAGGATTTTTTCCTCAGCGTTTCTGCATCTCCCTGGCAGAAAAAAACGCATGCGGATTGTACATGCGTTTTCCTGCCAGGGACATGCGGAAGTGAAGCGTTCTTCACTTGCATTTCCGCATGCGGGTTGACAAGCGCTTTCCAAGCGATTTTAGCATCACTTGGAAAGTGCTTGTCAACTTGGTCACACTATATAAATCTGTGCAAACAGCATGGATTTATATACTGTGACCCGAGAGAATGTTAAAAAATAAAAAAATAAATCTATACTTACCCTCCGATGGCCTGCGCTGTCTTGCTTCACCGTCCCAGCTGCTGGCAGCAGTAGACTGAAGGACCTGCCGACGTCAGCGTTCCGTGACCCGTCACATGACTCTGACATCAGCGCAGGTCCTTCATTCCATCGCGAATTGCCGGCAAGCAAGGAGGAGCGCATCACGGGCCGCCAGAAGGTAAGTATATATTTATTTTTTATTTTATTCTTTTTTTTACAGTTTTCTATGGTACCCAGGTCCGGAGGAGAGTCTCCTTTTCTCTAGACCTGGGTACCATCCGCACATTAGAACACATGGAATGCGCATCTACATATACAGTGATGCGTAATCCATGCAGTCTAATGCAAGTCAATGGCGGCGAAAACACAGCACTACCGCAAAATAATTTGTAGTGCTGCGTTTTTTTCCGCAATGATATTCCGCAATGAATCATTGGGGAACATGGCAGGCCTTCTACCATGCGTTTTTTAAGCTTTTCTGCAGCGTTTTTGCCGCTGTGGAAACGCTTAAAAAAGGCATCGTGGGCACACAGCCTAATGCTACAGGCTTGCAAGCACACGCTCATTGCTTAGGAGATAGGCCACCGATAGACTGCAGAGGTGGTAAGTAATCTAGGCAACCATCAGTCATCTATAGAGTTTTAAAGAGGATTTTTACCAGTTTTTACCTATTTTAAACCCCTTTAGCTAGGGAGTGCACTGAATTACATGCAGCTCAATGTTTTCCTTTCTACAGCAGATCTGGCTCATTAATTTAATTTGGAAGCTATTGATACAAAAATTCTAGTTGCAGCCTCAGCCTAAACTTTAGCTATAGGGCGCAGACGGCATCGGAGATCGGAATGGAGTGCACGGACTGGCCGGCGGCTCTACCGACCAGAGCATGACAGCCGCATAGAAATACATAAAGCTGTCACACTCAGGTAGACAGAGCCACCGGCCAGTCCATGCACTGAGTTCCGATCTCGTTTCAATTTGTACGGCCATCTGATTGCACCATAAAAGCGACCCAAAAGCATTTACATAACTGCATAAAAACAACTTACGATTCAGCGGAGATGTCACCGACCCTGGAAACTGCTCTTCACACAACTGCAGGTAGAGGACAGCACCGCTCAGTATTTATAGGTTGTGTGATATTCTGTGGGCTGCACTATCAGTTCTCAGGAAAAGAGAATATGGCACAAATTTTTTAAAAATTAACAAGTGTTTTCATTTTAGCATTCCAGGAAGCCAATTGACTTTTCTCCAGCAGCAAGAAGAATTTCCCCAAGTGGCACTTGGAGAGGGTCAGAAAAAAAGTTGTTTTTTTTTAAACAAACTGCAGCCGGGAAATCGGGGTTTCCCAAACCAGAAACCCCCGTTAAGAAGAACACAAATTTCACCCCAAGTTGCACTGAATAAACTTGCACTCTGGCACTTTACAGGAAAATTGTCTCCTAGTCCCAATGTGCTGTCATGTGTGGGGTGCGTCACACTCACTTGTAGGCCGCAGTCTCCAAGCCTCCATCTTCCGGAGCTGCCGCACACAGATCAGAGGTACACAGTTTGTTTCGAACACACTGAAGTTTACTGGACAGTTAAACTTTATCAGATTATAACAGACAGTATCGGACACAACACTTCCATTTCTTGTATCCTTAATGCAGGACATTTTCAGCGTTCCTATCCGTTCTTCCTGGACTTTACCTACGTTACCTGATCCTGTCAGCCACAGGGATTTTCCGTCCTGTTACGCAGTATTGACGAGATCCGTTACCACATGCGGTTCCACGGCCATTTATCTCTGTATTGAAGGGGTTAAGGTGCTCACCATAGCACCTGTATTGTGCCTTGGGCTCTGGACATTGCAGGGAATTTTGTAAGGCCTCGTACCGCCCAGAACAATATGTACTCGTCTTTGCTGTCAGCCCACTGCGCCTTGAATTTGACCTTGTCACTAACTCCTCTCAATCAGGAAGTAGTGTCCTTTTTACTGACACATTTCCCTGCCACTATGGGCTAGTCCCAAACATTAACACTTTCCTATTTCCTAAATCCTATACTTATTCTGCACTGTACACTTCCCACACTATGCATAACCTTTATATTACACTAAGCATAGCCTCTACATTACCTATACATGACAATTCATATTATATTCCATAAGTGCACATACACCAAAAACTGCACGACATGGTTCACACTTCACATGACATAATATTTATATATAAAAATGCATGACACTATTCCCATGATACGATTGGTGTCTTCAGGGGCAGGAACGTGAGAGTATAGTCCACACCCTTACATTCCTCCCCTGTTTAAACATGGTCGTATTCGACCATTCAGGAACCTGGAAGACACCAACGCAACCTCCAAACGCATAAAATACACATTCACATAAAATTAACGATCTCTTCTTCATGGGGTATAAAGTGCCTTTGCTGGTCACATGACATTATTAACATGACGTGATTGGTATCTTTAGGAGCAGGAAAGCAACAGTACAGGCCACACCCATACACAACCAACTGTAGGTGATCCTGACATTCGGGTGCAGACGTGCTTCAGGAGTGGGGACCCCGGCATGCCTGAAAACGCTGGATGTGAATGAAAACACTTTTGCACACATCCTTTTTCCAGACTATGTGGCTAAGATGGGGAATGTTTACATTTTACGGCTGAAGGTTTGGTCATATTTTACATTGCATTACTTCACTGTTTTGGATATTTGTTTCACTATGTCTTCGTTACATGGGCCACGAAAGATGCAGTGAATTGTCTAGGGGGTGTGAATGTGGCCATCAGGTCCTTGCATTCTCTGGGCTCCCGTCCTCCAGAAGAGCTGAACCAGACAGAGCACTCACGTCCATTGGAGTGAGCCCAGATGGATGTGTAGAGTCCAAATTTCACCGTTGGGAGGCCACCAATCCCAGATCCTCACTGTGGCATCTAGTTCAGAGGAGCAGGGTAAGGTCTAATGGTGGTTCTTCCCTTTCATAGTGTCCGGAGATACACAGGCCTCATCCTTTTGTGAGACTGATCAAATTTTTTGCTCACTTGGATAGAGGGCACAATCTCAGGTTCCTAAGAAACTGTTAGCTGAAAGCACATTGACCAACAGCTATTCTGAGGGTAAGGGGATCTGAAGAGGTGTTCTTATATAGTAATGAATTAGGGGGAAAACCTGCAGTGAAGGGGAAAGGAATGACAGGCCTGACGCCCAACCTACCTGCTGCTCTATGAAAATCTAGGTCCAGTCCGCATATACATTTTTTGTTATAACCTTTTAATTTTATGAGAGGAAGGGGCTTTTAAATCATTGTGGTCTGCGAAAGGGGGCTGGATAGTAGATATCCCAGTGATGACTCTCTGACTATGGATAATGTAGTAGATGTCACCAGCAGTCCTATGTAACACCACAGATCACACAGTGATTACTTTCTGAGTATGGATAATGTAGTAGATATTACCTTCAGTCCTATGTAACACCACAGATAACACAGTGATAATTCTCTGAGTACAGATAATGTAGTAGATGCCACCTGCAGTCCTATGTAACACCACAGATAACACAGTGATTACTCTCGGAGTACAGATAATGTAGTATATGTTACCCGCAGTCCTATGTCACACCACAGATAACACAGTGATAACTCTCTGAGTACAGATAATGTAGCAGATGTCACCAGAAGTCCTATGTAACACCACAGATAACACAGTGATAACTCTCTGAGTACATACAGTATAATGTAGTATATGTTACCTGCAGTCCTATGTAACACCACAGATAACACAGTGATAACTCTTTGAGTACATATAATGTAGTATATGTTACCTACAGTCCCATGTAACTCCACAGATAACACAGTGATAACTCTCTGAGTACAGATAATGTAGTAGATGTCATCTGCAGTCCTATGTAACACCACAGATAACACAGTGAGCACTCTCTGAGTACAGATAATGTAGCAGATGTCACCAGAAGTCCTATGTAACACCACAGATAACACAGTGATAACTCTCTGAGTACATACAGTATAATGTAGTATATGTTACCTGCAGTCCTATGTAACACCACAGATAACACAGTGATAACTCTTTGAGTACATATAATGTAGTATATGTTACCTACAGTCCCATGTAACTCCACAGATAACACAGTGATAACTCTCTGAGTACAGATAATGTAGTAGATGGCACCTGCAGTCCTATGTAACAGCACAGGTAACACAGTGGTAGCGTAGGATAGTGAGATGAAGTTGCATATAATCCGGTTGTAGAGTACATACAGTATAATGTAGTATATGTTACCTGCAGTCATATGTAACACCACAGATAACACAGTGATAACTCTTTGAGTACATATAATGTAGTATATGTTACCTACAGTCCCATGTAACTCCACAGATAACACAGTGATAACTCTCTGAGTACAGATAATGTAGTAGATGGCACCTGCAGTCCTATGTAACAACACAGGTAACACAGTGGTAGCGTAGGATAGTGAGATGAAGTTGCATATAATCCGGTTGTAGAGTACATACAGTATAATGAAGTATATGTTACCTGCAGTCCTATGTAACACCAGTGATAACTCTTTGAGTACATATAATGTAGTATATGTCACCTACAGTCCCATGTAACACTACAGATAACACAGTGATAACTTTCTGAGTACAAACAATGTAGTAGATGTCACCTGCAGTCCTATGTAACACCACAGATAACACAGTGATAACTCTCTGAGTACATACAGTATAATGTAGTATATGTTACCTGCAGTCCTATGTAACACCACAGATAACACAGTGATAACTCTTTGAGTACATATAATGTAGTATATGTTACCTACAGTCCCATGTAACTCCACAGATAACACAGTGATAACTCTCTGAGTACAGATAATGTAGTAGATGGCACCTGCAGTCCTATGTAACAGCACAGGTAACACAGTGGTAGCGTAGGATAGTGAGATGAAGTTGCATATAATCCGGTTGTAGAGTACATACAGTATAATGAAGTATATGTTACCTGCAGTCCTATGTAACACCACAGATAACACAGTGATAACTCTTTGAGTACAGATAATGTAGTAGATGTCACCTGCAGTCCTATGTAACACCACAGATAACACAGTGAGCACTCTCTGAGTACAGATAATGTAGCAGATGTCACCAGAAGTCCTATGTAACACCACAGATAACACAGTGATAACTCTCTGAGTACATACAGTATAATGTAGTATATGTTACCTGCAGTCCTATGTAACACCACAGATAACACAGTGATAACTCTTTGAGTACATATAATGTAGTATATGTTACCTACAGTCCCATGTAACTCCACAGATAACACAGTGATAACTCTGAGTACAGATAATGTAGTAGATGCCACCTGCAGTCCTATGTAACACCACAGATAACACAGTGATAACTCTCTGAGTACAGATAATGTAGTAGATTGCACCTGCAGTCCTATGTAACAGCACAGGTAACACAGTGGTAGCGTAGGATAGTGAGATGAAGTTGCATATAATCCGGTTGTAGAAGTGGATTGTGTAACCATATCAAACAATTACAATCTTCTTATCTTTCTCTACAATTCTCTCTATTCTCTTCCGACCTCTGATATTATTACATTGAAATTCTCAAGAAAAGTATTGACCCAAATGATCCTCGTCATCATCACCCTCCTTATTGTGAAATCTCAGGTTGCAGGAAAAGCTTACAGGAGCGGACACATCTCCTTAGCCTGCAGTCGCACATCCGTGTTAAGGCTCGGGGTGCGGCCAGATTTCTTAGTTTTGAGCAACACCATTCGCTTTACCTTATAATGCACTGAAAAAACAGGGAAAGAAATTCCAAATGGGGCAAAATAGTGAAAAAAAACAATGAAGGAAAAAAAACAACAACTACATTTCACTCATTCCCCTCCTCCCCATTTTCCAAGACAAAAATAAATTCAAAAACTAACACATTCAGTATTGCTAATCAATGAAAAAAGAATATGTTATTTAACCTATATGGTAAATAGCTTTAAAAAAGATACCTCCTGCCAAAAAAATAAAAATGAATCAAAATATCATGTGCACCCCAAAAAGGTTTCATAAAAAAGCAGATCGCCATGCAAAACACAAGCCCTCAATCAGCTCCATCGACAGTAAAATATTTTTTTTTCTTTTACAAAGTTCTGATTTTTTTAACAATTTTTAATCACTAATATATATATATATATATATATATATATATATATATACGAGGGTCAGTCAATATGAAATGCTTCCTATTTTTTTTCTCCTTAAATAAGGTAGTTATGTTAAATATTCGAATTTGGCACAATTCCTCAAACCTTCTTCTCCAATCCACAGCAATTGCAACGTCCTGCACCAACAGGTGGCAGAACTGTATCAGTTTGCAAAATGGCTGACATCGATGTTTGTATTAGACAACGTTCTGTGATTGAATTCTTGCATGCAGAAGGTGAAACGCCCATTCGAATTCATGAGAGACTGAAAAATGTGTACGGTGATGCAACAATGGATGTCAGTACTGTTAGACGATGGGTTCGTCGCTGTAACACAGCTGAAAAGCCATCACCGTTGGCTGACAAAATGCGGAGTGGCAGGCCAGTAACCGCATTGACTCCAAGCAACATTCAGCGAGTCGATGACATCATTCGTGGTGACCGCCGGGTGACTGCAGATGAATTGTGTGGCATTATCTGCCTCAGTAAAGGCAGTGTGATGAAAATTATTGGACAACTGGGATACAGAAAAGTTTGTGCATGGTGGGTCCCAAGAATGCTTTTTACCATGCTGGAATACATGCCCCTGCTAAACGGTGGACCAAGACTGTGGCAATGGATGGAGATTATATTGAAAAGTGACAAATTAATCGTTAATGTTGTGGTTTCCAACCTATGTAATTGCATTTGAATTTCTTGCCAATTAAAAGGAGAAAAAAAAATAGGAGCCATTACTTATTGACTGACCCTCCTGACCCTCGTATATATATATATATATATATATATATATATATATATATATATATATATATATATATCAAAGACCACAGCCCTCTGCTGTCCCCTATTCTTAGGACAATTACGCAATTGACCGACAATTAACAGCGGAGGCCGCATGCTGTGTCCACTAATAGGCCAGTTATTAGAGATATAACAGTGAGCGTATGTTATATACACCTCTGGTTCCAACGCATGAACTACACTGCTCAAAAAAATAAAGGGAACACTCAAATAACACATCCTTGATCTGAATGAATGAAATATTCTCATTGAATACTTTGTTCTGTACAAAGTTGAATGTGCTGACAACAAAATCACACAAAAATCATCAACGGAAATCAAATTTATTAACCAATGGAGGCCTGGATTTGGAGTCACCCCCAAAATTAAAGTTTAAAAACACACTACAGGCTGATCCAACTTTGATGTAATGTCCTTAAAACAAGTCAAAATGAGGCTCAGTATTGTGTGTGGTCTCCGTGTGCCTGTATGACCTCACTACAACGCCTGGGCATGTTCCTGATGAAGTTGCAGATGGTCTCCTGTGGGATTTCCTCCCAGACCTGGACTAAAGCATCCGCCCACTCCTGGACAGTCTGTGGTTCAACTTGACGTTGGTGGATGGAGCGAGACATGATGTCCCAGATGTGCTCAATTGGATTCAGGTCTGGGGAACGGGCGGGCCAGTCCATAGCTTCAATGCCTTCATATTGCAGGAACTGCTGACACACTCCAGCCACATGAGGTCTGGCATTGTCCTGCATTAGGAGGAAACCAGGGCCAACCACACCAGCACATGGTCTCACAAGGGGTCTGAGGATCTCATCTCGGTACCTAATGGCAGTCAGGCTACCTCTGGCGAGCACAGCCCTCCATGTGCTCGCCAGAGGTAGCCTGACTGCCATTAGGTGCCGAGATGAGATCTCCAGCCCTCCATGTGCTCGCCAGAGGTAGCCTGACTGCCATTAGGTGCCGAGATGAGATCCTCAGACCCCTTGTGAGACCATATGCTGGTGCTGTTGGCCCTGGGTTCCTCTTAATGTAGGCTGGCCAAAGAAATGCCACCCCACACCATTACTGACCCACTGCCAAACCGGTCACGCTGAAGGATGTTGCAGGCAGCAAATCACTCTCCACGGCGTCTCCAGACTCTGTCACGTCTGTCACATGTGCTCAGTGTGAACCTGCTTTCATCTGTGAAGAGCACAGGGCGCCAGTGGCGACTTTGCCAATCCTGGTGTTCTGTGGCAAATGCCAAGTGTCCTGCACGGTGTTGGGCTGTGAGCACAACCCCCATCTGTGGATGTCAGGCCCTCATACCACCCTCATGGAGTTGGTTTCTAACTGTTTGTGCAGACACATGCACATTTGTGGCCTGCTGGAGGTCATTTTGCAGGGCTCTGGCAGTGCTCCTCCTGTTCCTCCTTGCACAAAAGCGGAGGTAGCGGTCCTGCTGATGGGTTGTTTCCCTCCTACGGCCCCCTCCACGTCTCCTGGTGTACTGGCCTGTCTCCTGGTAGCGCCTCCAGCCTCTGGACACTACACTAACAGACACAGCAAACCTTCTTGCCACAGCTCGCATCGATGTGCCATCCTGGAGGAGTTCCCACAGGAGACCATCCGCAAGCTCATCAGGAGCATGCCCAGGCGTTGTAGGGAGGTCATACAGGCACGTGGAGGCCACACACAATACTGAGTCTCATTTTGACTTGTTTTAAGGACATTACATCAAAGTTGGATCAGCCTGTAGTGTGTTTTTTCACTTTAATTTTGGGGGTGACTCCAAATCCAGGCCTCCATTGGTTAATAAATTTGATTTCCATTGATGATTTTTGTGTGATTTTGTTGTCAGTACATTGCAACTTTGTACAGAACTAAGTATTCAATGAGAATATTTCATTCATTCAGATCTAGGATGTGTTATTTGAGTGTTCCCTTTATTTTTTTGAGCAGTGTATATGTATATACCCCCGGTAAGATCACTTGAAAGTACTTGAAAACAACCCTAATTACTCCTTTACTCAATCAGCATTAAAAAACCAACAGGAAATGAAAAGTGTGCCTGAACCTATGCAAATTGATGTCATCCCAAAACCTCTCTCTGCAGTGGAGAAGGAGAGATGACATACAGAAAATGTATGCGTCTATTGTGGGCGCCCTGGACATTTTGCCATTAACTGTCCCAATAAAAGGACTATAGCTTTTGCAAATATCAAAACTGTAAGTGACTCGCCCCCTGGGCCGTGGGGCACTCGGATCCGGGCAGTAGGGGAACGATGGGAGTAGTAGTGGCAACCCGGTTCCGTGGCTCAGGGTGGTCAGGCCAGTGGTAGTCCGTTATGTGCTGATATTTATGTCCGACTACGCCACCCGTGGATTTGCGGTTATTAGGAACCGCCGCTGCATGCAGACCGCTGGGGCTGATGAGGTGTGCAGCTAGGGTAGTGTGACTCCCCACGGGAAGAGTGCGGCCCCAGGGCAGTATAGTGGATGGTGGGAGTGATGGTAGTGAGGGTCCCAGTGCTGATAGTGCTGGAGAAGCAAGGAGCACACAGACAACAGGTTGCAGTCCAGGGTCTTTACTAGAACAGGTAAATTGACCCATAAACAGTCCCGGCTAGGAGGGGGACCTGGATGTCTGAGAGCAACGGGGAAATTGGCCCTGGTCAGGGTGAGGGTGTAGGCCTACCGTGCTTTCTGCGCTCCTTCTGGCTATCTCCTCCTGATAGGGTAACAGACCACGTTTCCGAGCTTTCCGTGTATTCTCGCCTGTATGGCCTGCGACGTGGGTTCCTTTCTGCTCCCAGCCTTGTACGGCTTTACTGGTCCCTTCGGTTGTGGCAGGGCCTCCAGGCTTCTTAGGCCAAGGAATATACAGTCCCTTGCGGACTGGTTCTCTGCTGGAGGATGTAGAATCCTTTCAGCCTCAGACACCAAAGTCTGGTAAATTAAGTCCTCTTTCTGCCAAGACAGGCTCTCTTCGCCTCTTGTCTCTGGCTTGTGGCTCTCCTCCTGCCACACTTCCTCTTAGGTGCAGTGCAACTGTCTGTCCCTGTTCTGCTCTGGGACAAGTCTCAATGCTGAGACAGGCCATCCAGTTCTCCCTAACCCTGCCCCCAGCACCAGCTTTTATAGGGGCAGCCAGCTCCCCCTACTGGCCTGAGACAGGAGGCATTGCATGCTAATGTTCCCCTGACTAGAGAACCTCCCCCTTGCTCTCAGACACAGCTTTATTACATTTTGTGGCATCCAGGCCAGGGTGACACATAAGCAATTTGGACCTTTCTGAAAGGCTAGATCCGGTTATGCAGACTATCTCATCTCTAATGCAGGATAAAGGCAAAGAGCAATCACCATCTTCTCATTTTGTCATTCCCATACAGGTCATAATTGGGAGCCAAAAAATACAATGTTCTGCCATTTTAGATTCTGGAGCAGGAGGGAATTCTTGGACTTCTAAGTAGGACTAAATCCATGCCAATCGATATGAAAAATGTGGATGGATTACCTTTATCTTTTCGACCTGTTACTCACGAGACAATTGAACTCGAAATCTGTATTGAACCAAATCATCATGAAGCTGTTAGTTTTCATCTTATTTCCTCTCCAAAATTTCCAGTTATTCTAGGAATTCCTTGGTTTTCAACCCATAACCCTTCTATCAACTGGGCATCGAGGACCATTATCTTTCCCTCTGATTACTGTAAGAAAAATTGCCATGCTAATGTATCTGTTCTCAAACAAATTAAAGTATCCAAGATTTCTCATCAGAATTATGGTAAACTACCACCTCAGTACCATCAGTTCAGTGAGGTCTGCAGTAAGGAGAAAGCCAATCAACTGCCTCCTCATCGTTCTTACGACTGTCCCATTGAATTGCTTCCTGGATCATCCATTCAGTTTGGACGAATTTACAATCTCTCTGAACCAGAATTGAAAGTACTTAAAGAGTACTTACCTAGATGAAACCTTAGAGAAAGGCTTCATTCAACCTTCTTCTTCGCCAGCCGGAGCACCCTTATTTTTTGTAGAAAATAAGGACTCAACCCTGCGACTGTATAGCCCAGGGGATGGGGGTTACTCGGAGCCCGGGCCTTGCTGCTGGGGATGTCGCGGTAGTCAGCTCCCGGGCCCGTACTCTGGGCCTCTCTTTTAAAAAAGGGGTTTGTTGAATATATGGTAGTTCGTGACGCCACCTGTGGTATCTGGTGAGAATCACCAGCGCTGCGGCAGGCCGCTGAGGCCGGTGATAAGGCAGTTCGGTGGTATAGCTCCCCACAGGTGGAGCTAGGCCTCAGGGCAGCGTATGTAGAGGGGAATGCAGGATGGGGAGACCCAGTCGGGCCTACGGAAAGACAGGCAAACACACACAGTTCTCTTCAGTACCTTTTACAGGTGGAAATGCAGGCACATCCCGGAGCACTGTAGGGTGAAGGGTGCATTACCGCATTCTCCCCCAGGGAGCGGGGATAGGGCCTCCTGTTTCCTGTCTCTGCGCAGTAGTTTCTGACCCGCCTGGAGCTAGGCCTAACTTTGACTCTGTCCTGCACTGGCTGACGTTGTGATAGGGCCTTCTCTTGGAGTGCACGCTCCCAGCTTGCGGGGCCTATGTGTCTCCTGGCTCTGTTACGTATCAGCTCTAAGGTGATCCTGGGACCCGTAGTTCTCCGGGGATTCCGGTTGTACCTTACTGGGTCATAGAGATCCCGGTAACCTCAGACCCGGTGTCCGGTATATGTTTCGGAGTGCGCTGGTTAAGCTCCTCTGCCCCCAATGCTACTCACTCTCCACTAGCCTTCGGCCATGCTCAGGACCTCACTCGGCTGTTCACACTAACGGCAGCTTGCCGCGCTTCACTGCTCTTAACGGCATCGGCACGCCTTGGGCTCCCTAACTTGAGCCACTTGAGTCTGGACTGGGCCTCAGGACTGCTGGAGGCTTAGCTTACCTCACACAGCAACCTGGGCTCTGCTCTGCACACTCCGTTCTTCACTCCTTATGCATTCCAGACCAGACTCCAGACTAGACTAAACTACCTAGCTCCACCTCCCCTATTTATATCCCTAACGGGCTCCCTCTGGTGGTCTGAGGTGGGAGGTGGAGGTGTGTGTATGCTGTGAGGACCTCTGGTGGAGGAATCCTTTCATGCACCCTTCTAGGATCTGTGGTACCAAGTGCAGCTGGGCGCCACACGACCACGTATTGATTACAGAGAAATGAATAAGATTAACATTTAAAATTGCTACCCTCTCCCCTTAATTCCTGAGTTGCTTTAAAGACTACGTTCTGCCAAGATTTTTACCAAACTCGATCTAAGAAGGGCTTATAATCTCATACGAATTCGCTGGGGAGATGAGTGGAAAACCTCCCTTAGAACTAGATATAAACATTTTGAATACCTAGTTATGCCTTTCGGTCTTAGCAATGATGCGCCCAGGGGATGGGGAAGACTCGGCGCCCGGGCCTTGTTGTTGCCTGACCTTGGGGGATGTCGCGGTGATCGGCTCCCGGGCCTGTACCCTGGGATCACTCTTAAAAGGACAAGGGGTAAAGTTTATATGGGATAGGGAAATGTTCGTGACGCCACCTGTAGATTCTGGTGAGGATCACCAGCGCTCCGGCAGTCCTCTGAGGCCGGTGTTCAGGCAGCTTAGTTGTTGCGGCTCCCCACAGGTGGAGCGGGGCCTCAGGGCAGCGTAAATGTAGGGATGCAGGACAGAGGGAACCCAGCCAGGTCAGAGGAAGGATAGGCACACACACAACAGTTCGCTTCAGTACCTTTACTGGTGGTGTTTCAGGCACGATCCAGGGCACTTTAGGGTGAAGGGTGCATATCAGGACTCTCCCCAGTGAGCGGGTGTGGGGCCTCCTGTGACTTGCCTTTCCTCAATAAGTTTCTGACCTGCCTGGTGCTAGGCCTAACTTGGTTTCTGCCTTGCACCTGCTGACCAGGTGGTAGGGCCTTCTGTTGGAGTTCGCACTCCCTGGTTTCCGGGGTTCGGTAACTCCTGACCCTGGTACTTTATCAGCTTTTGGTATTCCTGGGACATATAGTTCGCCAGGGGTTCCGGTTGTTTCTGCTGGGTGTAAGGAATCCCTGCAGACACGGACCCGGTGTCCAGTATATGGTTTTGGGGTGAGCGGGTAAAGTTCCTCTGCCCCCTATGTTGCTCTCTTACTCCTCTCGCCTTCGGCCGCACTCGGGGCCCTCGAAAGGCTTCACACGGGAAGCAGGCCTCGCTACTCTTCACCGCTCTTATGGCGTCGGCACGCCTCTGGCTCACTAACCTGAGCTCTATGAGTCTGGACTGGTTGAGCCCCACTGCAGGATAGCATCTGCAGGAGCTGGAACTAGCTCTGTCCCCTGAGGTAACTGTTCTTCAGACTGCTCCCAGACTCCAGACTGACTGCCTAACTCCACCTTTCAGTATATATATCCCTATCTGGGCTCCCTCTGATGGTCTGAGGTGGTAGGGTGGAGGTGTGTGAATGCTATGATGGCCTCTTGTGGAGAAATCCGTCCATGCACCCCTCTGGGATCTGTGGCACCAAGGCGTAGCAGGGCGCCACAACAACACCCCTGCCACCTTTCAGCACTTAATTAATGATGTTTTTCAAGATTTCTTGGATCGATTTGTTGTTGTTTATCTCGATGACATTCTTATATTTTCAGATACCGTGGAGGAGCATCGCAGGCATGTCCAGTTAGTCATGGAACATCTACAGGAAAATCATCTCTATATCAAACTCAAAAAATGTGAATTTGAACAAACCAGGACTCAATTTTTGGGATGCATCATGTCCCCAGAAGGTCTGAGCATATATCCCAGTAAAATCAGAGCGGTAGTCGACTGGCCTACCACAAGAAATGTAAAAGACGTACAGCGCTTTATAGGATTTGAAAATCTTTATAGAAGATTCATTAAAAACTTTTCAAAAATCATTTTACCAATTACTTCACTCACAAAGAAAACCAAACCTCCAGAGGCACAAGGGTCTTTTGAAAACTAAAGACTCTTTTCAGTTCTGCACTAATACTAGTCCATCCAAATCTCGAACTGCCGTTTGTTGTCGAAGTAGATGCCTCTGACTCTGTGGTGGGAGCCATTTTGTCAAAGCGTGTTGGAGACACAATGCAGCTTCATTCATGTGCATTCCTTTCTCATACCATGTCATCTGCAGAAAAGAACTATGACATTGGAAATAAAGAACTTTTAGCTAGTCGCCTTCTCCGAATGGAGACAGCTTTTAGAAGGGGCCAATCATCTAGTGACTGTCCTTACTGACCAGAAAAATTTAGATTTCATACGTACAGCTAAGGAGTTGTCTGCAAGACAAACACGCTGGGCCTTATTTTTCTCCAGGTGTAATTTTGTAATTTCTTATCCGCCTGGTTCAAAAAATGGCAAGGCTGACCCTCTGTCCAGGATATCTACTGAAGCTCAGGAGAGGTCTAACACTGACTATAAAATTCTTTGTCTAAAAAATTTCTTGGAAATACAAGACACTAAAGAATTTTTTACAAAAATTAAAGATGAATACCAAACTGACTTTTTTCTTAACCATCCTTCTAAATATGTTGACCTTTCTTTTAAGGAGGGGTTTTGATGCAGAAGCACCAAATATGTCACCAAATCTGCTCGACTTGAAGTCCTCAAACTTGTCCATGATTCCAAACTTGTAGGACACCCTGGAGTCATGAAAACTCAAGAACTAATGCTCTGTTCTTTTTGGTGGCCTAATTGTAGGAGGGATGTAGCAAAATATGTTTCCTCCTGTTTAACGTGTGCATGGAACAAGATGCCACAATCTTCTCCTTTAGTGCTCCTTCAACCTCTTCCATTTCCATCCTGGCCTTGGGGATCAATCTCAATGGATTTTATAGTGGACCTCAGAAAGATCACAAAGCTCACAAAGATGGGCCATTTTATTCCAACTAAAGGGACTCCTACTGCTGAACAAGCTGCAGAACTAATAGTCAGAGAGATATTTAGGCTACATGGAATTCCTGACAATGTAATTTCTGATAGAGGTGTTCGGTTTACATCAAAATTTTCGAAAAGCTTCTGTATAGCGTTAGGAGTTGCAGTCAATTTGTCTACTGCCTTCCATCTGCAATTCAATGGCCAGATTGAAAGAACTAACCAAAATCGCGAACAATACCTGCTCTGTTTTATTTCTTACCTGCAGGATGATTGAGTGGACTATTTACCAACAGCAGAATTTGCCTATAATAACTCCAAACACAGTTGTACATCCCAAAGTCTGTTTTTAGCTAAGTATGGCATGCATAGAGTATTTACTCCTAATCTTCCATTTAATACTTCGGTTCCTACTGTTACTGACAGACTTACAAAGTTGCAGGAAGCTCAGAAATAACAAATTGAGCTGTTACCGAAGGCCCAAGAAGATTATATAAAAACAGCAGATAAACATTGCAAAGCCCCTCCTATCCTTCAGGTCAGTAACAAGGTTTGGCTATCCACAAAAAATCTGCAAACAAACATACCATTGGCAAAATTGTGTCAAAAATTTATAGGATCTTTTCAAATTTCTGCACAAATTAACCAAGTTGCCTACCGATTAAAACTTCCTAACAGCCTGAAAATCCACCCTGTGAGAACCCGTTTCCAGGAAGAATTCAGCTACCTCCTCCACCAGAAATAGTACATGGTGAAGAAGAGTACATTGTGGATAAAATTCTGGACTCTAGAAGATTTAGAGGAATATTACAGTATTTGGTTCAATGGAGGGGTTACGGACCAGAGAATAATTCATGGGAGCCAGAGTGCAACGTCCATGCACCCAGACTTAGAACTGATTTTCATCAGAGACATCCAGAGAAGCTAGAGCCTGAGATGTCCGGAGGCCATCTTGAAAGGAGGGGACTAATGTCAGGACTCGAACCGAGCAGCTCTGCTGCACCAGGCGGCAGCTCTTCCTTTTGAGCTATTCAACTTGCTGGACAGTTCCTGGCTAACCTAGATTCTAGTACTTGTGTTTCTCCTGAGTGGCTCCACCCTGTGTTGTTCCTGATTGGCTTCATCCTGTGAGTTTCTGATTGAACACCTTATTTAAACCTGGCCTGGCCCCTCCTTTCTTGCGAGATTATTGAGCCCCCAGCTTTTAGTCAAGCTCTTCCTTCACTTGCTGCCTCATACAAGATTATAGTGCTGTTTCTGTGTATCCACTCCTGGCTTTTCCTGACTACACAACTTGCTACATCCTTCAAGACAATACTGCTGTTCCTGTGTATCTACTCCTGACTTTTCCTAACTACGCAACCTGCTAAATCCTTCAAGACTATACTGCTGTTCCTGTGTATTGACTCCTGGCTTTTCCTGACTAAGCTATCTGCTGGTGATGCCCCTAGTTGTTGCAATACTATTACTCCAACCCAGGTCAGTTCCTAACACAGGGACTGGAGTAACATTTCTGGCATAAGAAATGCCACCAATATTAAAGAATTTGGCGGATGTAGACACGCCCCATCCCGTCTCCTCCCCGGTTCCGTCCATTTTTAATCTTTTTGGAAACTCTAAGTCACAAAATTTTGCAACTATTCAGTATTTTATGACAGTTTTTAGTATAAACACCTTCATGTATCGCCCCTTAAGACTCTTTCTAAGGCTACTATGTGATTGTAACTATAAAGTAACAGCTTCAGTTCAAATTAATATATTGGGGGGAATTTTTCATTCCTTTTTTTATGCTAGTTTTTTGGGGTCCAAAAGTCACAAAATTAGTTTGTAAGTGGTTTTTGCACCAAAATTTTGCAGCAGTTTGCCACTTATTCTACGTTACTTTTCCAGCAAGCTCATGCATCCACTTAATTTGGAACATCCGGCTATGAAAAGCCTAGTTGTAGCCTCAGCCTAAACTTTAGCTTAAAAGCAATTTAGAAGCATTTACATCACAGGGCAAAGTAAAAGTTATAATTCAGCTGAGAAGTCATCAAACCTGGAAACTGATGTTCACAAAACTGCAGGTAGAGGCCAGCACCGCTCAGTATTTTAAGGGTGTGTGATTTTGCGTGGGCTGAAAGATCATTTCTCAGGAAAATAATTTGGCACAAACATATAAAAAGGCAAAGGTTTCTCTTTTGTCATTCCGGGAAGTAAATTTATTTTTCTCCATAAGTCTATCAAATACCAGATGAACCAAAAAAAAAGTCAACTGAGCCCACCCAAATTGGTGGGGGAGGACAAAGTTCTGATGTGTATGGGAATCTCTCGACATTTTCCTGATGATTGACACTTTGAAAATCCAACACTGATCTTTTCTTTTCTGCATGGAGATAACCCACCACAAGGGGCGTCTGACATCTGCTCTCTCATAACGAACACATAAACCTTTGGCTGACTTATCGCTCCTGTATATCTCAGGGTCAAGGAGATATCTGTCAGCCTTCCGATCGCTCAGTCAACAGCTATCTAATGTGTATGGAGGATTTACATTGTTTCCCTTTACTCCTGGTGTGCCATCATTCCTGTTATGCTGATCTGGACCGAACTTGTGATCCCAACTTTGTCTGACTCTGCAATTCCACCTGAACTTAATTTTGGCAACTTGAACTTTGCCTTGTGTAGGGGTTTTACTCACTTGGGTGCAACGGGAGGAAAACAGGAAGTGACTCGCCCCCTGGGCTGTGGGGTACTCGAGACCGGGCCTTCTGGTGTATGGTGCCGATGGAGGTAGTAGTGGCAACCCGGTCCCGTGGCTCAGGGTGGTCAGACCAATATTGTGGCAGTCTATTTATCAGTGTTTTGAATGTCCGACTACACCACCCGTGGATTGCGGTCAGGGATAACCGCCGCTGCTAGGCAGACCTCTGAGGCTGGTGTTGGTGTGCAGCACAGGGGTAGGTAGGATAACTCCCCACGGGAGGAGTGTAGCCTCAGGGCAGTATAGATGGATGCTGGGGGTGATGGTGCAGGCGCAGCAGAAATCACAGAGTCCAATGATGCAGTCCAAGGTCTTTTACTCACAGTTGTTATCCAAGTCACTTCTGTCAGCAATGACTGCCCGAGCCGTGCTGCGTCCACCAGGTGAGGGGCTCGGTCAACCCCCAAGCAATTCAGGAGTATGGCACAGGACCCCCTTCTGTCCTTTCTCTGGCCTCTCGTGCCCCACCAGTGTCCTGACTTCTGTCCAGCTACCGCGGACCGTGTCGGGTAAGCGTTGGCCTACACTTCCCGCTATCCTATATGGTGCCTTCCTAGCAAGTTTAGCGGGGGGTCGCACCAATAGATGATCACGACCTCCGGTTCTTGGCTGACGGATAATTTTCCTCCACCAACTTGGGATCCGGTACCCTTCTTCTGCCTGACGCTTCACCCGATATCACGTGGGTTCTTAGGGTCCCTTCTGCCTTCTTGTTTCTGAGCCCTTCTACTTCTCTGTCTCTTCTCCTTCTTTCCTGTTCCTTCTCCTCTCCTCCACTCTGGCCCCGGCCTCTTCTCTAGGCCTGCCTCTGGAGTAGAGCTCTTGCAGAGCCTCTGCTCCCTGTCAGCTCTCTCTTCCTTCTGCTCTGACTGAACTCCCTCCTAAGATGGCCCCCACCTTTTATCTGCTTCTCTGTGTGTGAGCTCAGGTGACCTGCACCCAATGAGCTCCTTCCTATGCTCAGAAACCAACCCCTCTCTGCTCCTACACCACTGGGTTCTATTCCCCCCTCTCCACTCCAGCCAGGGACATAGTCAGTCATGCCTGCATATAATGGGAGCACCGTCGAGCTGTCCCCCGGAAATAGGGTGAGTGTGTATGTGTATGCAGCTATCTGAGCCCTGGTCCACACTCCATCCTTACCTGGGAGTGGAATATCACACCTCTGGTTGAGGTGCAATACCCCTGTAGCGGCCGAACCCTCGGGGCGCTACAGAAGCATGTTCCTTTAAAAGTTCATGTTGGTTTATTGCTTCATAAACACAGAAGCCAAAATGAAAAACAAACAGCCTTTGGTTCAGGCAAACAAAGTAAAGTGTCCTTAGCAGGTCTCTTCTCAGCCAGGCCTGTGTGGCACACAGGCAGGGTAGTGTCCAGTATCCTGGCTCGGTCTGGAGACAACCATACACAGGAGGCCTTCTCCCTCAAAACACATAGACCATGTGCCAAACAATGGCATCCATTTTAAAGGCTGTTAACCACATCCAGAGGTGAGGTATGTGGGTAGCTGGACCCGCCCAACTCTCCTAACTACCCATAACCCAGTCCCAGGTGCACCAAATGATCCTCTTAGTGCTTAAGAGCACTAGAGAAACACTACGCGTTACATCACAGAGGACAGCCATCTCTGTGGCACATACCTCTCATTGACTATGCATCCATTAGCCACCTTACACTAGCTATATGTCTTATTTTTTTCCTGTTCTTGGTCTCTCCAGTTATTTACACAACTAGTTTGATCACTCTTGCCTCAAACTCTCTCCTCCAGCCAGCAGCTACTCTGTGGATGCAACCCAAGTTGCCCTGTTCTAAATCCAAATCCCTGTAAAGATGTTAAAGGGTAAGGTACAGGAACCTGATAACTCTATCCAAGGTAACTTATTTGAACTGACAACCTCAGAACTTATTTAATCTATTCTCTGTAATGTCAGATTTCAGTTCTAACACTCATGCAAATGTTTAGAAATAGGTTTCAATTTCTGCTCATGTGTTTCTGTTTTGGTGCTTAGTAAATCCTTCACATTACTCCAACTTTTAGTTCTATAGTTGTCAGGTCAATGTTGATCAAACCACAGGGGCATATTGCTTGGCAAATTATTCCTTCTGTATTACATGGAATTAGTGCACATAATTAAATCACCATGTTGGGATATAGGTTGAGCTCAAAGAACTTGTGTTGTCTTTCAACCTTAAAACTATGAACTGTCAAAGCCATTAGGAACATTTTATTTTTTTATCTAATTGATGAGCATTCTGGAAGATGCTGTGCCTGATATTTATACTGTGCCAATATTTTACCAATACTGTCTTAGTAGCTCCCCAATAAGAATTAAATTTGCACTTTGGTTGTACATCATCTATAATTTATCATCTATAAATCAAGATAATGAAACTGTAAAAAAAAAATAAAACATGAAGTCTCTAAAGAAAAAGTATAGTCTTATGTTCCACTCTAATAATTTTTCCCACAGTCCCAATAAAAAATAAGCATATGATGGTGTACTACGCGCCCCCATCGCTGTCCCATGGAGCCAAGTAAAAAAATGATCTTTGAAAACATAAAAGTGGCGGGAAAAGGAAAGTTGGAAATTCAAGGAAGGCCTGGATGCCTTCCTCCGGATCACCATGTTACGGTAAAGGTTGAACTCAAGGAACTTGTGTCGTCTTTCCACCTTAAAACTATGAAATATCTTTATATTGTGCTAATATTATACCAACACTGTCTTAATAGCTCCCCAATGTAAATTAAATGTGCACTTTATTTGTACATCATCTATAATTTAGCATTTATAAATCAAGATAATGAAGCTCTAAATTTTTTTTAGAAAAATGAAGTCTCTGAAGAAAAACAATATTCTTATATTCCACTCTAGTATTTTTCTCCCACAGTTCCAAGAAGAAATTAGCATATGATGGTATACTACTCGCCCCCATTGCCATCCCCTGGAACCATGGAAAAAATTATCTTTGAAAACAAAAATTATGGGAAAAGGAAAGCTGAAAATAAGTCAAAATAAATTGCTTAAGATCTTTTTTCAAAATTGGACGTCTCTGAGAAGAACTGAGAGGCATACCGTCCATTGTCATGAGCTATCAATGTGTAAAGGGATTTCACATCATATGTTACAAGGTACAGAGCCTCATCCATCCTTAAACCATCTTTACAGCATTTTACAAAAGTTGTCTGATTAGCTACATATTTTTGAAGCTAGTAACCTATAAATCTACATACATTTACAAAATACTGTATGTTTTACTATGAGACGCACTTTTTAGAAAGAAAAAATCTTGCTTAAAAGTGTGTGCATTTATAGATTAGAGGAAACTTCTTATAATCAAGAAGAACCCTGACACAGCATCCATCCCAATTGCTGAGAAAACTATGCAGCTGTGCAATTCTCTCCTCTCCTGCCCCATACTGAGCTAGCTGATCAGTGCAGGGCAGGAGAGAAAACTAAACAGGACCTGCACATCACTAAAGCTCCATGTTGCAGCAGGTCCTGATTAGTTGAAAGGGACCTTACAATGTGGTAATGTATTCAGAATATATAGGCTGCAGCAGAAGTGTGTGTGTATGCAGCAGAGCTGTGTGAAAATGTGTGTATGTAGCATAGCTGTGTGGATGTGTGTGTATGTAGCAAAGCTGACTGTGCAATTTGTGCATGTATTCTGCATGCACCAAAGTTGTGTACACAGCAGAGAGTGTACATAGTATGCCTGCTGTAAAGCTACATGTGCATAATACACATTTTGCAGAAAAGCACTAGAAGAACTACTACTCTCTATATCACCCTACTGCTTGAAAATGAGTGCTGTTGAGTGTTGACCCTTCCACTTTTTTAAACCACCAGGGAAGTTATAATTAGTAGGAAATTAGTTCTTCCTATTTTTTGCTGTGTAAACCTTGACTGGGTCTTAATATATGCCTAATACAATGAGGCAACCTGGAGGGGTAGTTTGGGTACTTTGAGTAATTGATAGAAGGTTGTCGCCATTTACTGGTTGAATAAGCTTTCTTCTACTCCATTTAGTAGTAACAATTCAAACTCTTTTTTTATATTCACTTTTTGAATATGAAAGTAATTTCAGACAACCTCCACAGGTCATTTTATAGGTGGAAGATTTTACATTCATAAAGATTGAGTCTAAAGTGCGACTCTCCCACGCTTGCCACAAGACAACCTCATTTAGGGCTGTGAGGGTTTTTATTGCTTTTCTTTGTAAATGGGTCAGAATAAGCAAAATTATGACGGCAAGCATGACATGCTCGTAGCCACAGTTCTGCAACAGCTGGAATAATGGGATCACTAAATTTATACTTCGGATGAAAACCTAATTGTTGCAGTATGATTATTTTAGCATGAATTAATTGGTAGAGAAAACCTTTTGCATAGAAGAAAAGTTATCTGTGTCTGCTGCAGCAAAACTGCGGTGTCACAGTCGCAACATATGAACAAAGCGGCTTCTCTCAGCACAAAATGACTGTTCAAATCAAGCACTGGCAGTGGATACAGCATTGACAAAGCCAAATTGTTCAGTGCACCTTCCCAACTACTTGTTTCACCAATCATCACCCCCTTCCTCCGGTTCGTGCACAGCCAGGGCTGTCAATCAAGAAAGAGAAGGGCAGGAATTGATTTGATTTAGATTTAACTTTTTTTAATTCATTTTTTTCCACTTTGTTAATTAACCCTTTCACTACATGAGTCGTATATGTACGGAACAAGTTGTGTCTCCCCCTTTGATGCAGGCGCTGAGCCCGCACCTTTCCAGGTGCGAAAATCAGCTGTCATGTGCCCCTAACAGCCACGGGTGAAATCACAATCCACCCGTGACTATTAACATGTTAAATGCCGCTGTCAATCTCCGACATCGGCAATTAACAATGCCGGAAGCGCGCCATAAGACCCGCCCATCGGAGCTCGTTACATGGTCGCGGGGCGCCTATGGGTCGGCATGACATCCCAGGGTCTGCAGGAGACCCCTGTGGTTGTCATTGCCGAACTGCTATGAGCGCCGCCCGGCAGTCGGTGCTCATAGCAGATGAGCACTTTTGTTACACATAGAGCTGAAGCCCTGCTATGTGTAGACGTCAAAGCTATAGAAATGGAACAGATAATGCACTCACCAACAGTGTTGCTTGATAATAGTCCTGTTTATTGGGGACTACACATGCGGAGGGGTGGTGCAGGTTCTGGGGTGCGGGGGTAAGAGGACAACGGCCGTTTCGCGCGAGTCCTGCGCTTCAACGTGTCCACTACCTGCTATGTGTAGTACAGGAGATTGAATGATCGCAGCTTCTAGTCTCCCATGGAGACTATTAAAGCAAGTATAAATACATCCAACGAAGAAAGAAAATGCCAGGACCAAAATACATCCATATTATTTAAAAAGATGTAAATTTTATTGAATAAAAGACACAAACAAATATTATAGGAATCCAACAACAGGTATAATGATGCACAGAAAGGTGAGTGAGCAACAGAGATAGCCCAATACTGTATATACTCTTAATTAATTCTGTAGGTATAAAGTGACATAGTGCTCAATAAATCTCTGATCATATAAATAATACATCAAATACATATATATAAAGAAAATATATATTTGTGTACACTCAACTTTAAGCATATAAGCAATCCATGAATATAGAGTAACATAGTCACTGCTCACTCACCAACAACCCAATGCTCATTTCGCAATAGCTTCATCAGGGGTCCCTGAGGGATAGTACCCAATTATGTATGTAGGTTTGATTCACAAATACATTGATTTATGATTATACTGATTATATACTCACTTTGAGTGTACACACATATATTTTCTTTATATATATGTATTTGATGTATTATTTATATGATCAGAGATTTATTGAGCACTATGTCACTTTATACCTACAGAATTAATTAGAGTATATACAGTATTGGGCTATCTCTGTTGCTCACTCACCTTTCTGTGCATCATTATACCTGTTGTTGGATTCCTATAATATTTGTTTGTGTCTTTTATTCAATAAAATTTACATATTTTTAAATAATGTGAATGTATTTTGGTCCTGGCATTTTCTTTCTTCGTTGGATGTATTTATAGGGAATAATGCCCTCTAGGACACCTTATATATACCAGGGATTCGTTGCAGTTTTTTGTAAATAAAGCAAGTATAAAGTAGAAAAGTTTAAAAAAAATAAAATGTACAAAAAATAAAAGATCGAATCGCCCCCCTTTCGCCCCATTCTAAATAAAAAAATTAAAAAAAATAAAAAATACACATATTTGGTATTGCCGAGTTCAGAATCACCCGATATATCAGTATAAAAACAGAACTAATCCGATCGGTAAACGGCATAACGAGAAGAGAGATCAAAACGCCAGAATTACATTTTTTCGGTCGCCACAACATTGCAATAAAATGTAATAACAGACAATCAAAACATCGTATCTACCCAAAAATGGTATCTATAAAAACATCATATCAGCACACAAAAAACAAGCCCTCATCTGGTTCCAGATCCCAAAAAATGGAGGCACTACAGGTCTTGGAAAATGGCGCCTTTTTTTTTTCTTAACAAACTTCAGATTTTTTTTTTCACCACTTAAATATAAAAAAGAACTTGAACATGTTTGGTCTCTACAAACTCATAGTGATCTGGAGAATCATAGTGGCAGGTCAGTTTTATCATTTAGTGAACATGGTAAAAAACAAACCCAAAAAACAATTGTGGAATTGCACTTTTTTTGCAATTCACCGCACTTTGAATTTTTTCCCCGTTTTCCATTACATGATATGGTAAAGTGCTGACAAGTGTATCCCTGAAGTCAGATCTCCATCCGCGGCTGTTAACCTGTCAAATGCTGCAGTCAATCTCTGACAGCGGCATTTAATGCGCAGGAGGGCGCGTCATTCCATGGAATGACATGATCGTGTGGGTTGCCATGATAGCCAGAGGTGTGCTGAAGACCCCCGTACCTGTCATGACGATCATCTGGTGAAGGCCAATGTTTAGCTGGTGTTCATAGGAGATCGTGATTGCTATACATAGCAATGCTTTATGCACTGCTGTGTATAGAACAAGTGATCAGATGATCACAACTTCAAGTCCCCTTATTAAATACAGTAAAAAGATGAAAAAATGTTTTTAAAAATAAAAAAAAAGTAAAAAAGGAACCCACAAAAGTTCAAACCACCCCCTTCTGCTCCATTAAAAATAAAACAATTAAACAAATTAAAAATACACACGTTTGGTATCGCCGGGTTCGTAAAAATCTGATCTATCAAAATATAAAATAAATGAATGCGATCGGTAAATGGCGCAATGAGAAATCAAAACGCCAGAATTATGTGTTTTTTGGCAATATTGCAATAAGAGGCGATCAAAACATCGTATGTACCCGAAAATAGTATCAATAAAACTGTCAGGTCAGGGCGCAAAAATAAGTCATCACCCAGCCTCATATCCTGAAAAATGAAAACATTACTGGTTCTCAGGAAATGGCGGCAAAAGCAATTTTTGTTTTTTTCTTTAGCAAATTTCCGATTTTTTTTCCACCACTGAAATAAAAGAAAAAAAACTATACATGTTTGATATCTGCGTACTCGTATTGATCTGGAAATCAAATTTCCAGGTCAGTTTTACCGTATAGTGAATGTGGTAAATAAACCCCCCAAGAAAACCAATTGTGGAATTGCACTTGTTTTGCAAATTCAATGCACTTGGAATATGCATCACATAATAAAATGAATAGTGCAATTCAAAAGTCCCACAAAAAAAACTCTCATATGGCTATGTGGACGGAAAAAATAAAAAAAGGTACAGAAATTGGCTACAGCGGGAAAAAAAAGAAGCAAAAATACTTAAAAACTGCAAGAGAATAGGTTTTGGCTGCAGAAAAAAAACGCTTGGTGTGAATACAACCTAACTCCTAATACTAGTACCAAACACATAATAAAGTGTTCATATTATTGTGACCATGGATATTAAGGCTATGTGCCCACGATGCAGAAATGAAGCAGAAAATTTCTGCAGCATTTCTGCATCTCCCTGGCAGAAAAAATGCATGCAGATTGTGCATGCGTTTTTCCTGCAGAATATATGCGGATCCACATGCGGATTCACATGCGTTTCCGCATGCAGATTGACAAGCGCTTTCCAGGCGATAGCATCACTTGGAAAGTGCTTGACAACTAGGTCACACTATATAAATCCATGCAAACGGCATGGATTTATACAGTGTGAACCGTAAAAATTAAAACAAATAAAGTTATACTCACCCCCGAGGCCCCGGCGTGTGCTGCAGCGCTCGTTCCTGTCTGGTTCCCGGTTGCCGGCATATCGCGAGACAGAGCGGTGAAGGGCCTGCGGTCACATGACTGTGACGTCACCGCAGGTCCTCAAGCGATGCCGGCATTCAGAGAGAAGACGTCGGACAGGTGAATATAAACTTTATTTGTTATTTTATTCTTTTTTTACAGGTACAATGGTACCCAGGTCTGGATGAGAGTCTCCTCTCCTCCAGAACTGGGTACCATCCGCACATAGAGACGCATAGAAGCCGCTTGTAGAAGTGTACAGTCGCGGTTTCTATGCGTTTCAATGCAAGTCAATGGCGGGAGTTCTGCTGCGCTACCGCAAAATTAAATGACATGCTGCGGATTTTTGTACGCAGCGTAAACGCTGCGGAAAAATCCGCAGCATGTGCATAGAACATGCGGAATCCCCTTGGGGACCATGGGGTGCGGATTACCTAGCGTTTCACAAGCGTTTACGCTGCGGAAATTCCGCAGCATAAACGCTTGAAAAACGCTACGTGGGCACCCAGCCTATCAGGAGAAGAAATGCATCCAATCCCAGCGATACATCCAGTGGTACAATGTGACAACCATTAGTGTTGAGCATTCCGATACTGAAATATCGGGTATCGACCGATATTCGCGGTATCGGAATTCCGATACTTAGTTCCGATACTTTTAGAATATCGGATACCAGAATCGGAAGTTCCCATAATGCAATGAGCCAGTTTCATTTTATTCAGCCAATGAGGATCCTAAGAAGTGTGGGCACATCCTGTTAGGCATGTAGGCATGTTAACTAATGGCATGGCTGTGATTGGCTGCTGAAATGATGTCATGATGCACTATATAATCCGCCGCCGCCATTTTGAGCTCACTCTGCTGTGAATTCAGTTAGGGACAGGAAGCTGCTGTTCTGAGGAACAGTTTTAGCTACCTATCTGCTCTATTCTGCTTTACCCAAGCTACTTTATAAATCGCTGTGCCTTGCAGCGCTAGTGCACAGTTCTCTGTGCTGTTCACGGCTGTCTGCGAGGTCTCTGTGTGTGAGTGCAGCTCATGCTGTAGTGTGTGCTTCAACCACGTCTGGTTGTAATGCGCTCAGCGTGCGTCACTGCCTCATACATTGTCCTTTTTTGCTAATTGATAATTTTTCCTGATTTCTCCTATTAGTGTGGTGGATCCATCCGTATCCAGCTACATTGGTTCCAAACACACTATATAGGAGTAGATAGAGGAGCCTTTCTGCAGCATTGTGCCCTGCAGCCCCAGCCAGATTAGTATTAGCCTATTTTTTGCAGCCTCATCTATTGCATTGTAGGTTACCTTCCTACATTGTAATAGCTACAAAAAGTTTGTGATACTATCGGTATTACATCTTTGGGCACATCCAGTGTCGTTTTGTGACAAAATAAACCTAAGTAAAGTTCACCAAACACTCCACTTTACAGTTGTGTAGGCCACATTAGCTCATATTAAAGTCTAGTCCACACTTTATAAAATTAGTGTTTCTTATACCTGTTAGCAGCTGATCAGGAATAAGCACACTAAGCCCTTAGTACTTTTCTGCCTATCTTTATCAGTCTACCAAGATGAAGAAGGCAGGGAGTAAGGCATGTGGTCGTGGGCGTGGGCGTGAAGTTTCTGCAGGGAGAGGACGTGAGGATTCTGTGCCTGCAGGGAGAGGACGTGGGGATTCTGTGCCTGCTGCGGGCACCAGTGACTCAGCATCCCCCAGTTTTACCAGGGAACAGTCCTTTATGCGCAGCTTTGTAGGAGCTAGCCGTACCCCACTGCTGCGGGAGGACCAAATTGAAGCCGTTGTCGGATGGATGGCAGCTAACGCATCGACTTCAATTAGTTCCAGATCCTCTCAGGTCCTGAGCACTGAAGAGCATCCATCTGTCTCTTCACCACCTGCCAAATTGCCCAGGCAGTCAGAGAGCCCTGGACAGGAGCCATCTCTACTTCTGTTCTCTGAATCTCTTGGCTTGGAAAGAGGGGGCCAGCCAAGCAGAATTCTAGAATTTGAAGAAGAGGTAGTATGCAGTGATGCGCAACCGTTTTGTCACTCTGAATCTGAAGAGGCGGGTGGGCCAGTGCCTATGGTCAGCAGCACACCTCAGTACGCATCTGATGATGAGACTCAGGTGCCACTTTCTGGTGCATACTGTGCTGTCGAGACTACCCAGGAGAAGCAGTTGTTTGAAGAGGGTGGTGTAGATGATGAGGTCCTTGACCCATCATGGCGTGAGGGACAGGTAGGTGGTGGGAGCAGCTCTGAGGAAGAAATTCCCCGAACGGCCCAAACAGGAGGGAAAGGGAGGAGGCAGACTTGGTTGCCTGTAGCCTCCACTTCGGCACCCATTAGGAGCATGGCTCTTCCAAAAACCAAAGCGGGCGCTCCCAAGACTTGCAGTGCCTGGTCCTTTTTTGACACAGTTGCAGGTGACATTTGCTTTGTCAAATGCAAGCTGTGTAATCAGAAGGTGAAAAGAGGGAAAAGTGTCAGCAATCTCAATACCACAAATATGTGGAAACATGTGCGGACCAAGCACGTGGTGGAGTTACAAAGACACACTGAAGCCCTAGGCCAACCTACAGCGCCACCTACCACCTCTTCAGCTCGTGTTGTAGCCTCTTCCTCCAGCTCACACACAGCTGGTTCGGCTTCCTCACAGGATCGCCATGGAAGAACCTCTGGCACTGTTGTACAGAGACACAGTGTCATTCCACCCACAGCACCACGTTCCCTGTCATCCTCACACTCCCAGGCCAGTCTACAGCCATCGTTAGCACAGGCATGGGAGAAAAGGCGCCCATACTCGGCAAACCACCTCCGAGCACAGGCTCTGAATGCTGGCATTGCAAAACTACTGGCCCTTGAAATGCTATCATTCAGGCTGGTGGAGACTGACACCTTCCGTAACTTGATGGCATTGGCAGTCCCACAATACAACGTGCCCAGCCGCTTTTATTTCAGCAGGCTAGCCGTCCCTGCCCTGCAACAGCATGTGGAGGGAAAAATTAAACATGCGCTACAAAACGCCGTCAGTAGCAAGGTCCACCTGACCACCGATGCGTGGACCAGTAAGCATGGACAGGGACGATACCTTTCCCTCACTGCCCATTGGGTAAATGTTGTGGAGCCGGGTACAGATCTTGAGAGTGGCGCTGTACGTGTTCTGCCAACTCCAAGGATTGCAGGAATCCAGTCTGTACACATTGACTCCTCATACTCCAGTTCCTCTGAATCAGCGCTGCAGGACGCGTCACGGTCTACCTCCACATCGACCCGTGAACGGTTACCTGTTATGATGACCGATATGAGCACAGCCGTGGCCAAACGTCAACAGGCCGTATTAAAATTAATTTCTTTGGGGAATCGAAGCCACACAGCGCAGGAGCTCTGGAATGCCATCAAGCAGCAGAGTGACGTGTGGTTTGTGCCAGCTAATCTCCAGCCAGGCATGGTAGTGTGTGTCAATGGCCAAAATCTGGTGGCAGCTCTGGGCCTAGGCAACCTCTCTCACATCCCATGTCTGGCACATGTGCTCAACTTGGTCGTGCACAGTTTTTTGAAGGACTATCCGGATCTTGATGCACTGCTGCACAAGGTCCGTATAGAGTGCGCTCACTTGCGGCGTTCCAGCAACGCAAGATCGCGCATTGCAGCTCTGCAGCGCCGATTACGTCTTCCGGAACATCGCATCATATGTGACCTACCCACCAGGTGAAATTCAACGTTACATATGTACAGTGGTGGCCAAAAGTATTGGCACCCCTGCAATTCTGTCAGATAATGCTCAGTTTCTTCCTGAAAATGATTGCAATCACAAATTCTTTGGTATTATTATCTTCATTTAATTTGCTTGCAAGGAAAAAACACAAAAGAGAATGAAGCAAAAATCAAATCTTTGATCATTTCACACAAAACTCCAAAAATGGGCCAGACAAAAGTATTGGCACCCTCAGCCTAATACTTGGTTGCACAACCTTTAGCCAAAATAACTGCGAACAACCGCTTCCGGTAACCATCAATGAGTTTCTTACAATGGTCTCCTGGAATTGTAGACCATTCTTCTTTGGCAAACTGCTCCAGGTCCCTGATATTTGAAGGGTGCCTTCTCCAAACTGCCATTTTGAGATCTCTCCACAGGTGTTCTATGGGATTCAGGTCTGGACTCATTGCTGGCCACCTTAGAAGTCTCCAGTGCTTTCTCTCAAACCATTTTATAGTGCTTTTAGAAGTGTGTTTTGAGTCCTTGTCCTGCTGGAAGACCCATGACCTCTGAGGGAGACCCAGCTTTCTCACACTGGGCCCTGCATTATGCTGCAAAATTTGTTGGTAGTCTTCAGACTTCATAATGCCATGCACAAGGTCAAGCAGTCCAGTGCCAGAGGCAGCAAAGCAACCCCAAAACATCAGGGAACCTCTGCCATGTTTGACTGTAGGGACCGTGTTCTTTTCTTTGAATGCCTCTTTTTTTTTCCTGTACACTCTATGTTGATGCTTTTTCCCAAAAAGCTCGACTTTTGTCTCATCTGACCAGAGAACATTCTTCCAAAACGTTTTAGGCTTTCTCAGGTAAGTTTTGGCAAACTCCAGCCTAGCTTTTTTATGTCTTGGGGTAAGAAGTGGGGTCTTCCTGGGTATCCTACCATACAGTCCCTTTTCATTCAGACGCCGACGGATAGTACGGGTTGATACTGTTGTACCCTCGGACTGCAGGGCAGCTTGAATTTGTTTGGATGTTAGTCGAGGTTCTTTATCCACCATCCGCACAATCTTGCGTTGAAATATCTCGTCAATTTTTCTTTTCCGTCCACATCTAGGGAGGTTAGCCACAGTGCCATGGGCTTTAAACTTCTTGATGACACTACACACGGAAGACACAGGAACATTCAGGTCTTTGGAGATGGACTTGTAGCCTTGAGATTGTTCATGCTTCCTCACAATTTGGTTTCTCAAGTCCTCAGACAGTTCTTTGGTCTTCTTTCTTTTCTCCATGCTCAATGTGGTACACACAAGGACACAGGACAGAGGTTGAGTCAACTTTAATCCATGTTAACTGGCTGCAAGTGTAATTTAGTTATTGCCAACACCTGTTAGGTGCCACAGGTAAGTTACAGGTGCTGTTAATTACACGAATTAGAGAAGCATCACATAATTTTTCAAACAGTGCCAATACTTTTGTTCACCCCCTTTTTTAGGTTTGGTGTGGAATTATATCCAATTTGGCTTTAGGACAATTCTTTTTGTGTTTTTTCATTGATGACAAATTAAATGAAGATAATAATACCAAAGAATTTGTGATTGCAATCATTTTCAGGAAGAAACTGAGTATTATCTGACAGAATTGCAATACTTTTGGCCACCACTGTATGTTGGAGAGGTTGTGTGAGCAGCAGGCAGCAGTAATGGAGTACCAGCTGCAGCAGGCGCAAACAAGTCGCAGTGCGCGCCGTTCACACTTCACCACCACTGAGTGGGCCTCTATGAAGGACATTTGCCATGTTTTGCGTGCCTTCGATTATTCTACGCGGATGGCGAGTGCAGATGATGCTAGTCAGCATGACTATCCCCCTTATCTGCCTGCTTGAAAAAACACTGCCAGCACTAAGGGAGGAGGTTTTGAAAGAGGTGGAGGATGAGAAGTCACAAATGCCATCTGCTTCTGTATAGTCTGCGCAACGTGGTTCCTCACAAAGGCCTAGGCAGGGGACACTTTGTGAGGAGGATGAGGGGGAGTCAATGGAGGAGGAAGACATCTGTCCAGAAGAGGGAGGTACACAATGCTCTAGTAGTCAGTATCTAGAGCGAGGGTGGGGTGATGCAGAGCAGGCAGAGATCACGCCTCAAGCAGGGGACAGCATTTCTTGGCCAGTTGGCAGTCTGCAGCACATGGTTGATTTCATGCTGCAGTGCCTGAGAAACGACCGCCGCATCACCCACATTCTCAACACGGCTGATTATTGGGTGTCCACCCTCCTAGATCCTCGCTACCGGGACAACTTACAAAGCCTCATAACACCGTTGAACCGGGAGCGTAAAATGCGGGAGTACCAAGACGCACTGGTGCATTCCATCATGTTCTCCATTCCAACCGAGAGCAGTGCTGCTAGTGCTTTACAAAGCAGCTCAGTGCGTCGAGGCAGTGGAGGAAGCTCTGCACAAAGAGGGAGCAGAAGCAGTGCCTCAGCACAAGGCAAGACCAGTATGGCCCAAATGTGGCAAAGTTTTGTGTCCCCACCGCCACAAATGTCTACACCATCACAGACGGCTCCAGTCAGCAGGAGGCAACGTTTCCGTCAGATTGTGACAGACTACATGTCTTGCCCTCTCAGTGTACTCCCAGACGGCTCTTCCCCCTTCAAGTTTTGGGTCTCTAAGCTGGATACATGGCCAGAACTTAGCCAGTATGCATTGGAGGTGCTGGCTTGCCCTGCTGCTAGTGTATTATCGGAACGCGTCTTTAGTGCCGCAGGTGGTGTACTAACAGACCGTCGCATGCGCCTATCCTCCGATACCATTGACCGGCTTACTTTTCTGAAAATGAACAAGGCCTGAATCTCGCATGAATTTGCTAGTCCTCTTCCAGAATAAATAATTGGTTGGCAACAGTATCCAGGTCTCCTGTTGTGTTCATGTTTCTACCACCTGAACTGTAATCCCTGAGCTCCAACACCGCCAGTTGCCGCTCAGAAGTGCCGTCTGCACAGTCAACACTTGCTGCCATGTTATTGGGGTTCAGTAACGTCAGCTGATCCCCTGCTGTGTGTACTGCAATTTCTCCTGCTCTGTCCACATCCACTCTACTACAAATTTAAAACTTGCTCCAATTACACCTCTGGCTCCTCTCTGTTTTCAGTATTATCCCTGAGCTCCAACACCGCCAGTTGCCGCTCAGAAGTGCCATCTGCACAGCTCCAGTGTTATTGACGCGCCCCCTGGGCCGTAGGGAACCCGGAACCGGGCCTTTTGTGAATGAATGCTGGGGGTTGTAGTCCTTGCGTGGCAATGACCCGGTCCCGTGGCTCAGGGTGGTCAAACCAGTAACGGATCTCTTTATTGGGTTTTTAGATGTTTAAGTGTCCGACTACGCCACCCGTGGATTGCGGTCAGAGTGAACCGCCGCTGCAGGGCAGACCGCTGAGGCAGGTGTTGTGGGTGCAGCAGAGAATAGTATAACTCCCCACGGGAGGAGTGTAGCCTCAGGGCAGTGTAAAGGGATGATGGGAGTGATGGTGCAGGGCGTCCCAGTACCGTTAGTGCTGGCGCGGTAAGAAACACGGAGACAAGGTGTTGCAGTGCAGTGCTTTACTCACAGTTCTTTATCCAAGTTACTCCAGCTGGTCATAACGTCCCACGTCGTGCTGTGCTCTCCAGGTGAGGGGCTCGGCCAACTCCCAGATAACTTTGGAGCGCTTCACAGGACCCCCTTTGTGTGTCCTTCCTCTGGCTGTTCATACCCCACCAGTGACCACGCTTCTGTCCAGCTGCCTCGGGCCTTGGCGGGCAAACATTGGCCTCCGTTTCCCTGACCCTATGTGGTGCCTTCCTAGCGGGTGTAGCAAGGGGCTGCGCCACTTGAAATGTCACAGCCTCCGGTTTCTAGCTGAGGGTTGTTTCCCGCCTCCACTAGTTTGGTCTGACCCCTCCACTCAGGTAGATTCGGGCGTGCAGTGGCGACTGGCCGGTCTGCACTCGTGGGGCCCCTTCGTTCCATGTTCCTGGAGCTCCTCCGCTCCTCTTCCTTCCTTCTCCTTCCTCCAGACTCAGGCCTCCTGACAGGGCCTGCCTGTGGAGCAGAGCCATGCAGCAGCTCTGCTCCCTGTCTCCTCCTCTCACTCTGAGCACACATCTAAGATGGCTCCTCCCTTTTATATCTCTCTCTCCTGTGCACCCAGGAACTACTTCCTCCCTGCTCCTGCACTACAGGGTTCTCCCTTCCTCGGTGTTCCCTCCCCCCACTCTAGCCAGGGACAGGGACTGTCGTGCCCATCTTAGGGGCATATCGGTCGCCCTGCCCCCCGGAAATGTGGTGTAATGCATGCAGGTTTCGGGGTCCTGTTCCACACTCCATCCTTACCTGAGCGTGGGATATCACACCTCTGGGTGAGGTGCAATACCTCTGTAGCAACCGAGCCCTCAGGGTACTACATTCCCCCCTGGTAAATCACAGCACGTCCGCGGGCTGGAACAGAGTAAAAGACATTTGATTTACAAGACATGCAGAATTAAGTTTTTTTTTTTTTTTTTTTTTACGTTACTGGTCATGAAACTTTTCTCTCTTTATTAACATATAAAACATTTCTTTGTGTTTACGGTTACTCCTTTCTTGATATTACTTTCATTATACGCATATGAAACATTCTTTTAAGCAGAAAATATATGAAATATCAGCAGCAATACTTCAACGGCGAAGTCTCTTTTTAACCACTTCGCACCAGAGCCTGTTTTTGCCTTCGTGACCGGTCCAATTTTTTCAATTCTGTCCACTGTCACTTTATGAAGTAATTACTCTGGAACGCTTCAACGTATTCCCCTGATTCTGAGACTGTTTTTTCATGACATATTGTACTTCATGATAGTGGTAAAATTTCTTCGATATAACTTGCGTTTATTTGTGAAAAAATCAGAAATTTGGCAAAAATTTTGAAAATTTTGCAATTTTCAAACTTTGAATTTTCATGCCCTTAAATCAGAGAGATATGTCACACAAAATAGTTAATAAATAACATTTCCCACATGTCTACTTTACATCAGCACAATTTTGGAACCAAAATTTTTTTTTGTTAGGGAGCTATAAGGGTTAAAAGTTGACCAGCGATTTCTCATTTTTCCAACAAAATTTACAAAAACATTTTTTTAGGGACCACATCATATTTGAAGTCACTTTGAGGGGTCTTTATGACAGAAAATACCCAAAAGTGACACCATTCTAAAAACTGCACCCCTCAAGGTGCTCAAAACCACATTCAAGAACTTTATTAACCCTTCAGGTGCTTCACAGGAATTTTTGGAATGTGGAAGAAAAATATTAACATTTAACTTTTTTCACAAAAATGTTACTTTAGACCCAATTTTTTTTATTTTCACAGGGGTAACAGGAAAAAATGGACCGCAATTTTTTTTGTGCAATTTCTCTTGAGCGTGCTGATACCCCATATTTGAGGGAAAACCACTGTTTGGGTACACTGCAGGGTTCGGAAGGGAAGGAGCGCCATTAGACTTTTTGAATGTAAAATTTGTCTGCATAATTAGCAGACGCCATGTTGCGTTTGGAGAGCTCTTGATGTGCCTAAACAGTGGAAACCCCCCACAAGTTACACCATTTTGGAAACTAGACCCCTTAGGGAACTTATCTAGATGTGTGGTGAGCACCTTGAACCCCAAGGTGCTTCACAGAAGTTTATAATATTGAGCTGTAAAAATAAAATTTTCACATTTTTCCCACAAAAACGTTTTTCATCCCTTAATTTTGCATTATCATAAGGGTAAAAGGAAAAATTGCACCATGAAATTTGTTGTGCAATTTCTCCTGAATACGCTGATACCCCATATGTGGAGGCAAACCACTGTTTGGGCGCACGGCAGCGTTTGAAAGGGAAAGAGCGCCATTTGACTTTTTGAATGTAAAATTTGTTTGAATAATTAGCGGACGCCATGTTGCATTTGGGGAGCCCCTGATGTGCCTAAACAGTGGAAACCCCCCACAAGTGCCACCATTTTGGAAACTAGACCCCTTAGGGAACTTATCTAGATGTGTGGTGAGCACATTGAAGCCCAAGGTGCTTCACAGAAGTTTATAATATTGAGCTGTAAAAATAAAATTTTCACATTTTTCCCACAAAAACGTTTTTCATCCCTTAATTTTGCATTATCATAAGGGTAATAGGAAAAATTGCACCATGAAATTTGTTGTGCAATTTCTCCTGAACACGCCGATACCCCATATGTGTAGGCAAACCACTGTTTGGGCGCACGGCAGCATTTGAAAGGGAATGAGCGCCATTTGACTTTTTGAATGTAAAATTTGTTGAATAATTAGCGGACGCCATGTTGCATTTGGGGAGCCCCTGATGTGCCTAAACAGTGGAAACTCCCCACAAGTGCCACCATTTTGGAAACTAGACCCCTTAGGGAACTTATCTAGATGTGTGGTGAGCACATTGAACCCCTAGGTGCTTCACAAAAGTTTATAATATTGAGCTGTAAAAATAAAATTTTCACATTTTTCCCACAAAACCGTTTTTCATCCCTTTATTTTGCATTATCATAAGGGTAATAGGATAAATTGCACCATGAAATTTGTTGTGCAATTTCTCCTGAACACGCCGATACCCCATATGTGGAGGCAAATTACTGTTTGGGCGCATGGCAGGGTTTGAAAGGGAAGGAGCGCCATTTGACTTTTTGAATGTAAAATTTGTTTGAATAATTAGCAGACGCCATGTCGCATTTGGGGAGCCCCTAATGTGCCTAAACAGTGGAAACCCCCCATAGGTGCCACCATTTTGGAAACTAGACCCCTTAGGGAACTTATCTAGATGTGTGGTGAGCACCTTGCACCCCCAGCTGCTTCACAGAAGTTTATAATATTGAGCCGTAAAAATAAAAATTTCACATTTTTCCCACAAAAAATGTTTTTCATTCCCTAATTTTGTATTATCATACGGGTAACAGGATAAATTGCACCATGAAATTTGTTTTGCAATTTCTCCTGAGTACGCCGATACCCCATATGTGGGGGAAAACCACTACTTTGGTGTACGGCAGGGTTCGGAAGAGAAAGGAGCGCTATGTTGGCTGGGATAGGTGGCAGACACCATGTCACATTTGAAGAGTCGCTGACATGCCGAAACAGCAGAAACCCCCACAAGTGACCCCATTTTGTAAACTACACCTCTCAAGGAATTCATCTAGGGAAGTAGTGAGTATTTTTTAATTTTTTCATTTATACCATTGGGCAGTGAAAAAAGCATAATTATATTTTTACCACAAAAAATGTTTTACCCTCAGATTTTACATTTTCACACAGGGCAATGAGTAAAAATGGTGCCGAAATGTGTCACACAATTTCTTCTAAAAGTGGCAATACCCCATATGTGGCTGTATCGTACCGCTCAGCCATACGGCAAGATCTGGGGGGGACGGAGTGCTATTTGACAATTGGAGAACAAATTATTGTAGAATAGGCATTTGGATTTGGGAGCACAAAATTTTCTGAATTTCTTTGGGGGGGCAAGGGCCATTTCGCTTTTCCAGAGCCTTTCTGCTACCAGTAACTTGGAAGTCCCTTATATTTTTAACAGATGACGGACCTGAGTGGGGACTAGCTTTTTTTGAGGACTGAGTTGAAGCTTTTATTGGGAACATTTTACGTAACATTTATCCGGCGCTCTAGGCTGAGCACTTACATCGGGGTTTCCATCTAAATTTCCAAGTGATGTAATTCAGATGAAACCCCTGCGGGATCCATTCACTGTAATGAGGCAGCAGAGTTACTCTGGACTCCGTCTGGCCTCTGTTTAGCGGTGTCCTTTTTTTCAGAAGTGCACAAAACTGTGGCCAACCGCACTTTTATGCACGCCTAAAAAAACTGACACTGTGGGATCAGAGGCCAGACGGCGTCCACAGTGGCTTATATCTGCCTCATTACAGGGAATCTTCCATCATGGGTTCCGGCTGAATCACGTATTTCAGAAATTTACATGGAAACTCTGATGTAAGCGCTCAGCACAGAGCGAAGGATAAATGTGGGCAGAGCCTTACTGCGATCTTTGGGAGACATAATAAACAAATCAGTAGCAGGTGAAGAATTGGTTTTATTTATTTTTTATGCCATTCCTAGTGTGATATAACTGATTAGATTACTTTATTCTTCGTGTCGGTGCGATTACAGAGATACCAGATTTATATCGGGTTTATATGACTGACAGCGGTCACACACTAAAAGACGCTTTTTTTTGCAAAATCTAGTTTTTGCATCACCATATTTTGAGAGCTATAATTTTTCCATATTTCGGCCGACAGAGTCATGTGACGGCTTGTTTTTTGAGGGACGAGTTGACATTTTTATTGGTACCATTTTTGGGTACGTGACGTTTTTTGATCGCTTTCTATTCCGTTTTTTGGGAGGTAAAATTAACAAAAACCAACAATTCAGGAATTGTTTTTTGAGGTTTTTTTTTATGCCGTTCTGCATGTGGTAAAAGTGATCAGGCAGCGCTATTCTTCTGGTGAGTACGTTTACAGCGATACTACACTTACTGTATTTTTTTTAATGTTTTGGCGCTTTTACACAATAAAACAATTTTATAGAAAAAAATATTTTTTTTGCATTGCTTTATTCTGAGCGCTATAACTTTTTTATTTTTCGGCTGATGGAGCTGTATGGCGGCTTTTTTTTTGCGGAACAAGATGACGTTTTCAGCGGTACCATTTTTATTTCTATTTTGCTTTTTGATAGCATTTTTTTCCACTTTTTGTTTGGCGATATGATGAAAAAGCATATTTTTTTGCTCCGTTTTTTATTTATTTTTATTATGGTGTGCACAGGAGGAGTTAATTAGTGTGACAGTTTTATAGCTCGGGTTGTTTCGGACGCGATACCAAATATGTGTACTTTTTTTGGGTTTTGTAAAAATATACGGATTTATTGGTTTAATATTTTATTTATTTATTTTTATTTATTTTGTGATTTTTTTTTTTAACAGTTTAAAAACATTTTTTTTTTTACTTTTTTTTACATTTTTACTTAGTCCCTGTATGGGACATTAATTTTTATTTTTCTGATCACTGATCTCATGTAACGTAATAGACATGTATTACATTACATGAGATCTTCGCTGACTGTTTCACAGTCAGAGTCTCCTGCCAGGCTTCAGCTGCAGGCTGAGCCAGGCAGGACACCATATATGGCAGATCTGGAGGCGGTCATGTGACCTCCAGCTGCCATAGCAACCCCAGGTCCTGGAAGGTATCAGGGGTCGTCGGAGAGGTAAGTAAGACGACCCCCTCTCCTCTGTCTATCTTCTATATGCCGTGATCACTATAGATCGCGGCATATAGAACATAGCAAAGGGTTAACATCACTGGGACCTGATCCAATCAGGTCCCGATGATGTCCCCTGTCAGAGCTAACGCTCTGCACCGGAATCGCAGCGCTTGCAGGACCCTGGGGGTCCTGAGCGCTGCGAGACCACCCACCGTTTTTAAACGTCGGTGCTGCACAGAGCCCAGCAAGCGCCGACGTTTATCTACAGTGGGCCGTCGGGAACCGGTTAACAAGTCACAGTTCATTCTGCGACCAGGTGTCCATTCTTTTAAGGTGCAACTATTTACAGGGTTTGGCTGCTCCCAGTCCTCAGCCGGATATAAACAAAGGGTTGGCTGCTCCCAGTCCTCAGCCGGATAGTTCACTGACCCTCCTCGGGTAACTTTAACAAATAACGGACAACAATCCCCAACCGGGGTGAACTTTTATCAAACTTTTCTTCTCTCACCCTGACGGGTAACTATTCACAGTTCACTCACGCTGCTTTCTTTTAATAGCGGCGTCATCCTTGTGCACGCTCCTCCTCCTCGTCGCACTCTTCAGACCCATCCAGGTCTTCAGCGCAGCAGCGCGGAGGGTGACTCTGTGCTCCCACCCTGTGGATGTTGAGGGCATACCAGCCCCTTGCGCCGAGGTGCAGTAGGCCTTGTGGCGGAGCCTGGAGAGGGCCGCTGTTGATGATGCCCGGGGTCAGAGGGCGCGGCTTTGGGCCTGGGCGCGGGCTGGTGGTGGTAGCATCCAGGGCTGGAGGGCTCGGCTGCGGGACTTGTTGCGGGGTCTGGAGCAGGTCGGTGCCGGTAGCGCCCGGTATCGGTGGCTCCACCAGGGGGACCAGAAGCAGGCTGACGCTGGAAGCGTCCGGGACAGGGTATACTCCTCCTACCTGCTCCCGCGACTGCTCCTGCGTCACGCGTCTTCTCTTGGCACTGGTCGGGATCCGCGACGGCTGGGGCATTGCTGATGCTGGGCAGCTTAGTCTGCTGCCGGACCACCAGCCTCCTCTCCATTTCCCGCTTCCATCCGGCGATGGCGTCGCGCTGAGCCCTCTCCATCCTCCGGCCCAGGATCTACCATCGCGGAGCGGAGGAATTCCAAATCCTCCTGGGGCAGCTTTGCCACGAGCTCCCCCACGGTGTAAGGTGCTGCCGGCTGCAGCAAGTCGCTGGCTGGGGCTCTAGGGCTGACATCCTCCACCTTGCCCTCCGGGTGCGGTCTGCCAGGACTGATCCAGGCCACACCCTGTTCTCCAGTTTTCTTTCCTCCCCTCCCTCGTTGGGGGCGGTCCCGTGGCACCCTGCTGTCGATCACTCTCAGGGGCAGCCCTCCCACGTTGATGGACACATCCACATACGTGATCATTGCTGCTTGGGGCAGGCTCCGCTTTTGGCGCCATTCTGGGACCCGGCCCACGATGGGAGGTAACTTCTCATTGTCTTTTTGCGCGCACATAATGGCGTCCGTTCTGCTGGGGCGGGCGCCACATTCAATACAGTGAAACAGTCTCTTTTCAGGCACGCAGTACCCGGTGGTTGCGGGCACGAAATCCTGCCGACTACGCCAAAGTTGACGCGCCCCCTGGGCCGTGGGGAACCCAGAACCGGGCCTTTTGTGAATGAATGCTGGAAGTTGTAGTCCTTGCGTGGCGATGACCCGGTCCCGTGGCTCAGGGTGGTCAAACCAGTGGCGGATCTGTTTATTGGGTTTTTAGATGTTTAAGTGTCCGACTACGCCACCCGTGGATTGCGGTCAGAGTGAACCGCCGCTGCAGGGCAGACCGCTGAGGCAGGTGTTGTGGGTGCAGCAGAGAATAGTATAACTCCCCACGGGAGGAGTGTAGCCTCAGGGCAGTGTAAAGGGATGATGGGAGTGATGGTGCAGGGCGTCCCAGTACCGTTAGTGCTGGCGCGGTAAGAAACACGGAGACAAGGTGTTGCAGTGCAGTGCTTTACTCACAGTTCTTTATCCAAGTTACTCCAGCTGGTCATAACGTCCCACGTCGTGCTGTGCTCTCCAGGTGAGGGGCTCGGCCAACTCCCAGATAACTTTGGAGCGCTTCACAGGACCCCCTTTGTGTGTCCTTCCTCTGGCTGTTCATACCCCACCAGTGACCACGCTTCTGTCCAGCTGCCTCGGGCCTTGGCGGGCAAAAGTTGGCCTCCGTTTCCCTGACCCTATGTGGTGCCTTCCTAGCGGGTGTAGCAAGGGGCTGCGCCACTTGAAATGTCACAGCCTCCGGTTTCTAGCTGAGGGTTGTTTCCCGCCTTCACTAGTTTCGGGGACTGGTCTCCCCCTTTGGCCTGACCCCTCCACTCAGGTAGATTCGGGCGTGCAGTGGCGACTGGCCAGTCTGCACCCCTGGGGCCCCTTCGTTCCTTTTTCCTGGAGCTCCTCCGCTCCTCTTCCTTCCTTCTCCTTCCTCCAGACTCAGGCCTCCTGACAGGGCCTGCCTGTGGAGCAGAGCCATGCAGCAGCTCTGCTCCCTGTCTCCTCCTCTCACTCTGAGCACACATCTAAGATGGCTCCTCCCTTTTATATCTCTCTCTCCTGTGCACCCAGGAACTACTTCCTCCCTGCTCCTGCACTACAGGGTTCCCCCTTCCTCGGTGTTCCCTCCCCCCACTCTAGCCAGGGACATGGACTGTCGTGCCCATCTTAGGGGCATATCGGTCGCCCTGCCCCCTGGAAATGTGGTGTAATGCATGCAGGTTTCGGGGTCCTTTTCCACACTCCATCCTTACCTGAGCGTGGGATATCACACCTCTGGGTGAGGTGCAATACCTCTGTAGCAACCGAGCCCTCGGGGTGCTACATTATTGGGGTTCAGTAACGTCAGCTGTTCCCCTGCTGTGCGTACGGCAATTTCTCCTGCTCTGTCCACATCCACTCTACTACAAATTTAAAACTTGCTCCAATTACACCTCTGGCTCCTCTGTTTTCAGTATTTACCCTGGGCTCCAACACCGCTAGCTGCTGCTCAGAAGTGCCGTCTGCACAGTAAACGCTTGCTCCAGTGTTATTGGGGTTCAGTAATGTCAGCTGATCCCCAGCTGTGTGTCCGGCAAATTCTCCTGCTCTGTCCACATTCTCACTACTACTACAGATTTAAAATTTGCTCCAATTACACCTCTGGCTCCTCTGTTTTCAGTATTTACCCTGGGCTCCAACACTGCTAGTTGCTGCTCAGAAGTGCCGTCTGCACAGTAAACGCTTGCTCTAGTGTTATTGGGGTTCAGTAATGTCAGCTGATCCCCAGCTGTGTGTCCGGCAAATTCTCCTGCTCTGTCAACATTCTCACTACTACTACAGATTTAAAACTTGCTCCAATTACACCTCTGGCTCCTCTGTTTTCAGTATTTACCCTGGGCTCCAACACCGCTAGTTGCTGCTCAGAAGTACCATCTGCACAGTAAACGCTTGCTCCAGTGTTATTGGGGTTCAGTAATGTCAGCTGATCCCCAGCTGTGTGTCCGGCAAATTCTCCTGTTCTGTCCACATTCTCACTACTACTACAGATTTAAAACTTGCTCCAATTACACCTCTGGCTCCACTCTTTTTTCAGTATTTACCCTGGGTTACAGCCCCGCCAGCTGTTTCCTGGCAGTGTCTTTGGCACGGGTACTCCCTCCTGCCCAGCCTGGTTCCAGCACGCCAGCTGTTTCCGGGTAGTGTCAATGTCACTTTACCTCCAATACGTTGTCCTGTCGTGTTGCGGTCGGGTTAGCCGACTCTATGGTGCCTGCAGCTTAGGTGACTCCTATGTGGGCTGCGGGAGCTGGCAATGAAGACTGGTTCCATAGTGCCAATAGGACAAGCACCCCCTGTAGGACTGTGGGTTTCGGTAACTCAGGCCGGCTCGCGGTCTTGCAACTTTTTTTTCCATGGGTACCTTCTGCTACCCATCCGAGTTCCAGTACCGTCAGCTGGTTCTCGGCAGTGCCTTTGGCTTAGGTGCCTCCTTCTCGGTATCCGAGTTCCACCAACGTCTGCTGGTCCTTGGTAGTGCTTTCTGGCACAGGTACCTCCTGCTTAGTAACCGGGTTCCAGTACCGTCAGCTGGTCCTCGGTAGTTCCATTGGCTCTAGTACCTTCTGCTACCCATCCGGGTTCCAGTACCGGGTTCTCGGCAGTTCCTCAACCTTCTTGTACCTTCTGCTACATTTCCAAGTTCAAGCTTTTTGAAATGGTTCTTGGTAATCACTCTGGATCTCCCTGACGACGACCCTGAAGACAAGGGCCCTGAAGACCACCCCGAAGAAGATGAGGACCCCGAAGACGACGACCCTGAAGAAAAGGACCCTGAAGACGAGTACCCTGAAGACCACCCTGAAGAAGACGAGGACCCCGAAGATGACGACCCTGAAGACGAGGACCCTGAAGACCACCCCGAAGAAGACGAGGACCCCGAAGACGACGACCACGAAGACGAGGACCCTGAAGATGAGGACCCTGAAGACCACCCCGAAGAAGACGAGGTCCCTGAAGACGACGACCCTAAAGACGACGATCCTGAAGACCACCCCGAAGAAGACGAGGACCCCGAAGACGACGACCCTGAAGACGACGACCCTGAAGACGACGACCCTGAAGACCACCCCGAAGAAGACTAAGAAGATGACCCTGAAGAAGATGACCAAGAGGACAAAGAACAAGAAGACAACCACCAAGATACAGAAGAACAAGAGACAGAAAACCAAGAAGCAGAAGAACAAGAAGCTGCAGAACAAAAAGCGGAAGAACATTAAGCATAAGACTAAAAATCAGAGCAAAAGATATTATCCAAATTATAAGCAGAAGAAGACTAAGCAATGTATGGGGGTGAGTCCGTTCCTCCTCGTGGTGCCCCTGGAAAAGACCGGCTGCTGCAGGCCAAACTGAACGCGGACAAATCCTGTTGTAAATCTTTTGTGACAGGCAGAACGAAAGGTGTATCTATAAACTTTTATAGATAACAACTACAGGAATGCCTGTCACAAATAAGAATATGATGAAGAAGAAGAATATGAAGAAGATGAAGAAGTAGAATATGAAGAAGAATAATAGTTGAATAAGAAGAATATGAAGAATGTAAAAAAAAAAGAATAATAGGAAGAAGGTGAAGAAGAAGAAGATGAAGAAGGTGAAGAAGAAGTTGATGAAAAGATGCTGATGCTGAGGATGATGAAGGAGAAAGTGTGGGAGAAGTAAAAAAGAAGGTGAAGAGCATGGAAGTAGTGAAACATAAATATCTGACAAAATAGAAAAAAACTTAACATAGTCAATATTTTTGTAACTCAGAACGTCTTAAAAAAAATATTAATTCCTGCTATTCCATTTGATTGGGCTAAACCTCTATGCCCCCAATACATTCTACATTATTCTTAGTTGTTTTCCTTCATGTAGAATTAACCTACAAGGAAAGAAAGGGTTTATTTTCATTCCGATATTTGTGTCCCATTGACTAGCATTGGTTTCCGGTATCGGAATCGGCGATATCCGATATTTTGTGGGTATCGGTCCGATACAATCCGATCCGATATTTCTCGATATCGGAAGGTATCGCTCAACACTAACAACCATTCATCTAACTTGCACATTTAGTCCTGACTTTGTTATTGAGCTTTCTGGACGATATTGTTCCAGGCTTCTATATTTCCTTATTCTTAAAATCTGACTCACCAGAAAGGCTTTTCCCACCTTTTCATGGTATGAGGAGGTTGTATGTTCTACTAATGTGTCAGTACATGTGGATTTCCTAATCACATCAGCAAATAAAAAGTTTTTTGTATCTTAATCTAGAATTATACTTGCCAATATCCAGTAGTGGAAAGAGTGCGGATTTATCACATCAAAGTTTTATCCAAATCTATTCTTTAAAAATTCTCAAGAAATTAATTTATAGCATCTGGGAATCCCAGGAAACTCGACCTTGTGAAATCTCAGATGAAGGTTTTTTTTTAGGTCAGGATAATGTTCAGCACTTGCACTTTTCACCCTGGTCCTAATATCCCTTAATTAATATTTTTGTCAAATCAGCAAAATACAGAAATTTAGCACCATATCTGGGTCATTTAATGTCAATATTCTGACTACCTGAGAAGGGCAATAAAAGAAATCAGTCCGACAAGTCTGTAAAAAAAAAAAAGCACCGGATGAAGACCGTTCTTTGAGCCTTCGCCAATGTTGTACGTTGTTATCTGAAATAACCTTTGAGTCCAATAGGTGAATAAAAAAAGGAGGAAGAATTCACATACAGTAGCATCTAAAAGTTTGTGCACCCCTGGTCAAAATTACTATTATTGTGAACAGTTCAGCAAGTTGAATATGAAATGATCTCTAAAAGGCCTAAAGTTACAGATGACACATTTCCTTTACATTTTAGGAAAAAACAAAATATATATTTTTATCTTTTACATTTTAAAAATTGCAAAAAGGAAAATGGGCTAATGCTAAAGTTTGGGCACCCTGTATGGTTAGTACCTGGTAGCGCCCCCTTTTGAAAGTATCACAGCTTGTAAAGACTTTTTGTAGCCAGACAAAAGTCTTTCAGTTCTTGTTTTAGGGATTTTCATCCATTCTTCCTTGGAATATTCTTCCAGTTGTGTGAGATTCCTGGGTCGTTTTGCATTCTCTGCTATTTTGAGGTCTGGCCACAGATTTTCAATGATGTTCCAATCAGGGGACTGTGAGGGCCATTGTAAAACTTTCAGCTTGCGCCTTTTGAGGTCGTCTATTGTGGAATTTGATGTGTGTTTCGTATCATTATCCATTTGTAGAAGCCATCCTTTTTTCAACTACACCTTTTTTTTACAGATGAAGTTATGTTTGCATAAAGAATTTGTTGAAATTTCGTTGAATCCATTCTTTCTTCTAACCTTTGAAATGTTCCCTGTGCCATTGACTGCAACACAACCCCAAAGCATGATTAATCCACCCCCATGCTTAATGGTTGGTGAGATGTTATTTTCCTGAAATTCTGTGCCCTTTTTTCTCCACACTGATCATTGTGGCCACAGTTCTATCTTAACCTCATCGGTCCACAGGACTTGTTTACAAAATGCATCAGGCTTGTTTATCTGTTATTTTGCAAACTTTTGTGGCTGAATTTTATGGTGAGGTGGCAGGAGAGGTTTTCTTCTGCTGACTCTTCCATGAAGGCCATATTTGCAGGTAATGGAGAAACCAATGGGTTAATTCTGCGCTGCCATGTAGAAAGGATGAGGGATGCCAATCCGAGTTTAAGTGGTTTATTTAGCCAATGCGTTTTGAAGTATACAAACTTCTTCCTCAGGACAACCACGTGGTTGTTTGTGCAGGTGTCTCTGAACAGTAGAACAATGCACCACAACTCCAGAATCTGCTAAATGTTTCTGATGGTCTTTTGCAGTCAAGCAGAGGTTCTGATTTGCCTATTTAACAATCCTACAAGCAGCTCTCACTGAAATTTTGCTTGGTCTTCCAGACCTTATCTTGACCTCCACTGTTCCGGTTAACTGCCATTTCTTAATTACATTTGGAACGGAGGAAAGGGCAACATGAAAACACTTTGCTATCTTCTTATAGCCTTCTCCTGCTTTGGCCCATTTTTCTTTGTGTAATTTTTAATTAAAATGTAAAAAATGACAATATACTGTATATATTTTTTTTGCCTAAAACACAAAGGAAATGTATGAAGGATTGAATACAAACTGTCTCAGGAGAGGAACAATCAGAGGAACAGTATAATAGAAACATGTCACCACTTCTGCATTTTTCACCCACTCCTGGTTTTGACTTATAAATACTGATGTAAAATACTGAACAAATACTGAACGTGTGAACGTGGCCCAAAACAGTGCACCCCCTATCTATACAAGCAGATGTTCAATAGAAGGGTAGAGGGGCTGATATGAAGCAGCACACTACATAACAAGCTGCAAGCAAAATCTAATGAGATCAAGAAATAACTGCCCTTCTATTCATGGTTGTGTCTGGTGAAAAGGACTAAGCCGCAGAGAAGTGTGGCTTTATGTCAAGAATAAATTATGCCTCTTAGAGTATCGGCATGTGAGCACAAGACTGATCCGCTGCTGCTGGTTTTCTGCAGAAAAATCTGCACCAAACTCTGCAAATTGTATTGCATATTCCTTTGCCGAAACACAGAAGATGTCACATAGTGAAAGGTTTAATCTGGAATCTGCAACATGAATTGACAGGTGTTATCAGTCATTGTACAGAAGGGGGAGGAGGAGGTGAGCTGTGACATCACCTATTGTGAATGGTGGATCCTGTGTTATCTCCTGTATAGAGAGGTGTTATCAGTCATTGTACAGGAGGAGGTGAGCTGTGACATCACCTATTGTGAATGGTGGATCCTTTGTTATATCTTGTATATAGAGGAGTTATTAGTCATTGTACAGGAGGAGGAGGTGAGCTGTGACATCACCTATTGTGAATGTTGGATCCTGTGTTATATCTTGTATATAGAGGTGTTATCAGTCATTGTAGGTTAGGAGGAGGAGGTGAGCTGTGACATCACCTATTGTGAATGGTGGATCCTGTGTTATCTACAGTATATAGAGGTGTTATCAGTCATTGTACAGGAGGGGGAGGAAGTTAGCTGTGAAATCACCTACTGTAAATGGTGGATCCTTTGTTATCTACTGTGACGACACAGCTTCTAATCTTAATTAGCCAGACATCTAGATTTGTTAGGCCAAGAGAAATACACTATTGTGTTTGTGTTGACTTTTGAATGTATGTGTTTTTCTTTGGCTGGTCAAGAAGGACATACTAGTATATGTATAAACCTGAATGTTGACTTCTCTTGGTCTGAGAACAATAATGTTTGTTAATATGATAATTACATATTGCACTAAGCCAGTTAGCTGTTGTTTTAAAAAGCAGTGTGATACCAACTATGTAAATTGATTAAATGCTCAAACAATAAGACCTTTCCCCCTGACCTGTGAATGATGACCTTAGCCACATATGTAAATATAAAAAGGGTTTTCTATCCTGCTGCAGGTAAAATAAGAGAATCAAAGATCAGAGAGATTCTTCAGGGCAGGAGTTTGGTAGCATGGCTCCATCCAGAGAGACACCGATTTGGATTCTACAGAATTCTAGCCTAAGGCTATATTCACACTAGGCGTTTTTTCAGCGTTTTTTAATACAAATTTTCTGCTGCGTTTTACAGTACCAGCAAAGTCTATTAGATTTCAGAAATCTCATGCACACACATTGTTTTTTTGTGTTATTAGTATTTTGTGCTTTGCATGGGATTTTGCACAATAGAGCATGTCACTTCTTTCAGTGTTTTTTCTGCTTTTTTTCTGCTTTTTTCACCCATTAAAAGTAATGGGTGATGAAAAAACGCCTAGTGTGAACATAGCTATCAGGTTTTGCTGCGTTTTTAGTGAAAAAAAGCAAGTACAGCAGTAGGTGAAATTCATTTATTTTTGTGATTTTACCATCTTGTCTTGGTCACCTGAGATGGCAGTTGGGATTAGGACAGTTTAATTAAATTAGTGACGTGTACAGTGTAAACATTCGCTCACCTAGGTGTGAGATTGAACAATATCTGTGGCCCAAAGAGGTGTGAAATTGAACAATCTCTGAGCAACTCAATGGCAGACCATAGTGTGAAAATAAATTGTGTCCTACAAATTCAATGCACTGCCAATGTCTTGGAATAACTATTCTTGAACAATTCACCTCCCCCCACTGTTACATTTGTAATTCTGGTTAATATAGTTTCACATACAGTACAGACCAAAAGTTTGGACACACCTTCTCATTTTAAGATTTTTCTGCATTTTCATGACTATGAAAATTGTACATACACACTGAAGGCATCAAAACTATGAATTAACACATGTGGAATTATATACTTAACAAAAAAGTGTGAAACAACTGAAAATATGTCTTATATTCTAGATTCTTCAAAGTAGCCACCTTTTGCTTTGATGACTGCTTTGCACACTCTTGGCATTCTCTTGATGAGCTTCAAGAGGTAGTCACCAGAAATGGTCTTCCAACAATCTTGAAGGAGTTCCCAGAGATGCTTAGCATTTGATTGCCCTTTTGCCTTCACTCTGCAGTCCAGCTCACCCCAAACCATCTTGATTGGGTTCAGGTCTGGTGACTGTGGAGGCCAGGTCATCTGGCGTAGCACCCCATCACTCTCCTTCTTGGTCAAATAGCCCTTGCACAGCCTGGAGGTGTGTTTGGGGTCATTGTCCTGTTGAAAAATAAATGATGGTCCAACTAAACGCAAACCGGATGGAATAGCATGCCGCTGCAAGATGCTGTGGTAGCCATGCTGGTTCAGTATGCCTTCACTTTTGAATAAATCCCCAACAGTGTCACCAGCAACGCACCGCCACACCATCACAACTCCTCCTCCATGCTTCACTGTGGGAACCAGGCATGTAGAGTCCATCCGTTCACCTTTGCTGCGTCGCACAAAGACTCGGTGGTTGGAACCAAAGATCTCAAATTTGGACTCATCAGAAAAGCACAGATTTCCACTGGTCTCATGTCCATTCCTTGTGTTCTTTAGCCCAAACAAGTGTCTTCTGCTTGTTGCCTGTCCTTAGCAGTGGTTTCCTAGCAGCTATTTTACCATGAAGGCCTGTTGCACAAAGTCTCCTCTTAACAGTTGTTGAAGAGATGTGTCTGCTGCTAGAACTCTGTGTGGCATTGACCTGGTCTCTAATCTGAGCTGCTGTTAACCTGCGATTTCTGAGGCTGGTGACTCGGATAAACTTATCCTTGGAAGCAGAGGTGACTCTTGGTCTTCCTTTCTTGGGGCGGTCCTCGTGTGAGCCATTTTCTTTGTAGCGCTTGATGGTTTTTGCAACTGCACTTGGGGACACTTTCAAAGTTTTCCCAATTTTTCGCACTGACTGACCTTCATTTCTTAAAGTAATGATGGCCACTCGTTTTTCTTTACTTAGAATTTGTATTATGGCAAGAAAAAAGCATCTAACAGTCTATTCAGTAGGACTATCAGCTGTGTATCCACCAGACTTCTGCACAACACAACTGATGGTCCCAACCCCATTTATAAGGCAAGAAATCCCACTTATTAAACCTGACAGGGCACACCTGTAAAGTGAAAACCATTTCCGGTGACTACCTCTTGAAGCGAATGCCAAGAGTGTGCAAAGCAGTCATCAAAGCAAAAGGTGGCTACTTTGAAGAACCTAGAATATAAGACATATTTTCAATTGTTTCACACTTTTTTCTTAAGTATATAATTCCACATGTGTTAATTCATAGTTTTGATGCCTTCAGTGTGAATGTACAATTTTCATAGTCATGAAAATAAAGAAAAATCTTTAAATGAGAAGGTGTGTCCAAACTTTTGGTCTGTACTGTATGTCTTGCATTAGTGACCTATGTTCATGCTTCTGTGGTGAAGGCAAAGCTGAACTATGGGATCCTGAAAAATGTACCAAAAAATGCACCAAAACCTGCATTTTTAATGCAGCTTCTTTCCTGCAAGAGATCAGGTTTTGCTGCAAAAGAAAGCGCTGAAAAAATGCCTAGTGTAAACATAGCCTAAGGGTACATGTCCCTGGCTGGAAGGGTACAGATCTGCTCCATTGACCATCAGTGTACCCACATTTGGGGATACCAGGTTTGGACAATGAGGTCACTTGGCCCTATGGATATGTTGTTTGGGGTTGCCAGGTTGGGACCATCTGGTCACCTGGAACCCATGGAGACACTCAGAGAAAGCCAGGTTGGGACAATGATATCACCTGGAACCCATGGAGTTGTTCGGAGAGGCCAGGATGGGACCCTTAGGTCTCCTGGACCTGTACCTTGATGGACTGTCAGCTTCCTAAGCTTGCCACTACCTCCTCTCTGTGGGTGTCCACCGAAAGCAGGTTACCACTGGCTGAGGTAGTTGGCTCTGGAAGTCCCAAAGTCACAGCTGCTCTATTCCCGGCGGCCAGCGGAAGGGTGAGACTGTGTCATTTTTCATCATCTTGGGTATTTGCTGGGTCTGTTCAATGTGTTTATTGTCCATTTGGTGGTTCAATAAAGTATTGCCGCACTGTATTACCCTCAGCCTGTGCTGTCTGAGTAGTATTATTCCTACGGCAGATCCCAGGTCTTCACATATTGTTGGCAACAGTGGGTACTACTCAGCCCAGCGGATCTGGGGGAGCTGCAAGGGGACTGGTGTTAGCACACACCATCCAAGGGGCTCCACAGCCAGGAAGGCATATAGACAGACCCAGAAGACCCTAGTTGAGGCATTCAAAGTGGGTTTCGGATGCTATCATGTCCAACCCCACCAGCCTGGCATTGGGAAGAGGACCGGAGGTGATATACAGAAGAAACAAGAAACGGAAACTATAGTAGCTGTGCCAGCTGCAATGGATTGAATAACAGGCCACCGATGCTCATCGGATATAATTCAGGAACCACAGGATGCTGAGGATGGCATGTGTGGACGCAATGGGTACGAGTCGGTTCTCCTCAATTACGTGTGGAGTTTATTCACAAGGAACACATGGAATATGCTCTGAGGAAACTGGATGATAAAAAAAAAATTCTCATGAAGGTGAGACCTCTTACATTCGTGTCTGTGCTTAAAGACATGCTGATGGACTGTCTCCAATAAGTGGAGAAGGATGATTGGGATCCTATCATGTCATGCTAATTAAGATGGGGGAGCAATGTAACGACACAGCTTACAATCTTAATTAGTCAGAAGTCTAGATTTGTTAGGCCAAGAGAAATACACTATTGTGTTTGCGTTGAATTTTGAATGTATGTGTTTTTCTTTGGCTGGTCAAGAAGGACATACTAGTATTTGTATAAACCTGAATGCTGACTTCTCTTGGTCTGGGAACAATAATGTTTGTTAATATGATAATTACATATTGTACTAAGCCAGCTAGTTGTTGATTTATAGAGCAGGGAGATACCAACTATGTAAATTGATTAAATGCTCAAACAATAAGACCTGAACACTCCATCTTCCCCCCTGACCTGTGAATTTTGACCTTAGCCACATATGTAAATATAAAAAGGGGTTTCTATCCTGCTGCAAGCAGAAAGGAGAATGAAAGATCAGAGAGACTCTTCAGGACAGTAGTTTGGTAGCATGGCTCCATCCCGAGAGACACAGATTTGGATTCTACAGGATTCCAGACTAAGGGTACACGGCCCTGGCTGGAAGGATACAGATCTGCTCCATTGACCATCAGAGAACCCATGGATACATTTGGGGAAACCAGGTTGGGACAATGAGGTCACTTGGAACATATGGAGTTGTTTGGAGAGGCCAGGGTGGGACCCTTGGGTCTCCTGGACTTGTACCTCCATGGACTGTCAGCTTCCTAAGCTTGCACCTACCTCCTCTCTGTGGGTGTCCACCCAAAGAAGGGTGCCACTAGTTGAGGTAGTTGGCTCTGAAAGTCCCAAAGTCGGAGCTGCTCTATTCCCGGCAGCTAGTGGAAGGGTGAGACTGTAATTTTGTCCTTTGGTGGTTCAATAAAGTATTGCCACGCTGTATTACCTTTACCCTGTGCTGTCTGAGTAGTATTATGCCCACGGCATACCCCGGGTCTTCACATATTGTATATGGGGGAGGGTTATTTATTAGTCACTGTACAGGAGGAGTAGGTAAGCTGTGACATCACCTATTGTGAATGGTGGATCCTGTATTATCTACTGTATATACAGGTCTTATCAGTCATTGTACAGGAGGAGGAGGAGAGCTGTGACATCACTTATTGTGAATGTTGGATCCTGTATTATATCTTGAATATATAGAGGTGTTATCAGTCATTGTACAGGAGGAGGAGGTGAGCTGTGACATCATCTATTGTGAATGGTGGATCCTGTGTTATCTACTGTATATAGAGGTGTTATCAGTTATTGTACAGGAGGAGGTGAGCTGTGACATCACCTATTGTGAATGGTGGATCCTGTGTTATCTACTGTATATAGAGGTCTTATCAGTCATTGTACAGGAGGAGGAGGTGAGCTGTGACATCACCTATTGTGAATGTTGGATCCTGTATTATATCTTGTATATAGAGGTGTTATCAGTCATTGTACAGGAGGAGGTGAGCTGTGACATCATCTATTGTGAATGGTGGATCCTGTGTTATCTACTGTATATAGAGGTGTTATCAGTTATTGTACAGGAGGAGGTGAGCTGTGACATCACCTATTGTGAATGGTGGATCCTGTATTATCTACTGTATATAGTGGTGTTATCAGTCATTGTACTGGAGGAGGAGGAGGTGAGCTGTGACATCACCTATTGTGAGTGGTGATTTCTGGGGTAATCTATCGTATATAGAGGTGTTATCAGTCATTGTACAGGAGGAGGCGGTGAGCTGTGACATCACCTATTGTGAATGGAGGATCCTGTGTTATCTACTGTATACAGAGGTGTTATCAGTCATTGTACAGGAGGAGGAGGTGAGCTGTGACATCACCTATTGTGAATGGTGGATCCTGTGTTATGTACTGTATATAGAGGTGTTATCAGTCATTGTACTGGAAGAGGAGGAGGTGAGCTGTGACATCACCTATTGTGAGTGGTGATTCCTGCGGTAATCTACTGTATATAGAGGTGTTATCAGGCATTGTACTGGAAGAGGAGGAGGTGAGCTGTGACATCACCTATTGTGAGTGGTGATTTCTGGGGTAATCTACTGTATATAGAGGTGTTATCAGGCATTGTATCTGAATGAGACCTTAGGGGTCCTTGTAAACTTTGCACTAAATACCCTAATTTTCTTATACACCAGCCCCTATAACACCCCTTACATCATAGAGTGAAGCCACCTATAATACTGAACTTATGATAACAAAAAAGACAATGAGAAAAATATTTATTTTTGCTTTTGTTTTTATTAAGTGAAATCATTTTGAAAATAACAATTAGAGATTTGATTTCATTGATTTGCAAAGCGACAAGTGAGTAACATGAGTGGAGGCGAAGGTGAAATCTTCCCTCCTCTATATTATTTGCTTGTGCTGAGTAATATATATAATGTCACAATAAATGCTTCAGTTTAGAAACATAACTGGGATTCCCGCAGACAACGTCGACAACTTTAATCCTGTGAGGATTGTAGACGCAATCTTCCTCCTGGCCGCTGGGATTCATGCCGCAGTGCGGTGGCACCCAGGCCGTGTTATACCCATGCTTGTTCCACGTCTTCTGTAATGGATGGTTTTGTTGGTCTATCTTCTTGACTTTTCCAACATTCACCCTTAACTTCAACACAACCTTTGTGGGATCGTTGTTCAATGGGTATTTCATGGCCTTATTTATGTCTCGGCTCACGTAGACCCCCGGCCCTAACATGCCATCCTTGGATGGTCTAAATCCGTGCTTGATGATCTGCACGGCGGCTGCGTACGTGGTGCCATGGTACATTATATAGATGTAATGATGGGTCGGGTGCTGAGTGCTGTGCAGGCAGAGTTCTTTAAATGTCGGCAGACACTCTGCATGCCAAAAGTGACATGGATCCACCACAAATGCAGGGCATGGAGGACATGGAGGGCATGGAGGGCAATTCTGTGGAGCGAGGTCCATGTTTTATCTGAAAAAATACATATATATAGGAGGCGACATGATTAGTCCGTAGGAAGGAGTATAATTGATAAAATTGCAAAAAGTGCTGCTTCTAACCCAGCTGTTCTGATTGCTGCCATCCCACCCTTACATTTCTTTTATAAAGGTTTATTTTTTGTTACAATCTGCCTTTGTTCTTCCATGCACTATTTTTATATAATTGCAATTTACTTCTTAAAGATAAAAAATTTCAATTTGCAAATATTGTTTGATACAATTTTGTATTGGATGCAATGGCTGCCAGGAAGAAGAGCCTCGCACAAGTGGAACATAGATCTTTGGCTGATGTTATTCTGCCATTGCAAGGTTCTCCATATGGCTTATTGCCACTTTGTAAAAAGATAAAATAAATGGATCAACACCAACATACAGGATGAAGTTTGATACAACTCCTGGTGTATGTTGTGGGGAGAGGGAGGAGAGCATGAAGAGAGAAGCAAATGAGAGAAGAGAAGGAAGAGAGAAGAGAACGAGGATGGGGAGAAGAGAGGAAGAAGCGAAAGGAGGGAAAAAAGATAGAAAGTGGAGAGAAGAGAACTAGAAGAGGGACAAATGAGAGAAGGAAGAGAGAAAAGAGAAAGGATAGAGAGAAGAGAAATGAGAAAAAGAAGAAAGAATGGAGAGAAAAGAAAGCGAAGGAAGGAAAGAAGGAGAGAAAGAAGGAAAGAAGGTAGGAAGGAAGGAAAGAACTAAATAGAATGGAGAAAGAAGGAACCATATGGAAAGAAATAAAGAAGGAAATAAATGTAAAGGAGAAAGAAGGAAATAAATAGAAAAAATAAAGATGGAAAGAAAGAGGAAAAAAAGAGAAATAAGAGAAAGAGAGAAAAGAGGAGGAGACAAAATAGAGGAGCGGAAAGAGAACGATAAGGGACAAGAGAAGAAACAGAAAGAAGATAGAGTAGGGAGGAGAGAAAGTTCAGTCTCGCAGTATGGTTCTGCCGTTGGTCCAAGCTTGAATTAAGCAGAGGACATAGCATTCCCCTTGGTGAATTAGCAGACTATTTTAGCGCCTATTCACACAGTTGGACAAGGTTTTCGGCTGCATATTGGTGCAACGTGAGATATAATGATAATATTAATAAATAAATGCGCTCTTGAAGATTGACAGTTCGGTCTAGCAGCATGGTCCTGCCGGTTGGCCAAGCTTGTGCCCCCTCCCATGCTCCTAGCAGAGACAACTTTGCCTCTGCAGCATCGGAGGAGCGCAGGGACACTAGAGACGGCTGGATTCAGGGCTCCGGGCAGCATTAGAGTAGAGCTTGTGAGCTTTAGTGCTACGAGCTTGCAAGCACGCGCTCATTGTCTAGGTGACAGGCCACCGATAGACTGCAGGGGTGGTCGGTAATCTAGGCAACCATCAGTCATCCATAGAGATTAAAGGAGGATTTTTCATAAGAGGTAAATTGCAAAGTTGCTTATAGATAAACCCCTTTAACTATGGGGGTGCACTGAATTACATGCAGCTCCATGATTTCCTTTTTACAGCAGATCTAACTCATTAATTAAACTTGGAAAATGTTGTTACAGAAATTCTAGTTGCAGCCTCAGCCTAAACTTTAGCTATAGAGCGCAAGCGGCATCGGAGATTGGAAAGAACTGGCCGGCGGCTCTACCGACCAGATCGTGACAGCCGCATAGCAATACATAAAGCTGTCACACTCAGATAGGGAGAGCCGCCGGCCAGTCCGTGCACTGTGTTCCAATCTTGTTCTGATCTATATGGCTGTCTGATTGCACCATGAATCCAGAAGCATTTACATAACAGGACAGAAAAAAAACAACTTACGATTCAGCTGAGAAATCACCGACCCTGGAAACTGCTCTTCACACAACTGCATGTAGAGGACAGCACCGCTCAGTATTTATAGGTTGTGTGATATTCTGTGGGCTGCACTATCAGTTCTCAGGAAAAGAGAATATGGCACAAATATAAAATAAGAACAAAGGTTTCAGTTTTATCATGCCAGGAAACAAACTGACTTTTCTCTAGAAGCAAGAAGAATTTCACAAAGGGGCACCCGGAGAGGTTAAGAAAAAAGTAAAAAAAAAAAAAAAATTGAAGCTGGAAAATAGTGGTTTCCAAAACCAGAAACCCCCTCTAAGAAGAACCTGAACTTCCCACCAGGTTGCATTGAATAAACTTGCACACATGGCCAAGCATGCAGGTTTATGGGGGGAGTCAGTAGCAATATCTGTTAGGCTGTGTTCACATGTCCAGTAGTTATTTCTGTTTTCGGATGACAAAAACAGAAAGCAAAATGATCCAGTAGAGGATCCATTCAATCACACAGGGAGGGAAATTTTGAAACAGTTTTGCACCATTTTTTTTATATATTTGATCACTTACAAATGCATGCTAAGCGCACATGTGAACAGAGCTTTAGCTAATGAGATCAAATGATGAGATCAAGTGTAGGATCCGTTCTTATCAGTGGCTCTGCTGGTTTTCCTGTTGATATGGACGACCCGTGCACACTGGAGGAAGCTTTGGGGTGCACGGTGGGCGGCTTGTACAACTGTAAGGTGCCAGAGGGCGGTAGCCATAGGGAGCTGCGGCTCCATGTCGCATCCCAATCCAGTTCTGCAGTATTGCCGAGGTCCATTACCTTTCCCACACACGATTTCACGTCTATCTTCCTCTGTACGGAAGGGTTAAGCTGCTCTCCTTAGCACCTGTATCGAGCCTTGGGCTCCGGACGCTGTAGGAATGTCCTCAGGGAATTTTATAAGGTCTCATTCACCCAGAACAATATGTACTTGTCTTTGTTATCATCACATTGCGCATCGAACTTGTCACTGTCACTAACGAACCCCTCTCAATCAAGAAGTAGTTTCCTTTTTGCTGGCAATTTTCCTTCCCACTATGGGCTAGTCCCAAACATTAACACTTTCCTGTGTCCTAAATCCTTTACTTATTCTGCACTGAACACTTCACACACTATGCAACGGCTAGCAACCACGCTGACACATTATGAATACTGTGATGTATCAGTGATCTGATGATATTGTGGATTAGGTACCCCCTATGAGCTGCCTAGCCCCTGAAGAATCAAGCCAGTAATGATAGATTGATGAAACGGGTAGGGCTATAATAGCTATAGGGCACTGATAATTACACTGCTCAAAAAAATAAAGGGAACACTCAAATAACACAAACTAGATCTGAATGAATGAAATATTCTCATTGAATACTTTGTTCCGTACAAAATTGAATGTGCTGACAACAAAATCACACAAAAATCATCAATGGAAATCAAATTTATTAACCAATGGAGGCCTGGATTTGGAGTCACCCCCAAAATTAAAGTGGAAAAACACACTACAGGATGATCCAACTTGATGTAATGTCCTTAAAACAAGTCAAAATGAGGCTCAGTATTGGGTGTGGCCTCCACGTGCCTGTATGACCTCTCTACAACGCCTGGGCATGCTCCTGATGAGGCTGCGGATGGTCTCCTGTGGGATCTCCTCCCAGACCTGGACTAAAGCATCCGCCAACTCCTGGACAGTCTGTGGTGCAACGTGATGTTGGTGGATGGAGCGAGACATGATGTCCCAGATGTGCTCAATCGGATTCAGGTCTGGGGAACGGGCGGGCCAGTCCATAGCTGCAATGCCTTCATATTGCAGGAACTGCTGACACACTCCAGCCACATGAGGTCTGGCATTGTCCTGCATTAGGAGGAACCCAGGGCCAATCACACCAGCACATGGTCTCACAAGGCGTCTGAGGATCTCATCTCGGTACCTAATGGCAGTCAGGCTACCTCTGGCGAGCACATGGAGGGCTGTGCGGCCCTCCAAAGAAATGCCACCCCACACCATTACTGACCCACTGCCAAACCAGTCATGCTGAAGGATGTTGCAGGCAGCAGATCGCTCTCCACGGCGCCTCCAGACTCTGTCATGTCCGTCACATGTGCTCAGTGTGAACCTGCTTTCATCTGTGAAGCGCACAGGGCGCCAGTGGCAACTTTGCCAATCCTGGTGTTCTGTGGCAAATGCCAAGCGTTCTGCACGGTGTTGGGCTGTCAGCACAACCCCCATCCGTGGACGTCGGGCCCTCATACCACCCTCATGGAGTCGGTTTCTAACCGTTTGTGCAGACACATGCACATTTGTGGCCTGCTGGAGGTCATTTTGCAGGGCTCTGGCAGTGCTCCTCCTGTTCCCCCTTGCACAAAGGCGGAGGTAGCGGTCCTGCTGCTGGGTTGTTGCCCTCCTACGGCCCCCTCCACGTTTCCTGGTGTACTGGCCTGTCTCCTGGTAGCGCCTCCAGCCTCTGGACACTACGCTGACAGACACAGCAAACCTTCTTGCCACAGCTCGCATTGATGTGCCATCCTGGATGAGCTGCACTACCTGAGCAACTTCTGTGGGTTGTAGAGTCCATCTCATGCTACCACGAGTGTGAAAGCACAACCAACATTGAAAAGTGACCAAAACATCAGCCAGAAAGCATTGGTACTGAGATGTGGTCTGTGGTCCCCACCTGCAGAACCACTCCTTTATTGAGGGTGTCTTGATAATTGCCAATAATTTCCATCTATTGTCTATTCCATTTGCACAACAGCATGTGAAATTGATTGTCAATCAGTGTTGCTTCCTAAGTGGACAGTTTGATTTCACAGAAGTTTGATTTACTTGGAGTTATATTTTGTTAAGTGTTCCCTTTATTTTTTTTTTGAGCAGTGTATAATAGCATACGTAGGAAATATGCCAAGAATCAAGTGTATTGGAATGTGCAATGACTGAATGAATAAGTAAGATGCCCTGGGCTATAACAATTAGAGCACCAGATAGCGTCCATTGAATAATAGAGCATTACCAAATCAAACTATATAATCCCATAGTGGTAGGCACTGGGCGTAAGATGCTAGAGAAGTGTGGAAACTAGTGGGGATATCAAAGGAAGATTTAGGAACCTGGAAGACACCAACACAACCCCTAAACACATAAAATACACAATCACATAAAATTAACATTCTCTTTTTCCCAATGTATAAAGTGTCCTTTGCCGGTCACATGACACTATTCCCATGACGCGATTGGTGTCTTCAGGAGCGGGAACGCGACAGTACAGTCCACGCCCATACACATCCAACTGTAGGTGATACTGACATTTAGGTGCAGACGCGCTCCAGGAGTGGGGACCCCGCCATGCCTGGGTGTGAATAACAGCACTTTTGCACGCACCCTTTTTCCAGACCTTGTGACTAAGATGGGGAGCGTTTACATTTTCCAACTGAAGCTTCATTCACATTTTACATTGTATTACTTCACTATTTATATTTGTCACTGTGTCCTTGTTACAGGGACCACGCAGGGTGCAGTGAGCTGTCTGGGGGGGTGTGAATGTGGCCATTAGGTCCTTGCATTCTCTGGGCTCCCGTCCTCCAGAAAAAGAGCTGAACCAGACCGAGCACTCTCTTTCATTGGAGTGAGTCCAGATGGATGTGGACTCACTCACAAGCTTCACAGTTGGGAGGCCACCGATCCCGGACCCTCACTGTGGCATCTAGTTTAGAGGAGCAGGGTAAGGCCTAATGGTGGCTCTTCTCCTTTCTAAGTGCCCGGACTTACACAGGCCGCATTCCTTCAGCAATTTTTTGCAAGACATTTTTTTGCTCACTTGGATAGAGGGAACGATCTCAAGTTCCTAAGAAACTTTTAGCTGAACGCACATTGACCAACAGCGATTCTGAAGGGAGGGGGGACTCTGAAGAGGTGTTCTTATAGCAATGAATTAGGGGGAAAACCTGAAGTGACGGGAAAGGGAATGACAGGTCTGACGCCCAACCTACCTGCTGCTCTATGAAAATCTAGGTCTAGTCCGCATGTATATTTTTTGTAATAATCCTTTAATTGTATGAGAGGAAGGGGCTTTTTTTAAATCATTGTGGTCTGTGAAAGGGGGCTGGGTAGTAGATATCCCAGTGAGGACTCCCTTGGTACAGATAACGTAGTAGATGTTACCTGCAGCCCTATGTAACACTACAGATAATACAGTAATAACTCGGAAAAAAGATAATGTAGTATATGTTACCTGCAGTCCTAGGTAACACAATTGATCGCACAGTGATAACTATCTGAGTACAGATAATGTAGTAGATGTCACCTGCAGTCCTATGTAACACCACATATAACACAGTGGAGTACAGATAACGTAGTATATGTTACCTGCAGTTCTATGTAACACAACTGATCGCACAGTGATTACTTCATTATCTGTACTCAGATAGTAATCACCCACAGTCCTATGTAACAGCACAGGTAACATTGATAACCATCTGAGTACAGATAACATAATAGATGTCACCAGCAGTCCTATGTAACACCACAGACAACACAGTGAGCGCTCTGAGTACAGATAATGTAGTAGATGTCACCGGCAGTCCTATGTAACACTACAGATCACAGTGATCGCTCTCTGAGTACAGATAATGTAGTAGATGTCACCTGCAGTCCTATGTAACAGCACAGGTAACACAGTGGTAGCGTAAGTTAGTTAAGGTTGCACACATTCCGGTTGTATACCTGGATTGTGTAACCACATCAAACAATAATAACCTTATCGTTCTTTACAATTCTCTGTTCTTTTCTGACCTCTGATATTAAACATTGAATTCAAATTCTCAAGAAATGTTTTGACCCAAATCTCAGCTTGTAAGAAAAGCTGCAGACAAAGCTTACAGGAGCGGACAGGTCTCCTTAGCCTGCAGTCACACATCCGTGTTAAGGCTCGGGGTGCGGCCAGATTTCTTAGTTTTGAGCAACACCATTCGCTTTACCTTATAATGCACTGAAAAACGGGGAGAGAAATTCCAAATGGGGCAAAATAGTGAAAAAAAAAAAAAAAAAAAAAACTAAACTCATCCCCCTCCTCCCCATTTTCCAATACAAAAATAAGTAAAAAAAAAAAAAAAAAAAAAATCAAGCACATTGAGTATAGCTGATCAATGAAAAAATATTACATTGTTTAACCAATAAGGTAAATAGCTTAAAAAATAAAGATACCTCCTGCCAAAAAAATGCAATAAAAAGCTATCAAAATATTGTGTGCACCCCAAAAAGCTATAAAAGAGGAGCTTGCAACGCAAAAGACAAGCCCTCACTCAGCTCCAGACAGTAAAATATCTTTCTTTTCCAAAATTCTTAATTTTTAAAAACATATACACACTATATATCAGGGCTCGACAAACCCAGGCGCCTGGTCGCCAGTGGCGCCTAGAAAATGTTGTCTGGCGCCTAGAAAATGTTGCCTGGTGCTCACTGTCGGGGCCCTGGCCGCTTCCTCGGCACCTGTTCAGGGACGCAGGCGCTGCTTGATTGCCGGCACTCCCCCAGACATGGCCGCGCGCTGTCCGGCTGTGTCTGCTAGTAATGACACGGCAGGGTCGACGGCACTGCACCTTTAATTGTGCTTGTGTGTCGCTCCTGCCGCGTCATTACTAGCAGACACAGCCGCACAGCGCGCGGCCATGTCTGGGGGAGTGCCGGCAATCAAACACCGTCGGAGCGGAGGTCCTGCACAGATGGGCGGGAGGGGCCCGGACCCGACCGCAAGTGGGCCCCTCTGATGTTCCAGGGCCATGAAGTCTGTGACACGCCGGGGGCCCTGCACTGCCCCATACCCGAGGAGCTGCTGGACAGGACACTGGACCGGGGACAGGTGAGTGAGGCTTCTCCAATCCCCATATTAAAAATATTAGTAATGGGTCTGTGTGAGTGCATGTATGTGAATGTCAGTGTATATGACTGTGTATATATATTTGTCTGTTTTATCTACAGTTATATGAAAAAGTTTGGGCACCCCTATTAATCTTAAGCTTAATGTTTTATAAAAATTGGTGTTTTTGCAACAGCTATTTCAGTTTGATATATGTAATAACTGTTGGACACAGTAATGTTTCTGCCTTGAAATGAGGTTTATTGTACTAACAGAAAATGTGCAATCTGCATTCAAACAAAATTTGACAGGTGCATAAGTATGGGCACCCTTATCATTTTCTTGTTTTAAACACTCCTACCTACTTTTTACTGAGTTTTTTTGGTTTTGTAACCTCATTGAGCTTTGAACTTCATAGCCAGGTATATGCAATCATGAGAAAAGCTACTTAAAGTGGCCACATGCAAGTTGTTCTCCTGTTTGAATCTCCTCTAAAGAGTGGCATCATGGGCTCCTCAAAACAACTGTCAAATGATCTGAAAACAAAGATTATTCAACATAGTTGTTCAGGGGAAGGATACAAAAAGCTGTCTCAGAGATTTAACCTGTCAGTTTCCACTGTGAGGAACATAGTAAGGAAATGGAAGAACACAGGGACAGTTCTTGTTAAGGCCAGAAGTGGCAGGCCAAGAAAAACATCAGAAAGGCAGAGAAGAAGAATGTTGAGATCAGTCAAGGACAATCCTCAGACCACCTCCAGAGAGCTGCAGCATCAACTTGCTGCAGATGGTGTCACTGTGCATCGGTCAACTATACAATGCACTTTGCACAAGGAGAAGCTGTATGGGAGAGTGATGCGAAAGAAGCACGCCACAAACAGAGTCGGCTGAGGTATGCAAAAGCACATTTGGAGAAGTCAATTTCTTTTTAGAAGAAGGTCCTGTGGACTGATGAAACCAAGATTGAGTTGTTTGGTCATACAAAAAGGCGTTATGCATGGCGGCAAAAAAACACAGCATTCCAAGAAAAACACTTGCTACCCACAGTAAAATTTGGTGGAGGTTCCATCATGCTTTGGGGCTGTGTGGCCAATGCCGGCACCGGGAATCTTGTTAAAGTTGAGGGACGCATGGATTCCACTCAGTATCAGCAGATTCTTGACAATAATGTTCAAGAATCAGTGATAAAGTTGAAGTTACGCAGGGGATGGATCTTTCAGCAAGACAATGATCCTAAACACCGCTCCAAATCTACTCAGGCATTCATGCAGAGGAACAATTACAATGTTCTGGAATGGCCATCCCAGTCCCCAGACCTAAATATCATTGAACATCTGTGGGATCATTTGAAGAGGGCTGTCCATGCTCGGCGACCATCAAACTTAACTGAACTGGAATTGTTTTGTAAAGAGGAATGGTCAAAAATACCTTCATCCAGGATCCAGGAACTCATTAAAAGCTACAGGACGTGACTAGAGGCTGTTATTTTTGCAAAAGGAGGATCTACTAAATATTAATGTCACTTTTCTGGTGAGGTGCCCATACTTATGCACCTGTCAAATTTTGTTTGAATGCAGATTGCACATTTTCTGTTAGTACAATAAACCTCATTTCAAGGCAGAAACATTACTGTGTCCAACAGTTATTACATATATCAAACTGAAATAGCTGTTGCAAAAACACCAATTTTTATAAAACAATAAGCTTAAGATTAATAGGGGTGCCCAAACTTTTTCATATAACTGTATGTGTATGTCTGTATGTGTACATATGTCTGCGTACCGTGTGTGCGTGCATATGTCTGCGTACCGTGTGTGCGCACGCATATGTCTGCGTACCGTGTGTGCGCACGCATATGTCTGCGTACCGTGTGTGCGTGCATATGTCTGCGTACCGTGTGTGCGCGCGCATGTGTCTGCATACCGTGTGTGCGCACGCATATGTCTGCGTACCGTGTGCGCGCGCGCATATGTCTGCGTACCGTGTGTGCGTGCATATGTCTGCGTACCGTGTGTGCGTGCATATGTCTGCGTACCGTGTGTGCGTGCATATGTCTGCGTACCGTGTGTGCGCACGCATATGTCTGCGTACCGTGTGTGCGTGTGCATATGTCTGCGTACCGTGTGTGCGTGTGCATATGTCTGCGTATGTGAAGGATGAGGGGGCAGGCTGGGCCATGTGTAATAAATATATATATTTATTTATATATATTTATTTCTCCGCCGTATCTCTGCATCATGAATCGTGTATGTGTTAAAAGGGCCCACTGAGACTCTTTCGCCCGGGGCCCAGAAAAACCTGGAGCCGGCCCTGGGGGGAAGGATCGCTGTGGCCGGGGGCCCGTTCTCAACTCCCGCTACCTGTGTAAGTACATACAAAGGCCGTGCTCCCCGGGGAGACGCCGTGTGTGAGGGGGTCTATATGTACAGTTTGTCAACAAAAAAAATTCTGGCTCCTAAATTTTTTGGCTGGCTCCTAGAGTCTGAACAACTTTGTCGACCCCTGCTCTAATATATTCTCATAGTTCTAGTGTAGGTATATCCATATTTTCTGCCTGTGCAGTGCGGTGGGCGTATAAACAGGCGGTTGTCAGATTGTTAAACTTGTGTTTTACGACACCTGAGTAAACCGAAATCGATTAAAAATAGCTTTTATACGTTTAATTTCCAAACTTTGCAAATACCATATATACTATAATAAAAGCGGACCAGCAGATTGGCACGCATCACACATACAATTACGGGTTATCTTTGGCTTATTGCAACAAAGTCCTGACTCCGTGGATCCCGTGTAACGAGAACTTTTAAAGGGGGATATTCGAAAGGCTGTCCTTTTTTTCCATTGTTGTCCACTGACAGCGCCTTGTATTGCAACTTTGTATTAAAATGAGCTGCAATACCACATACAGCCTATCAGACAAGAGTGGTGCTGTTTCAAGGATAAAAAAAAAAATCTTGAATGACTTTATAATTCCACTAAACAAACATTGAATTCTATGTTTTTGTGTATGACAAGCTGAATGTTTCCTGTTTCCTCTCAATGATCCAGCTGTCGACAGATGCTTTGCCTTAGGAATGGTTAATAATATCTTTGGTTATTTTAGAATGTGTGTGTGTGTGTATGTATGTATGTATGTATGTGTGTATATGTATATATATATATATATATGTATATATATATATGTATGTACAGTACAGACCAAAAGTTTGGACACACCTTCTCATTTAAAGATTTTTCTGTATTTTCATGACTATGAGAATTGTACATTCACACTGAAGGCATCAAAACTATGAATTAACACATGTGGAATTATATACTTAACAAAAAAGTGTGAAACAACTGAAAATATGTCTTATATTCTAGGTTCTTCAAAGTAGCCACCTTTTGCTTTGATGACTGCTTTGCACACTCTTGGCATTCTCTTGATGAGCTTCAAGAGGTAGTCACCGGAAATGGTCTTCCAACAATCTTGAAGGAGTTCCCAGAGATGCTTAGCACTTGTTGGCCCTTTTGCCTTCACTCTGCGGTCCAGCTCACCCCAAACCATCTCGATTGGGTTCAGGTCTGGTGACTGTGGAGGCCAGGTCATCTGGCATAGCACCCCATCACTCTCCTCCTTGGTCAAATAGCCCTTACACAGCCTGGCGGTGTGTTTGGGGTCATTGTGCTGTTGAAAAATAAATGATGGTCCAACTAAACGCAAACCGGATGGAATAGCATGCCGCTGCAAGATGCTGTGGTAGCCATGCTGGTTCAGTATGCCTTCAATTTTGAATAAATCCCCAACAGTGTCACCAGCAAAGCACCCCCACACCATCACACCTCCTCCTCTATGCTTCATGGTGGGAACCAGGCATGTAGAGTCCATCCGTTCACCTTTTCTGCGTCGCACAAAGACACGGTGGTTGGAACCAAAGATCTCAAATTTGGACTGATCAGACCAAAGCACAGATTTCCACTGGTCTAATGTCCATTCCTTGTGTTCTTTAGCCCAAACAAGTCTCTTCTGCTTGTTGCCTGTCCTTAGCAGTGGTTTCCTAGCAGCTATTTTACCATGAAGGCCTGCTGCACAAAGTCTCCTCTTAACAGTTGTTGTAGAGATGTGTCTGCTGCTAGAACTCTGTGTGGCATTGACCTGGTCTCTAATCTGAGCTGCTGTTAACCTGCGATTTCTGAGGCTGGTGACTCGGATAAACTTATCCTCAGAAGCAGAGGTGACTCTTGGTCTTCCTTTCCTGGGGCGGTCCTCATGTGAGCCAGTTTCTTTGTAGCGCTTGATGGTTTTTGCAACTGCACTTGGGGACACTTTCAAAGTCTTCCCAATTTTTCGCACTGACTGACCTTCATTTCTTAAAGTAATGATGGCCACTCGTTTTTCTTTACTTAGCTGCTTTTTTCTTGCCATAATACAAATTCTAACAGTCTATTCAGTAGGACTATCAGCTGTGTATCCACCAGACTTCTGCACAACACAACTGATGGTCCCAACCCCATTTATAAGGCAAGAAATCCCACTTATTTAACCTGACAGGGCACACCTGTGAAGTGAAAACCATTTCCGGTGACTACCTCTTGAAGCTCATCAAGAGAATGCCAAGAGTGTGCAAAGCAGTCGTCAAAGCAAAAGGTGGCTACTTTGAAGAACCTAGAATATAAGACATATTTTCAGTTGTTTCACACTTTTTTGTTAAGTATATAATTCCACATGTGTTAATTCATAGTTTTGATGCCTTCAGTGTGAATGTACAATTTTCATAGTCATGAAAATACAGATAAATCTTGAAATGAGAAGGTGCCCTATATATATATATAATTTTTAAAAAAAAATAATATAACATTTTTGGACAGAACAGAATACTCTGTCCACTCCGTTAATGATCTGCCCAGGATGACGAAATGTTTATTCCCAGTTTAGGCCTCTATCTGATCTCCGCTTTACCCCTCTGAGGTCACAGGAAGTCATCATTTTCCCAACATTGACTTGTTAGCATTTCACAACTCTGTGACTTGGAGTTCACCTCCTCGATTTTCAGTTTGCATCATTTTTGTTGCCTTTTGTTATCTCTTTCCAGTTTGTACCTATTATTTATTAGCAGTTTCATGACGTATTCCAAGCTCAAAGGCAAAAATCTAAATGCTTGTTCACATGTTGCATTTGTCACACGAAAAAAAAAAAAAATCGTTTTACCGAAAATGAATGCGATTTCTGAAATCTCCTGCACTCTGCTTATTTTTTCCTTGCAGATTTGTACCTTCAATGCGTTTTTTTCAAATGTGCAGCGTGTTGATTCTTTTAGAATTTTTCACCCAAATAAATGGGGAAAAACACGTGTTTTTATCGGGCATTTTTCATGCTAATAGCACAAAAGTCTGCTGCAAATACTAAGCGCATGCACACATCCTACGAGGGCGATGTAAGGAGCGGATCAAATCCAAAGTGCCCAATTATTTATTCCTTTATATTTAGTATTTTTTATCATATTATTTATAATAGTACAAAAAGTTTCCAAAAAGTGCAATCTGTGCTTTTTTTTTTTTTCTTTCACAATCTGAGTCAGGCCACATTCACACGTTCAGTATTTGGTCAGTTTTTTTATCAGTATTTGTTCCACTCCTGATTTCGGCTTACAATCAGAGGAAAAGTATAATAGAAACTCATCACCACTTCTGCATTGATCACCCACTCCTGGTTTTGGCTTATAAATACTGATGTAAAATACTGACCAAATACTGAGCGTGTGAACGTGGCCAGTGTCTTACAAGTGCAACTCCGCACTCTAGGTGCAACAATTTCACCTGTGAAATGTTTTTTATCCGGTATCCCCAAGGAGAAATCAAGGAGAAACAATCAGGCTTGAGCGTAAAAGTGCCCAATTCTGGTGATTGATGATAGGGGGTGGGGTGTCGGCAGTCGGACCCCCAAAGTTCTAGAAGTTACCACCTATCCAGTGGACATACCCTTTAAATGCATATATTTTTAGATGAAAATAGTTTTTGCAATAAGGTATCCTTTAAAATGTTGCATTGTTTTTCTTCTACAGCTTCTATGTGTCACAGTACATATATGTATCAATCTATAAAACGTCTTGGATCACCGCAAACTAACTTTTCAACTGGTTGTAAATCAGAATAGAAGATAGCCCCGGAGAAGAGAGATAAGAGTTTCGACCACAACAGACTCGCTGATGTATTTTACTATGAACTCTGTTTGCTATGTACAGTGATACATAGAGGCTGTAGAAGCCAAACAGTCTTAAATGTTAAATAAAACCCTTTTACAAAAATACTTTGATAGCTGGGGGCCCCCGAACCCCCGGCGAGTAACGCCGCACGCTCCGTGGACCGAAGAGTGGCCGGAAGCCCCGCCGCTTCTCTCCCGGAGCGCACCGCAAGTTTCGCTGGGAACCCGGTGCTACAGTAAATCATTTATAGACGACCTGCTTCTGTCTCGGGGTTTCGTACGTAGCAGAGCAGCTCCCCTCACTGCGATCTATTGAAAGTCATCCCTCGAGACAAGCTTTTGTCCCTCCCAAGGGGTTCGCCTCCCCTCCTAAGGGAACCCCTGGGCGCAGAACCCACGGCCGGACGCCGAAGGGGCCTGATCAACCCCCCACGCCGTAAGGCTGCTGGTTTCATGGGCCCGCAAAAAAAAAACAAAAAAAACTTTTTATCCAAAAATACACATACACAAGTGTCCACACCCTTTTAAAAGATTCCCTTTACATTTCGGTGTGGTATGTTGGAATACGTTCTCCGATGAGGGTCGGTATAGATGATCATCGGCTCGCCGCGTGCTACTTTTTGCTTATGTTTGCCAACACGACGCGGCAAGTGCATGTAAAGCTTTAGTTGCTAAGGTCATTAGGAGAATAGCAATGTCATCATGTGAGCAAAACCAACACTAAGGAGCCGACGCAAGTCTTAACAAAGCCCCGTTGTTTGTTGTATTATTATTTATTAACCCTCATTATTTAACCACAAGGCCTATTCTCCAGCTTTTGGCCGCCTGCTCACTTAGTTTTGGAAGCGGCGGCACCGAGGGCGTGAATGAGCTGGAATGTAATGATTGCTCGGCCGGCTGAGCTCCAGACTAAGGAATCAAACCATTGGGACGCGTCTTCGCTGCAGTCACCGTGCCAGGACTCCTAATGTTCTGGAGCAAAACGGGATTCATTTCTTCAACAACGTAGGACATGTATTTAGGCAACATGCTGCTGATTACTGGCAGACATTCCAGCTCCAAAAAAATCAATTAATTTGGTCTTATTGTTCGTACTTTCTCATTATTAAAGTCTCGTTTATAGGTAGTTAATGCCAGATCCGCAAAAATAACTATATTATTGAGCTTTATTACTCTACTTCTCTGCATTTTGGGAAATAGCCTTTAAGTAGTGCTGGAGAGCAACCAGCTGCGTCCAGAGCCGCTATGGGAGCAGGGAGCAGGCAGCGTAGGCAGCTGCCTAGGTCACCCTTGAGAAGGGGACATAAGAATTTGTCCGAATCCTAGTGATAAGCATCGGGCAGTGCTTGGTTTTCTCTGTTGGGGGCGCTGCAGGGATTTTGAATACTGGTCTCCAAGCTGGAAATACTTCATGAAGAGCTTGCTGATAACTTTGTAGGGATTTTTCAAAAGGGGTAAACCCTCTAATAGGGTAGACTGACCATGAAAATGTATCAGCTATGCACAGGGTAAGTGATGATAATTTGTTGATCTGCTAGGATCTGAGCTCCTGAGACCTCCAATTAAATAAAGAGCCATATTTTGCAATTTTTATCAACCCCTTAAACAATTAATACAGGGGTGGTACCCATACACCAGGGCTCGACAAACCCAGGCGCCTGGTCGCCAGTGGCGCCTAGAAAATGTTGTCTGGCGCCTAGAAAATGTTGCCTGGTGCTCACTGTCGGGGCCCTGGCCGCTTCCTCGGCACCTGTTCAGGGACGCAGGCGCTGCTTGATTGCCGGCACTTCCCCCAGACATGGCCGCACGCTGTCCGGCTGTGTCTGCTAGTAATGACACGGCAGGGTCGACGGCACTGCACCTTTAATTGTGCTTGTGTGTCGCTCCTGCCGCGTCATTACTAGCAGACACAGCCGCACAGCGCGCGGCCATGTCTGGGGAGTGCCGGCAATCAAACACCGTCGGAGCGGAGGTCCTGCACAGATGGGCGGGAGGGGCCCGGACCGCAAGTGGGCCCCTCTGATGTTCCAGGGCCATGAAGTCTGTGACACGCCGGGGGCCCTGCACTGCCCCATACCCGAGGAGCTGCTGGACAGGACACTGGACCGGGGACAGGTGAGTGAGGCTTCCCCAATCCCCATATTAAAAATATTAGTAATGGGTCTGTGTGAGTGCATGTATGTGAATGTCAGTGTATATATATTTGTCTGTTTTATCTATGTGTATGTCTGTATGTGTACATATGTCTGCGTACCGTGTGTGCGCACGCATATGTCTGCGTACCGTGTGTGCGCACGCATATGTCTGCGTACCGTGTGTGCGCACGCATATGTCTGCGTACCGTGTGTGCGCACGCATATGTCTGCGTACCGTGTGTGCGCACGCATATGTCTGCGTACCGTGTGCGCACGCATATGTCTGCGTACCGTGTGTGCGCACGCATATGTCTGCGTACCGTGTGCGCGCACGCATATGTCTGCGTACCGTGTGTGCGTGCATATGTCTGCGTACCGTGTGTGCGTGCATATGTCTGCGTACCGTGTGCGCGCACGCATATGTCTGCGTACCGTGTGTGCGTGTGCATATGTCTGCGTACCGTGTGTGCGTGTGCATATGTCTGCGTATGTGAAGGATGAGGGGGCAGGCTGGGCCATGTGTAATAAATATATATATTTATTTATATATATTTATTTCTCCGCCGTATCTCTGCATCATGAATCGTGTATGTGTTAAAAGGGCCCACTGAGACTCTTTCGCCCGGGGCCCAGAAAAACCTGGAGCCGGCCCTGGGGGGGGGAAGGATCGCTGTGGCCGGGGGCCCGTTCTCAACTCCCGCTACCTGTGTAAGTACATACAAAGGCCGTGCTCCCCGGGGAGACGCCGTGTGTGAGGGGGTCTATATGTACAGTTTGTCAACAAAAAAAATTCTGGCTCCTAAATTTTTTGGCTGGCTCCTAGAGTCTGAACAACTTTGTCGACCCCTGCTATATATAACTATAATATAGATTTTAGAATAAATTTATAAAATATATATTATAAGAGATATGCATTATGTAATATATATTAGAGAAATTAGATTATATATCTCTCTCTATCACACATACATTACATATAATATATACATCTCTATTATAATATCTATATATTTTATACAATTATATATAGTCTAATAATGTTTATACATAATATAAAAAAAAAATACATAAAACAAAAACACATTTTCAGGTCATTTTTACCCCACAAATAGCGTAATGGAATTTTATTTATTTTTTTCACTGCACTTGGATTTTTTTCCAATTTTTCAGTACATTACATGGGTAAAATGAATGGTGTCATACTAAACTACAACTTGACCAGCATAAAAAAAATAATTAAATTATTATATGTGATAGTCAGGCCCCTGGGGCGTCACGTTACACCTTTAGCCATTATGGTGGTCAGCAGAGATGGGCTGCTGATTGGAGGAGGTGCAGGACGAGAGTATGGGGGTCTGACCGCCACGGATTTGGACGCAACAAGGGGATCCGATCATGTGATAAAAATAAGCAAGTGACAGCGTAAAAAGGTTTAATACAAGGGGAAAAACGTCATAAGATCAAGAAGATTATCTCTTCCCTGTTTAGTTTTTAGAAATGTATGTATATTGTCCAGCTCTACCAAGGGGTGTACAAGATTAAGAAACAAAAGGGTAGTTTATTTTTTTTCAGAAATGGCGCCATTCTTGCTCATGGCTTTGTCTGGTATTGAATCTGATAACTGAAAGTGATGGAATAGAAATCATTGCCCTTGGACTATTAGTACGTAGCGCACAGGACTTACATTGTTCTGGGTTTTACCGCAGCAAAATATGCACCAAATTGTGCAAATTATTGTGCGGATTCCTTTGCGGCAATGCTGCAGATTTTCCGCTCTACAATTCCAGATTGAAAGTCTGCATCGTACATTGTCCGGCTGTGAGCTGAAAATCTGTAGGTCAATTTCCGCACCATTTACTTTTGTAAAATGTCGCCCACAATGCCAGTAAGGTGACACACAGCAGATTTTAGCCCTGCAAAAGCGTCTGTAAAATCCGCAGCCCGACCGTCCCGTGTGCACATATTCCCAGTTAGTAATAAATGTGTCATGGCCGAGCTTCTACGTCACGTTTATTCCACAGCACAATAACTCCTATGCTACAAAATATTTCTTAGGAAGGAGACGCTTGTAAAGTTGCATGCGACTCAAACACCTTTGTACATGTCCTCCAATCCAAAGAGAAGAATTACCAACGCTCAATATCCATATTTTTATCTATTTATATAAAAAAGTCATATTGCACATATGAAATCGCAGAAGAGTAAACCATTCCTTATTCCTATAGTATATCATGAGGCGGAGTATCTTAGTCTTCGTCAGAACTTTCCGAGCTCTCGTCTTTGGCCACCTTCCAGTTGGTCCTCCGGCTTTTCCTGGCCTCCATTTCGGAGTCTTTTTTCGACTTGGCTCTCCGGTGATGTTTCCTGCTGGATTTTTCAGTCCTTCGTTCCTTATGTTCCTGTGTATGGTGATCCTCGGAGCCGCTCATCTCGTTGCTTGAGGTGTCGCTGTCCTGTCCGGACGAGGACGGCTGCTTTTTTGAGGTCTTTTTCAGAGTTTTCTTCTTGCGCTTGGATTTCTTTGCTTTCTTTTCTGCGTGGTTGGAGCTGTCGCTGTCGCTCGAGGGCTCGGTGCTGTCCTCCTGCTCTTTTTTCCTTTTCTTCAACTTTTTGTGCGATCGTTTCTTCTGTTTTTTCTTGTGAGTTTTTTTTGACCGTTTGCGTTTATGGGTTTCTTGCTCTTTCTGCCCTTTGCGTCTGGGTTTCTTGTCTCCGTTGGTTGTTCTTTTGCTTCCCCCTTCCTCTTCATCACTGCCAAAAGAAGCACAAGTCAATACCTTCCAATACTGGTACCGGCACTTTTGATCCCCCTCCCGGGATGTATCTGTATTGTGATTTCCGCTGCAATTTTACCCTTGATGACAACCCATAACATAAATTGACAAGTTGTGGATATGAAACCCACAGCTCCGCTCAATTTATGCTTTGGATTTTTTCCACATGAAAATCTCATCCACAATAATGATATTGTAATCCACTGGAAAATCAACAACATATCAGTCTCATGACTGACTGGTCTCCCGTATACATGCAGGCAGGGAGAAACCTGTCACTCCAGAGGAGAAGCCGCCGAGGACCAAACTTTCTGACTAGTCACCTGTGCAGCTCAGTCCCTGGCGGCTTTTTAAGTATTTTTTCCTTGAAATGCCGCAACGATTCAGAGTCAAACACACCTGGCTGAGATTGTGCAATCGGTGTCGTCACGTTGCCCATGGAGAAAAAAAAAAGAAAACCAAGGGGTGACAGCATGAATGACAAATAAGTAATGGGCGGCTTATTTTTTCTCTCCGTTGGCTCAGGGATGTCAAACTGCAATGTCCCCTGTCCTTCCACTACGTTACTCCTCCATAAAAGTCATAGTAAACTTTAAGAACTTATATCATACCTGTCTGTGTCAAATTCATCCGGGTACAGCTCCTTGTAACCGCTATGGCCCCACCTGGAAAAAGTAAGAATATGATAGTTTACTGTAAGAATAAAAAAAAAATGCAAAAAGTTTTAGTGTAGAAAAAAAAAAAAAAGGCAATGAGATTATGTAGCATCCAAAATGATAACCTGATTGCCAATGCAACTGTTACATCAGAAGCCACTGACACAGACGGCTGCGCAAACATCTCCTGCTGCCAATATTACCAGGAAATAAACTTACAGCTTGTGAAATATTTTATACATTTCTACGCTGGATTACAAAGGGGGAAACACTCACCGGTCAGCGATGCTGGACTCGCATTCGTAGTACTTTTTGGTCAGGGCTCGCACGCTCAGCGCGTTTGGTCTCGGAGTCACTTCTTCTGCGGTCGCCTTTCTCGCAACTTCTTTGCCTCCTTCAGCATCAAAACCATCAGATCTCATGCGGCTCCTAAAATTAAATAGTTTGGTATAATTACTGCAATTTAATTTTTTCAATGCATACAAGGTGGACCACTACACCGGACACGACACCAATGACGCACAAGCCGAAGGAAGGAAGGAAGGATTTCTGCAAGCGGATCCTCCAGTGTGTGACAATTTCAGGAGAGGGAAACACACATGTATACGGCATATGTCAAGCCCAAAATGCTTTGACTGATAAGGATGTGTTCCCACAAATACAGTAGATTTAGATGCCTTTTTGCTTGCAGCTTAAAGAGAACCTGTCAGGTCCAATAACAATATTAACGCACAGATGCAGGTTAATAAAGTTATGAAGGCGACCAGCCGCCGGCACTGAAAGTTTATTTCAGCTTTATTTTTAAAAACTTTATTCCTCCCGGCTTTCAGTCATAGAGGCGTGCCTGTGCGGCTTCAATCACTCTGAGGCTGTAATCACGCCCTGGCATATTGACTGACAGCAGTACAGAGCCGGGGCGTGCTTACAGCCACCGCTCACTATGTTATGAGCGGTGAGTGAGAGCCGGCGGCCGCGCCTCCCCGACTGAGAGCTGGTGGCTTCTGGGAGGAATAAAGTTAATTCTCACCCAGAACCCGCTTTTTCAGTACGACATCTGTGCACCTCCATAATGCTATTAACTCTATTTTTTTTTATATACACCAGTACAGGGAAGGATGATTTCTGAAATAAAGTTTTACTCCAGTGACTGCTGGCCCCACAAGTGCACTGTAGGCAGACCCTAGATCTGACGTTCCGGTCTCTGCATCGAGCATCTCCCAGCTCCTCTGCGGTTGATTGATGGCTCTTGATTTGATATGACAGCAGGGGAGTGATAACTACAGAGACCAGAATTACACCTCGGCACTAGGATCTGCCTCCAGTGCACAAGCGAAAGGACGCTGGAGTCAACTGCTTTACAAAAGTAATGCTGCCAGTAATCTGATGAGAACGTCCTTCATAAATAGTAATTACCATGATGACGAAGGGAGACACCTACCTGTTATCAATGAACTCCTCCGGATATAGCTCCTTATAGCCATTGTGATCCCATCTGTACAGGAGAGAAGCACAGTCATAACCACACAGAAATAATACAGATTACACCAGGATGCTCAGTGAGCAAAAGAAAAGATGTTCACACGAAATCCTTGGAAGCCAGAGATGCCAAGAAACGTTCACATTGCATTTGGGCCACACGTCGGTGGCTCAGTCTGACGCCCTGAAAATGGGACATAGGTGAAACCTCAGACGGGGTCATTCACTTTAATGAGGCAGATGGAGCAACTTTGGCCTCTGTTTTAGGCATAAAGTAAAAATTAAATATTTTATCAAGATTATTTACATAGCAGGTTATTTACTCTTTTTTTTTTGCACTGGAGCAATAAAAAAATTATCTGACCACCTTGAATTTTGTAATTTTTTTTTAAAGTCACTACATTGCATAGATGATCAATATCTGGTCGGTGGGGTCTGACACTTGGCTCCCCCACTTATCAGCTGCAGCGGTGGTTGGATGTACGCAGTGTAGAGAGCCAGACCAGCACAGTGCCGTACACTGCGTAGTGGCCGTACACTGGTAATGCAGCTCAAAGCACATTCACTCCAAAGGATGTTGAGGTACAACACCACTGCACCGAGAGTAGAAACTACAGTGTACGGAGCTGTGCTATATACACCATGAACATCCAGGAGCAACGGGAGATGATAACAGGCGACCCAGGGGCTGAAGCAAGGCTTCCTGGGAACAGCCAAACTCCCGCCGATCTGATATTGAAGACTCCAAAGGATCATCCATCAATATTTACGTCCTGGACACCATCGATGGGGATCCAGGTCTTTAGACCCCCCAATAATTGCTCAAAAGACCTTTTAGAAGAGACAGGAGCGCACACACAGCGGAGTACGGATGCAGTACAAAGTCATAGGCTTCGGTCTCCAGAGCCATGCATTTCTAATAGGCGTTTTGATCAGACTTTGGGGAGAAGGGGGGCGGTAGTTCAGGACCCGGACCTCCACGGTAATCTACTCAGAATTAAGTCGCCTAAAACATCATTAAAAATACACAAAAGATTTAGGTACTGCTCTATGAATGCGCCCTGCCCAATACTGTCTATAGCTGACCTATTAACATCCGGTGACACGCGTCTCCGCTTCGTCCTATCATCTTCCGTCTGCTTCTCCATTTCCCGAATCTTCCACATCTCCGTTTCTTCTTGGATCTAAATACAGTAAACATGTACGTTATCAGATCTTGTATTTTATTGCGGTCTCATCGTTCCTAAGGAAGGAAGAAAAGCTAACGGGAGCGCACCAACAAAAGATGGTGGGTACAATCCAATGGTCCGTGTATTCACCACAGACGCAGACCCTGTACGAGGCATCCAGCTGTAGGACAACCCCTTACTGGCGTGTCCTGCCATCTGGCAAGTGTCAGGATGTGCTGACAGGCCTGGGGGATTAGCAGCATAGTGTACATGGGGGGGGTGCAGTGAGGCCTCCGAGCGCCTTAGTACACAGCTATGTCGCACAGACCTGTGACCCCGCCGGGCACGTGGTCCTCGCCTGTTCCTGTCTGCATCCAGTTTCGTATTTTGTAACTCGCCTGTTCCGGACACAGAGTTACAGTTATTGGTGCAGCATTATGTGGGGTGGACGGGATCCCTCACCTTGTTATGTGCGTCTGTGTGCCGGATAACATTTCTCAGCAGAACTTTTCCAAGCGGCACTCGGGACATGCCAGAACCTAAGAAACGCACATTGTAACTAGAGACGTTACATCCGTTCTGCAGCCGGACGCGTATCCCCCCCCTCCATTCCTCACACACCGGGGGCGGTCACTTATCCCCCCCCTCCATTCCTCACACCGGGGGCGGTCACTTATCCCCCCCCTCCATTCCTCACACCGGGGGCGGTCACTTATCCCCCCCCTCCATTCCTCACACCGGGGGCGGTCACTTATCCCCCCCTCCTCCATTCCTCACACCGGGGGCGGTCACTTATCCCCCCCCCCTCCATTCCTCACACCGGGGGCGGTCACTTATGCCCCCCCCCTCCATTCCTCACACCGGGGGCGGTCACTTATCCCCCCCCCCTCCATTCCTCACACCGGGGGCGGTCACTTATCCCCCCCCACTCCATTCCTCACACCGGGGGCGGTCACTTATCCCCCCCCACTCCATTCCTCACACCGGGGGCGGTCACTTATCCCCCCCCCTCCATTCCTCACACCGGGGTTGGTCACTTACCCCCCCCCCCCCTCCATTCCTCACACCGGGGTTGGTCACTTACCCCCCCCCCTCCATTCCTCACACCGGGGTTGGTCACTTACCCCCCCCCCCCTCCATTCCTCACACCGGGGGCGGTCACTTACCCCCCCCCCCCTCCATTCCTCACACCGGGGGCGGTCACTTACCCCTCCCCCCATCTCCATTCCTCACACCGGGGCTGGTCACTTACCCCTCCCCCCATCTCCATTCCTCACACCGGGGCTGGTCACTTATCCACCCCCCCTCCATTCTTTACACCGGGGCCGGTCCCGTATCCCTCCAACCACATACCGTGGCCAATCACGTATCCCCCCAACACGCACACATACCGTGGCCGATCACGTACCCCCCCCCACACGCACATACCGTGTCGATCACGTATCCCCACCCCCACACATACCGTGGCCGATCACGTATTCCCCCACACACACACATACCGTGCCGATCACGTATCCCCCCCCCAACACGCACACATACCGTGGCCGATCATGTATCCCCCCCCACACACGCGCACACACATACCGTGGCCGATCACGTATCCCCCCCCACATACCGTGGCCGATCACGTATCCCCCCCCACACACATACCGTGGCAATCACGCATCCCCCCCACACATACCGTGGCCGATCACGTATCCCCCCCACACACACACATACCGTGCCGATCACGTATTCCCCCCCACACACACATACCGTGGCCGATCACGTATCCCCCCCACACATACCGTGGCCGATCACGTATCCCCCCCCACACATACCGTGGCCGATCACGTATCCCCCCCACACATACCGTGGCCGATCACGTATCCCCCCCACACATACCGTGGCCGATCACGTATCCCCCCCCACACATACCGTGGCCGATCACGTATTCCCCCCACACACACACACATACCGTGGCCAATCACGTATCCCCACCCCCACACATACCGTGCCCGATCACGTATTCCCCCCACACACACACATACCGTGCCGATCACGTATCCCCCACACACACATACCGTGGCGAATCACGTATCCCCCCAACACGCACACATACCGTGCCGATCACGTACCCCCCCCACACGCACATACCGTGTCGATCACGTATCCCCCCCACACGCACATACCGTGTCGATCACGTATCCCCCCCACACACATACCGTGGCCGATCATGTATCCCCCCCCACACACGCGCACACATACCGTGGCCGATCACGTATCCCCCCCCACACATACCGTGGCCGATCACGTATCCCCCCCACACATACCGTGGCCGATCACGTATCCCCCCCCCATACATACCGTGGCCGATCACGTATCCCCCCCCATACATACCGTGGCCGATCACGTATCCCCCCCCACACATACCGTGGCCGATCACGTATCCCCCCCCACACATACCGTGGCCGATCACGTATCCCCCCCACACATACCGTGGCCGATCACGTATTCCCCCCCCCACACACACATACCGTGGCCAATCACGCATTCCCCCCCCCACACGCACACATACCGTGGCCGATCACGTATCCCCACCCCCACACATACCGTGGCCGATCACGTATTCCCCCACACACACACATACCGTGCCGATCACGTATCCCCCACACACACATACCGTGGCGAATCACGTATCCCCCCAACACGCACACATACCGTGCCGATCACGTACCCCCCCCCACACGCACATACCGTGTCGATCACGTATCCCCCCCACACACATACCGTGGCCGATCACGTATCCCCCCCAACACGCACACATACCGTGGCCGATCATGTATCCCCCCCCACACACGCGCACACATACCGTGGCCGATCACGTATCCCCCCCCACACATACCGTGGCCGATCACGTATTCCCCCCCACACACACATACCGTGGCAATCACGCATCCCCCCCACACATACCGTGGCCGATCACGTATCCCCCCCCACACATACCGTGGCCGATCACGTATCCCCCCCCACACACACATACCGTGGCGAATCACGTATCCCCCCAACACGCACACATACCGTGCCGATCACGTACCCCCCCCCACACGCACATACCGTGTCGATCACGTATCCCCCCCACACACATACTGTGGCCGATCACGTATCCCCCCCCCAACACGCACACATACCGTGGCCGATCATGTATCCCCCCAACACACGCGCACACACATACCGTGGCCGATCACGTATCCCCCCCCCACATACCGTGGCCGATCACGTATCCCCCCCACACACATACCGTGGCAATCACGCATCCCCCCCACACATACCGTGGCCGATCACGTATCCCCCCCACACACACACATACCGTGCCGATCACGTATTCCCCCCCACACACACATACCGTGGCCGATCACGTATCCCCCCCACACATACCGTGGCCGATCACGTATCCCCCCCCACACATACCGTGGCCGATCACGTATCCCCCCCACACATACCGTGGCCGATCACGTATCCCCCCCCCACACATACCGTGGCCGATCACGTATTCCCCCCACACACACACACATACCGTGGCCAATCACGTATCCCCACCCCCACACATACCGTGCCCGATCACGTATTCCCCCCACACACACACATACCGTGCCGATCACGTATCCCCCACACACACACACATACCGTGGCGAATCACGTATCCCCCCAACACGCACACATACCGTGCCGATCACGTACCCCCCCCACACGCACATACCGTGTCGATCACGTATCCCCCCCACACACATACCGTGGCCGATCACGTATCCCCCCCAACACGCACACATACCGTGGCCGATCATGTATCCCCCCCCACACACGCGCACACATACCGTGGCCGATCACGTATCCCCCCCCACACATACCGTGGCCGATCACGTATTCCCCCCCACACACACATACCGTGGCAATCACGCATCCCCCCCACACATACCGTGGCCGATCACGTATCCCCCCCCACACATACCGTGGCCGATCACGTATCCCCCCCCACACATACCGTGGCCGATCACGTATCCCCCCACACATACCGTGGCCGATCACGTATTCCCCCCACACATACCGTGGCCGATCACGTATTCCCCCCACACATACCGTGGCCGATCACGTATTCCCCCCACACATACCGTGGCCGATCACGTATCCCCCCTCACATACCGTGGCCGATCACGTATCCCCCCCCACACATACCGTGGCCGATCACGTATCCCCCCCCCCACACATACCGTGGCCGATCACGTATCCCCCCCCCCACACATACCGTGGCCGATCACGTATCCCCCCCCCCACACATACCGTGGCCGATCACGTATCCCCCCCCCCCACACATACCGTGGCCGATCACGTATCCCCCCCACACATACCGTGGCCGATCACGTATCCCCCCCCCCACACATACCGTGGCCGATCACGTATCCCCCCCACACATACCGTGGCCGATCACGTATCCCCCCCCCCCACACATACCGTGGCCGATCACGTATCCCCCCCACACATACCGTGGCCGATCACGTATCCCCCCCCACACATACCGTGGCCGATCACGTATCCCCCCCACACATACCGTGGCCGATCACGTATCCCCCCCCACACATACCGTGGCCGATCACGTATCCCCCCCCACACATACCGTGGCCGATCACGTATCCCCCCCACACATACCGTGGCCGATCACGTATCCCCCCCCACACATACCGTGGCCGATCACGTATCCCCCCCCCACACATACCGTGGCCGATCACGTATCCCCCCCCCACACATACCGTGGCCGATCACGTATCCCCCTCCACACATACCGTGGCCGATCACGTATTCCCCCCACACACACACCGTGGCCAATCACGCATTCCCCCCCCCCCACACATACCGTGGCCGATCACGTATCCCCACCCCCACACATACCGTGGCCGATCACGCATTCCCCCCACACAACCACATACCGTGGCCGATCACGTATCCAGACACACACAAATATCACTCACCCCCCCATACAGATGTATCAGGTATGACAGCCCCTCATACACGTATGACCCCGGGGTGATCACACAGCAGTTACATCCTATCCCCGCCCCGTACACAGATCACTCTGCTCCACATCCCAGCGCGGCTCAGTCCCGGTGACATCCGCTGGCGGCGCTGTACACAGACTGTCACTATGACAGGGCCGCAGTCTCCCCACCTCAGGCCCCCGGTGTCGGCGCTTCCCGTTCTTTCCGGAAATACCTCCCAGCGGCCACTGCACAGATCCGGGAGCGGAACCTGTTGTGTGAAGCTCCAGTTGTAACGGGGAATAATTAACGGATGCACCGCGTTCTAGTTTCCATAGAAACCCCAGCGTCTCTGCTGTCTCTCGGACGAAGCGCGTGAGTATAACTGCCCGCCGTCACACCGGCTGTAATCCGCCTCCTCATCGCGCACATCTATACACGGCGCAGAGTTTATCATTATAACACCTGTCGGCGGCGCAAAAAGTTCCGTTACCGGCGCCAGCGGCCTCACGTGACCATGCGGCTGTGCCTAAGCGGCGGTCACGTGACGGCCTGATGACGTCAGCGGCAGTTTAGGCGGGAAACTGACAAGAAGGACATGGCGCATTTCCTAAAAGACCTTCCATCATATAATGAGAGAAATTTTACCAGATTTCAGGCGGAAACGTCGTGTAAATCCTCAGACATGCGGCTGTCAGCGCACCTGCCCACCACAGAGAGCGCGTCCCCACAGACCATAGTGGCGGACCAGACTCACATCCTGCTGCGCTACCTGCAGCTGCAAGGGGCGAAAACCGCCAAGAAAAGAAGCCAGAACCGCGAGGAGACGGGGGAGACGTCTGCAAAAGTGCCCAAGATGGCGCCAACCAAGAGCCAAGAGATGGAGCAAGACCCGTAACCCTCCGACAATGGCCGGACCCCACGTGCGGACCAGTCGCAGGGACCCCAGAATGGCGGCATATCTGACCACGATGACGGCTCCTGCGCTACATCCGAGACTTGTAATCACCTCGCCAAGAGCATCAAGGGGTTAAGTTAGAAAGAAAAAACTTGTTGTCGCCTCTTTGATTCCTCACTGACAATCGAGCGAAAACACTCGACACCGATCAGATTTCTCACAGATTACATGAAAGTAGCAAAAGAAATAAAAATGTTCCCTCGTCCAATTCACAAGGATCTCGCCGTCCCCCAGTATGATGGATTCTTTGAGGCCCAGAAAGGGTTAAAAGTGATAAAAGCTGACGCCCCACAGTATAGGGGCCCCGCAGCTCCTCCACTTGCACTGTGGCTGCTCATGCAGTGACACCCTGCTGTATAGGGGCCCCACAGCTCATGCAGTGACACCCTGCTGTATAGGGGCCCCACAGCTCATGCAGTGACACCCTGCTGTATAGGGGCCCCACAGCTCATGCAGTGACACCCTGCTGTATAGGGGCCCCACAGCTCATGTAATGACACCCCTCAGTATAGGGGCTCTGTGGCTGCTCATGCAGTGACACCCTGCTGTATAGGGGCCCCACAGCTCATGCAGTGATGTCCTGCATTATAGGGGCCCCACAGCTCATGCAGTGACACCCTGCTGTATAGGTGCCCGCAGCGCCTCCACTTGCTCTGTGGCTGCTTGTGCAAGGACGCCCCGCTGTATAAGGGGCCCCGCATCTCATGTAGTGACACCCCGCTGTATAGGGGCTCTGTGGCTGCTCATGCAGTGATGTCCTCCGGTATAGGGGCCCCACAGCTCATGCAGTGACACCCTGCTGTATAAGTGCCCGCAGCGCCTCCACTTGCTCTGTGGCTGCTCATGCAATGACGCCCCGCCCTGATGCTAGTGTGACCCGCAGCTGATCTGTGCATTGTGGTCGGATCTCAGACCAATTGATACAGACATCTGAATGCGCCCTTAGTATCACATTCTGCAGCCGTAATCCTCTTGAGGGTATGTGCACGCGTTGAGAATTTGCAGCAGAAATTTCTTCTGCAAATACTCATCTGTTAGCAGGAAAAACGCCTGTTTTTGACCCGTTTTTGCAATTTTTTTTTCTCCCCATTCATTTGCAAAAAACACTGAAAGACGACGTTCTGCAGATTTGAAACTTCTGTGAATCTGCTAGGAAAAAAATAAGCGGCTTATACATGGGATTTAGGAAATCTCATTCATTTTGCAGCGTTTTTGGTGGAGAAATTTCTGCTGCAAATACTCAATGTTTGCACATACCCTTAAAAGCTACGTTTCTGCGAGGAAGGTCCCATGATACATGATTTATTGGAGCATGCCACGTTTTAAATTTTACTGGATTCTTTGAATCCATAAGAAATAATACAAGCTTCTGTAGATCTCTATATGAAAACAAGTGCATGGCGTTACAGTGTACTCCATAGATTATAGACAAGTCATTTACTTTTGATGTAGTGTTGCTGAGTAAAATAACTTTTATTCTGTGTGAAAATTTGGTCACAAGTGTCCAGTGGGCGGTTCCAAAGCCAGAAAAGTGCTCTGGCTCCCATCAGTAAACTTTCCTCATTGCCTACTACTTAGAGTTGATTGATGGGATTTCTCTGCTGGACACATTGTGCCAGTGCTGAGCGATATTAGTCAATCGACACCACGTCACTCACACTCCTCATCATTGAAATTGCAGCACCAAGAAGGAAAAATCGTGGATTGCAGTGCAATCACTGTCTTCCTTCTCCTCCGCTAATAGTGTGGGCAGGAAAGTCCAAGCATTTACACTGTTGTTATTATACCGGTCAGGACTTGTCTACATTTTACTTCTGTTTTCCATTTCTTCATTTGACATTATCTCTTTTTTTTTCTCTATTAGAGAACACAGGCCACAGCTCTTCTGCCAGAAATCAAAATGGACACGAATATGAGCCCAGACCAGCTGTTATCTCAAGTCAACCAGTTCTGGAGCATGCTGGACGACATGGCCGAGAGCAACCCGCAGAGCTACCAGAAGTTCATACAGCGACATGTGGAGGAAGGGAAGGAGTTCATGGCACCCCCCGAACCACACTGGTGTCTTCAGACGAAAATACCGGTACTATTCTATTCATTACAATTTGTGACTTCATTAGATTGGCTTAATGCCATAGCATTAGACACAGTGTTAGGACACTGCCCCACTATCAGTATTTGGTCAGTATTTTTTCTCAGGAGTGGGATCCAAAACCAGGAGTGGGTGATAAATGCAGAATTGGTGACTTGTTTCTATTCTACCTTTTCTCTGATTGTTCCTCATCTGGTTTTGGCTCCTACTCTCCAGAGAAAAAATACTGACCAAATACTGATAGTGGGGCCCTGGCCTTAAAGTGAGGCCTCTTAGTGCTGGGACTTGCTGACATGTGTTGGCACCAGCAGATAGGTGAATGGACACAGTACATGGTGATTTATATACGGGTACTGAATTTATGTAAGCTAAGCTTGTCTCACTAGTTGCACGTCTGTTATATAGTCTGTGGTCAGATCACAATACTCAGCCTGACTGACAGTTCACCTTACCTGAGCTTTACCTGAGCTAACTACATTATATATGAAGCAGTTGTCAGGTCAGGAGGTTCGCAAGTTGGGCCAGGCATTGCAATCTGAGCCAAGGCTTTAGATCTGTTCCCTGTCACGTTACTGCTCATTCGAAGGTGGTCGAGGCTTTATGGTCTGTTGGATATTTAACTTCTATTCCCAAAGCTGCCACTTCGCATTTGGTTTGTACGTTTGCCTAGTTCTTCAGATTTCTCATCATGGCACCTACTGATGCTAATATGATGTGTAAGGTCTTGTAGGCCGCTGTGTGCTAGGTGGTCTGCACTGATAGTTTTTGGTACTGCCCACCCACTGAAACGGCCCTAGGATTTCCTATGGTACTGAGTCCCCTGATGCTTTTAACAGGAAAATTTGATTTTTTTTTCCTTAGGCCACGGCCCCACTATCAGTATTTGGTCAGTATTCGGTCAGTATTTTTCTCAGGAGTGGGAGCCAAAACCAGGTGAGGAACAATCAGAGAAAAGGTATAATAGAAACAAGTCCCCAATTCTGCATTTATCACCCACTCCTGGTTTTGGCTCCCATTCCTGAGAAAAAATACTGACCGAATACTGATAGTGGGGCCGAGGCCTAAAAGTAAAATCCTTGTCTCATTGAATATATTGGAGGACACAGATCCCACCTTGTTCCTTTTTGTCATTGTCTTGGAGGTAGTTCAGGTTGCCTTTGGTCATCATTCTCTTTCCGGGGTTAGGCTCCTCTTGGTTTTTAGTTGTTACAGATCATGTTTTAGCTCTTGTACTGCTTATGGCACTAAACAGAGCTGCCTAATGTTTGAGGAGAGGCTGTAACCCGCCGTCTAACACTTTTGGCAGGGGACCCTTGGTCCTCTGTCTCCAAATGTATTGAATGAGAAGGGATTTTACTGTCAGTACAAAAACCAATTTTCCCAATAGAGGGGACATCTTACTAATCCTAATATGCATAGACTGATATATTCACATTATTAAACAATATTTGAACTACTTGTGTATTGAAGTTTTTCATTAACTATACGTATAGGATCCAGACGAACGATTGTTATTTATTAACATTTGTGGATGGAGAAGGATCCCGGCTCCTGAATCGGATGGACATCCTGTGCCCCTCGTAGCTGGGGAATTGGTGGACCTGACGGATGGAGCAGGTGAGAGCACCAAAATGATTTCTGCCAATCCGGAACTGGCAAAGAAACAGAAAATTGTTATTATATATTTTCTACACAGGAATGTAAAAAGATGGACATGAGTGATTGAATGAAAGTTGAAATCTGTAATCAGACGCTTTTATTAAAAACCTAAGAGAATGAAGTGACTAAGAAAAAAATAAGATTGCAGCCCGAGCAGGGTCATCCAGATTTAAAGGGAAACTCCACCCTTTGTCTGCTGTTTCATTCATGGCCCTAGTATGAACTATGGTGTGTGGAGCAGCCAGGTGTCTCCTGACCCAAACTCAATATATGAGGCTGTCAAGTTCGGGTCAGGAGATCCGTGGCCAATCCGGACATCGCTGTCTGTACTCCGACCTTGACTGTCCAATGTGCAAAACCGACCTTATAATGAATGGCCACATATGCAATGGTGTTGTGCAGATATTGGTGACCCCGGTGGGTCACACATTGCGCAAACTGCAGGGGGAAAAAGAGGTGGGATCCCAGTGCTGTTCACTTCTGATTGGGAGGTGAGTGGTGTCTGGACATGTGTACGACTTACATTGCACCTGTTATAGTCAGTGGGGTCTGGTGGGAACCGCTGCTGTCCATTATGTGAAGGATCCAGCACTTCCATCATTGTCATTTCTTTCTACTCCTGTTACGGAGTGTAAAGCACCTGCACAGATACCGTCAGACATGATGTTCTTTACCTGTTGTAATGCTTGGATGACGGATGGGGGGGGTCACGTAACTGATGCCGTGTTTAGTCGATTTCCTGTAACCCTATGATGGGTTACACAGGCTTTACAATTTCTTGGTGCATGGACAAGGGGCTATAGCATGAGTATAACCCAGATATTGAAGCAGAATTTTAAATAAATGTATATTAGAAAATGGTTTTGTTTCTTATTCTAGAAACTAAATAAGAAAAAACCTCCATTTATCTTCCTTTGGTGACTGTAGTTCTGCAGATATGCAATTGTGTAGTAACTACGTGTGACGTTTTCTTCTCTGCCAGTAATTAGCATTGCCTACAGCCCAGAAGTCCTGAAGAAAGCTGATGAAGACCTGGTAGAACAGGACCAGCTCATCCGCCTAGCAATGAAGTACATAGAGCAGCAGCTCCGTGTCGTCCTCAGCCATTCTTACCGCATCGCTCCATTCAAGCTGAAAGGTGCCATCCAGCAGATGAGGAACAGCTTAGAATTAAAAGGAAAAAAGCCGAAAAAGACAAAAGGGAAAACTGAAGCAGGTGAATGATTGTGTTCTAATAATATATTTCGGTTGAGTTCACACATTGCATATTTGGTGTGTTTTTTTTTTTGCAATTTTCACCCTAATGTCCCAAACATATCCTCCATGTGTGGATGAGATTTCTTGGCATGCTTTACTTAGTCGGTACTGCATTATACTGCATTTTTTTTGCACGCAAGTTCCAGTTGCTGTGATTCAGTATGAACCTTCATTCCAAAGGATAGAAAATAATTCCTGGTTATGTGATGGACAGGGAAATAGTTGCAGTACAGATAGCAGAGCTGCGTCATATGACAAGCCACGTACTTGTGTGATCATTACATGACCCACCCCTTATTCATTGGAAGTAGGATAATGTTGAATGATGGTAAGCAAAGATCTTGAGGAATTCAAAAATTGTTATTATGCAAAGAATATAATTATTTTCTGAAACCATAATACTTCTTTCATTTTCTTCATCGAGAGGTGAGTGGAATTGGTGACCTCACGTCTGTTACCAGAAGTTATCGTGCACCTGTCCCAGTCTCATAATTGGGATGTTTGCATGGTACCTGACAATTGTCCACCTGTCCCAGTGGATTGTAGTAGACATCACCAGCCCTGCTCACCCCCAATACAGAAGTATACAGACCTGGAGTAGCCCTTTAAAGGGGTCCTGCAGTGATCATGACAGAGAGCACAAACTGCTCATAGGACAACAAACATACAGGTCATACACCCCTATGTCAGCATTGCAGAGAGTCATAATCGGCGTGTTAATAAAGTTCAACCCAAAATCCACAGCTCTTTCATCTGAATTGAGCTTTTTTTTTTTTTTTTTGGCATCAATAAAATACCCAACTGAAGGAAAGATTATGGGACTTAGACCAATGGCCCCACTATCAGTATTTGGTCAGTATTTTTTCTCAGGAGTGGGTGATAAATACAGAATTGGTGACTTGTTTCTATTATACCTTTCCTCTGATTGTTCCTCACCTGGTTTTGTCTCCCACTCCTGAGAAAAATACTGACCAAATACTGATAGTGGGGCCGTGGCCTTATGTGTGAAACAGAGGACAAAATACATTTCAGGCTCCAGCCTGCCAAAGGGGTTAATAGTTTGTTGTTTTTTTTATTAATCTACTGCAGTGTATTTTGTTTTTAGCTAATGATTGGTTCAGATTATTAATAATGGTTTTACCCCTCAGTCCCGGACAGATCATTACTGGAACAACTAAGAAACATTGCCTTGAAAGAAGAAGAGAAACCTAAACCATCCATAGAGAGGATGACTGAGAGCACGACTAAGCCGAAAGTAGGCCTGATAGAAGTGATCTCTAGCACAGAGCTGCGCGAGGAGGACCTGCCGCCCCCTCCACAGTGTGACCTGCCGCCCCCTCCACAGTATGACCTGACTGTAATTAAGGACAAGTCTTGGAAAACACAGAAACTAATTCTGACGGCACAGCTACAAGGGGTGCACTGTGTCTCCAGCTGTGATCTAAGTGTATCTAAGGTAAGAGGATCGAGGTGCTGACAAGGAGCGTCAAGAAGTGCATCACTTGGGGCAGACAGACAGCCTTATTTCTCTGCGAGGATCGTGCACTGGCCGGCCTGGCCTCGCCTCTCTCCTGCCACCTGAGCATGATAGTGTGATGTATTTCTGTGCAGCTGTCACGCTCAGGTCAGGAGGTGACGGTCAGTCCAAGGATTGCGATGTGATCCTCATATGTGAAATACGGCCGGGCGTCTGTCTGCACCCTTATTTGATAAATCTGTTGCATCAATCACAGGCAATAGCATGCACATAGGGAAAATTCTGTTACTTCTTCTATGGTAGGGTCTGAGGTGGAGAAGAGACGCAACTTTTTTTTTTTTCTTTATTTGTGATTAAAAAAAAAATTACTGAAAAAAATGTCATTTTGGTCAGGTGAGCAATAAAATAAAAAAGTTCTGAAAGTTGAAAGGCAGAGAGGCAAAAAAGAAAATTGTCTGATTATTAAGAGATTATAGTATATATTAGATCAGTGTTTCTCAACTCCAGTCCTCAAGACCCACCAGCAGGCCATGTTTTCAGGATTTCCTTAGTATTGCTCAGGTGATGGGTTTATTGCCTGTGCAATACGAAGGAAATCCTGAAAACATGGCCTGTTGGTGGGTCTTGAGGACTGGAGTTGAGAAACACTGTATTAGATGATGAAGCACTCGCTCACCAATATACATTTGCTTTTTTTTTTTTTAAAAAAAATTCAGCAAGTATAGTATTTTTCCAATAGCATTGTCTAGGAAAAATAGCCATAAAAGATATCAATGTTTAACCCAAAAAAATAAAAAAACAAAACCTGACATTGAAAGTTTTTTAAATGCAGGTAAAGAAAAGCCACAGAAAAATGCTGTGTAAAAGAGGCCTAGATGTGAGCCCAAATTCACAGGCCAGTTTACATGTCCAACATTCATGGTCTGAGTACAGACCGAAGGTCTCCTGATCAGGACTCAACAGCTCCATTTGGGTCAGAGGATGCAGAGCCAAGTCCTCACATTAAGGCCACGGCCCCACTATCAGTATTCGGTCAGTATTTTTTCTCAGGAGTGGGAGCCAAAACCAGGAGGGGAACAATCAGAGAAAAGGTATAATAGGAACCAGTCACCAATTCTGTATTTATCACCCACTCCTGAGAAAAAATACTGATAGTGGGGCCGTGGCCTCAGGTCCAGACTTAGGCTGATTTACACATCCGGCGTTCACAGACTAAGTGAAGTTGGTTCAGAAATTGTTTTATAGGGAATATTTGTATTCACTAATATTGACAGATCCGGGCATTAAAAGAGAATCTAACACAAGGTCAAAAGTGGCCATTGTTTTGCTCTTATTTTATTCTCATGACTTCCCTGAGTTTTCAGATATTTTTTTTAATGTGCTTCATAATTTTTACTGTGGATTACTAAATCTGACAATTAAATTCCTTTTACGTTTTAGGATGACTTGCTACTTGAAGTCCCGGGAAAATACAGATTGTGCTTAGATCTTCCCGTGCTGATAAATGAAGATACGGTCACTGCAAAGTACAACAAAGCAAACAGCAGCCTCACCGTCTCCATGTCTGTACTATAGCTGCACTTTTGGACAAATCTGCAGTCTGATGCCAGGACCATGGCCTAGTAACCCACAGGCTGTGGAGTGGGAATGTCTTCCATTTGTTCACAGCTTCTGTGCAGTGTTCTGGCCTGAATGTAGAGTTCAGCACCTGTGTCACCCTGTGATTTTATTTTCTACAATTAGTTTAGTACCACATATTCTCTACAGCAATGAGCAGATCACACCCAATTGCAAAACCCTAAATCGATAAATCCAAAACGGCACAGTAGATGTGAAGACGACAGAGCTGTGGCTGTATGTTCAGGAGCCTGGACGCATTTACACTGGAAGGTTTGCTGATAGTCGTTCTGCCTAAGCAAGCTACGAATCAGCCGACAAATGAGCAGAGCGGTCGTCTTTCATCAGGTGAAATGATTATTAAGCCTTCTGAAAAATCAATGTTCTTAACAGTAGGTTGTCCTGTGTCAACATGCTGCTGATAATGGTATTTTATGAGCACAAAATGATTGCGTTCATGTTCTCTGTGCATGAAGGTGCTGTCAGCCTGTCTGAACGACTTGCATTGGTGCAATCAGCTAGCATTTAACAGCTAAAATCTTTAACGGTAAATGTGTCCTTAGGTCGTGTTCACATGCTGTTTGTAATGCGACTTTCCAAAAATGTTGTTAAATTGTAGCTATATTTCCATGCTATCGGAATATCAGTGCAAACAACAATGCAAATGCATTGGGTGAACACAGCCCCGATAGAAAATCATAGCTACGGGGGAATGTTCAAAGCCACAATATGTCTCTTTCTGCAGCATAATTTACACCCTTTTAATGCAGGGGGGTGAAATCTGCAGGAAATTGTGAATTTCACTACAGATTATACTCTGTGGATTTTCTAGTGTTAGATGTAACCTGGGGCTGTGGTTACACAATGCATTTGCATTGTTTTTTTTGTACTGATATTAGAGCATAGAAAAATTGCTATAATTTTTTCCCTGTCCCGTGTGCACAAACTTTAATGAATCTGTTTCTAAAGTGTGAACATGACGGGCAGTTTCCATCTGTATTATTTGTTTGATATAAAGTTATTGCACAAATTCCTCTCAACAGTGTCATTATTTGAGGTTACAGAAGTAAGTGGACACACTCCGCTATTACTGTAGAGCTTATTTTTGGGGTGTGTTTATTTTACTAATTTCAGAATTTATTCTCTTGTATCCACTCTTTATTGTAGCTCCGGTAACTAAATGTGAATCCAGGTCATCAATAGCAAATCAGTGGGAGTCCGGAGCCCCCACCGAGCAGCTGTTAGACCATATTATTGTGCAACTGCCGAATAACTTAAAGGTACCAGATTTCTAGAGAAACATCTTAAGGAATCAACCCCTGTCAAAGTGTAGCATCTTCTGCCCGGTTCTGCAGCACACTTTTGTATTTTTGATAGAGGTGGTGCTGCAGTAGCTAGCAAGGACCAGCAGAGGCCGCTACACTTTTAATGGTCAGCTAAGCTCAGCTTTGTTCAGTGTTTACATCCACCAAAGCAAACAGCAGCTGATCGGTGGGAGCATCGGGCGTTGGCCCCCCCATTGATCTGCTATTGACTTAGCCATGGAATAGGTTATCATCAATAGCGTACGCCCGGACAATCTTTCACTTTGTAAAAAGGAAAAATAGAATTAGACTTACCGGTAATTCGGTTTCTAATAACCCTCCACGACAGCACCAAAGGAGGATGTCACCCCACCCTAATAGGGACAGGAAACACAAAGGTCAAATAGCCCCTCCCTCATGTGGTTTTTTTTTATAAAGGACCACACAAGTATGGATGCTTCAAATTATATTTATTCTTATTCAAATTAAATGATTGGCTAACCAACCCTGGGAGGGAATTACCAGTGCTGTCGTGGAGGGTTATTAGAAACCGAATTACCGGTAAGTCTAATTCTATTTTCTCCAATAACCCCCCCACGACAGCACCAAAGGAGGAGTACCAAAGACTCATGCTCAGGGAGGGACAATGGCCTGAAGCACTTTCCGCCCAAAGGCCAAGTCCTTAATGGACATTAAATTAAGTTTGCGTGTTTGGTGAAGGTATGGACCGAGGACCATGTAGCTGCTCTACATATCTGCTCGAGGGAAGCGTTAGCCTTCTCTGCCCAGGAGACGGACATGGTTCTAGTAGAGTATGCCTTCAGCTTTTCTGCTGGTGAGATATCCCGGATCTGATATGACTCCACAATTACCTTCTTGATCCAAGTAGCGATGGTAACTTTTGAGACTCTTTCCTCTGTTTTGACCAGATGGGTGAATGAAGAGGTTCTGATCCTTCCTCCAGGCCTCTGTCTTTTGGAGGTAGTGAAGAAAGACCCGTCTTACATCCAAAGAATGGAATTCTTCTTCTCTTTTATTTTTTTGGGTTCTGACAGGAGGAGGGCAGAATTATCTCCTGTGATCTATGAAAGTCTGAGACCACTTTTGGTAAGAAAGATGGAGCCAGTTGTAGAATAATCCTATCATCCAGGATTCTCAAATACGGGTCATTCACTGAGAAGGCCTGGATTTCTCCCACTCTCCTGGCAGTGGTAATTGCTACTAGAAAAGTTGTTTTCCAGGCTAACTTATCCAGCTCTATTGAGGCCAAAGGTTCAAAAGGTGGTAGTATCAGACCTTTAAGGACGATAACCACGTTCCCTCCTGGGATCTTAATGATTATTCTGGGACGCAGACGAGTAGCTGCTGTCATGAACCTTTTTACCCGTTGATGTTCGGCTAGGCTATGGTCGAAATAGGCACTCAGCGCTACAATCTGTACCTTGAGGGTGCTGGGCCTGAGGCCTTTTTCCAGCCCCTCCTGTAGAAAATCCAAGATCTGGGTCATGTCAGGATGCCGAAGATCTGGCATATTTGGTTTATACCATATTAGGAAGGTCTTCCATATCTTGCTGTATATGGAGTTTGTTATGTGTTTCCTACTTCTTTGTAGGGTATGAATTACTCGGTCTGAGAGTCCTTTGGCTTTTAGGATTGTGAACTCAGAAGCCAGGCAGCTAGATGAAGGTTCTGTGGATGGAGTATTGGACACTGATGGAGAAGGTTTTTGATTGCTGGTAGAATGAGGGGGCCTTCTATGCTTAGACTGTTTAGTGCACAGAACCAGCTCCTTTTGGGCCAAAGTGGGGCTATCAAGATTACCTTGACCTCCTCGGTCCTTTCTTTCTGTAGATGGAAACGCCACGGGTGAGCGAATGTATCTATCCCCAGGCATACGTCGTCCGGATCTAGGGAGAAGTATTTTTCTGCCTTGGTGTTTTGGCATCTTGCAAAGAGGTCCACCTCCAGATGACCCCATTGTCTGGTCAGCATGTGGAAAATATCTGAGTCCAGTTCCCATTCCCCGGGATCGATATTCCTTCTGCTCAGAAAATCGGCCTGGATGTTGTCTGAGCCTTTTAGGTGCAGACCTGATAAGGAACGAAGATGTCTTTCCGCCCAGAAGAATATTCTTGCTGAGATACCTTTTAGATTCTCGTACCTTGTACTCCCTCGATGGGACTGGTGAGCTACGGTAGTCATGTTGTCTGAATAGACTTTTATGCGTTTGCCCGCAATGATTGGAGCCGATGTTTTGAGTGCCTCCTCCACCGCCTTTAATTCGCGGAAGTTGGAGGATCTCCTGCTGATCTCTTCTGTCCAGACCTCCTGGAAGGGGGTTTGGGCGACGACGGCTCCCCATCCTGTCTTGTTGGAGTCTACTGTGACTGTTATCAGAGGGGACTGAGACCATGGAACCCCTGTTCTTAGGTTTCTTGGGCTGAGCCACCATGACAGGAATGTTTTCACATAATGAGGGATTGGGATCTTCTTGTTGAGGGAGTCTGGGGAACCGTCCCACTGTGCGAGAATATGGGTTTGCAATACCCTGGTGTGAGCTTGAGCCCAGGCTACTGATTGGATGCAGGCTGTCATGGAGCCGAGGGCTGACATGGCAAATCTTAGGTACACCTTGTTCAGGGTCTTCAGCTTCGATATCTTGGATCTCAAAAGTATCTGCTTGTCCTTTGGTAAGAAGAAGGTTTGTCTGGCGGAGTCTAATGGAACACCCAGGAACGTTTTTTCTGTGGCAGGGACCAGGTCTGATTTTTGATGATTTATCAACCACCCTAGGGTGGTCAGGATTTGGATTGTTCTTTGCAGATCTTCCTGGAGTGATGCCACAGAGGGACTTACTAGCAAGAAATCGTCGAGGTACGGAATGATGCAGATTTTCTCCTTTCTTATAGAAGCCACTACCTCTGACATAATTTTGGTAAATATTCTTGGTGCTGAGGATATTCCGAACGGCAATACGTTGAATTGAAAATGTAACGTTTGATCATCTTAAACCACCGCAAACCTTAGAAATTTCCGGTATGTTGGATATATAGGGACGTGGTAGTATGCGTCCTGTAAGTCGATGGTTGACATTACATATCCTTGTCCTATCAAGGGAACTGCTGATCTGATTGACTCCATTTTGAATCTTTGGTAGATGTATTGGTTTAAGGGTTTCAGATTTATTATTATTCTGTAAGTGCCGTTTGGTTTTCTTATCAAAACAGCCGTGAATAGTGGCCTGTTTGCCTTTCTGTTTTTGGGACCGGTGAAATAGCCCCCAATGATAACAGGTTTCTTAGGCCGGATATCAGAGCGGTTTTTAATCTTGGGGAGGCTAGACGGGTTATTCTCACTTTCTTTGGTGGATATGAGGAGAATTCGATCTTCACCCCCTCTTGAATTGTTTTTAAGACCCATTGACTGGAGCAAATATTTTGCCATTGGGGAAGGTATCTCATGATTCGTCCCCCTACTGCTCTGGCGTCACCGCTTCTGTTGTCGCTGTCCTTTTGGGAAAAAAAATATTCCTATCTTTCCCCCCTTTGGGGTAGCTCCATCGACCAGACTTCCCTTTCCCCTTGTACTGGGGATTCTGCTCCCGAGGGGGGCGAAAGGGGGTCTTCCTGTAGGGTTTGGGTTCAGGCAGGGATTTCTTTTTATCAGCCGCCTTCTCCAGGAGGTCGTCGAGGGCCTGGCCAAACATCCATTCCCTTCAGGGGAGAATATAACAAAATTTCATTTTAGAGACCACATCATCGTTCCACGATTTCATCCATAGTGCTCGCCTTGTGGAGTTTGATAGGACTGCTGCCCTGGCGGTTACCCTCACAGATTCCACTGAAGCATCCGCCAGAAAGTCAGTGGCCTTCTGCAGTAAAGGTAGGGAAGCTTGCATCTCCTCTCTGGATGTGCCCATAGCCAGATGCTATACAAGCTGGTTGAGCCATCTTGACATGGATCGTGCAACACACGTGGAGACTACGTTTGTGTTCAAAAGGACTGCTGATGTTTCCCAGGATTTTCCGAGAAGGCTGTTCATCTTGCGATCCAGAGGATCCTTTAGTTGCAACGAATCCTCGAATGGCAATACTGTCTTTTTAGCGACTCTTGCCACTTGAATATCGACCTTAGGTATCTCGGTCCAACATTTTGAGGTTTTTTCATCTACCGGAAACCTGTCCTTAAATTCTGCTGGTGTATTCTGTCTTTCAGGATTTTCACATTTGTCCAGGATTAGATCCTGAATGTTTTTATGTATCGGGAACACCATCTTTTTCTTTGAGCGGAGACCACTGAACATCTCTTCCTGGACTGATCTAGTGGGCTTCTCTTCTTCCACTTCCATCGTTCTTCTTACTGCTGTGAGATCTTCCATAAATTCCATTGAGAAATAATATTTCTTATTTCCCAGACCTTCCTCTGCTAGGCTAAGTTCACCTTCCTCTATAAGGTCTTCTGGAAGGGATATTTCGTCCTGGGAGTCCGAGTCTCTTTTTTCTTCCAGGGAAATCTTCCTCTTTTTAGCCTTTGGAGGCGAAACAGAAGTGGATAGGAAAAGGAGGCCAATGAAGACAACCTCCTGACGGACTATCCCCTTGATCTAGTCTATGAGGCTCGGCTGCTCTTCCCTAATAATTTTCTCCGTGCATTTCTGGCATAAATATTTTTTTTTGAAGAAGAGTTTTTTTTGAACATATAGCACACTTCCGGCTAGATTTATTTCCTGGTGCAGGATCCTTGTCCCCCTTAAAAGAGGGAGAAGGGTAATTAATGTATCAATTCTAACCTGCACCTAGGAAAGGACCCCCAGTGCCAGACTTACTGGGACTGGAATTGCGCTGGGCTCCGCAGACATGGAGAAGATAGATTCCTGACCATCCAGTGTATAAAAATACAAAAACAGATTAGGTCCTACCTTAAATGTCTTCTGTCCAGGGCTTATATAGGCAACTGGACTCAGCGCTCTCCCTCTTTCCCTGGTCCCCCTTGGTCCAGTTGGTGAAGCAGGAACACGTGCGATCACCTGCGGGATTATTTAATTTATTTATATATTTTTTTTTTTTATTTTTTTTGTGTGCAGAGGATGTCCCTTAACGGACCGGAAGTGACCTAAGGGACCCTGTTTCGGCGTCCCACGTCACTTTCCGGCCGTTTTCAGGTTACTGCGTTCCAGGGTGAAACGCACACCCGAAGTGACCATCAGCAGTCCGCGTCACTTCTGGGATCCAGCACGTGTCTCTCCACTATGGAGACCGCCGGAGGCCACCTTGAGAGGGGAGAGGAGCTGTGCTGGAGAGCTTGAGGAGGCCTCCAGTCCGACACCTACTGGACCTTACCCGCAGGCGCGGACTTGGTGGGGATGGGGGTCCAGAGTCCCGGAGGAGACTGGAGCAGCATAAGGGGAGGAGGAAAACTACCCGGTCCCAGCTGCCCGGCTTAAAGGTATGCTGGGTGTCTGCCGCCGGCACAGAGCACCCTGGATGACCTCTTCATCCCAATAGGGACAGGAAAAAACACTGGAGGGAGAGGCTATTTGACCGCTTTGTGTTTCCTGTCCCTATTTGGGTGGGGTGACATCCTCCTTTGGTGCTGTCGTGGGGGGTTATTGGATAAAAAATGTTTTCCGCTTGTAAGGCTGTGTGCCCATGATGCAATAATGCTGCAGAAACGCTTAAAAACCGCTTGGTAGAAGGTCTGCCATGTTCCCGAACGATAATCCACATGTGCTGTGCACATGCTGCGGAAATTTCTGCTGCGGATTATCATTGCGGAAAAATCCGCAGCACTACCAATTATTTTGCGGAAGCGCGGTGTTTTTTCCGCCATTGACTTGCATTGGAATACATGGAATCTGCATCACTACATCTGTACATGTGGAATCCATGCGTTTCAATGTGCGGATGGTACCCGGGTTTGGAGAAGAGGAGACTCTCCTCCGGACCCAGGTACCATAGAACCTGTAAAAAAAAAGAATAAAATAAAAAATATACATTATACTTACCTTCTTATGGCTCCCGGTGTGCTTGTCTCGGCTTGCTGGCAGATCGCAGTGGACTCAAGGACCTGCCATGACGTCATTTAGTCATGTGACGGGTCACACGACTGCTGACGTCGGCAGCTCCTTTAGTGTACCGCGAGCTGCCGGCAAGCCGAGATGCATCGAATGAAGACACCGGGGGCCATCAGAAGGTAAGTATGATATTTAGTTTTTACCATTCTTTCGGTCACACTATATAAATCCATGCTGTTTGCATAGATTTATATAGTGTGACCAAGTTGTCAAGCACTTTCCAAGTGATGCTAAAATCGCTTGGAAAGCGCTTGTCAATCCGCATGCGGAAATGCAAGTGAAGAAAGCTTCACATCCACATGTCCCGGGCAGTAAAACGCATGTACAATCCGCATGTGTTTTTTCTGCCAGGGAGATGCAGAAACGCTCAGGAAAAAATCCTGAGCATTTCTGCATCGTGGGCACATAGCCTTAAGATGGCATGTAAGAAGAGATTGTATGTTTCCATCACTCTACTTGAATATTTCTTTGTATTCTTCCGTAAACTGTGACATTTACTACTGACGAACAATAAGACAATGTACAGTAATTTCTGTAATACAAAAACTGAAATTAAACAGTCATGTGAATGCTGCTCGTAAAAAGAAATCCACCTGCATGTCCCCAGAAGAACCCTGTTCAAAAAGGATGGGGGGGTTTCCAGTATCAAATCTGCCACATATGAATATACCTGGAGGGCTGTTTACACCTTCGATTTGCTGTGGATTTTCCTTTCCGAAATTTGCATGGAAAAATCCAAAACAGTAGAAGTATAGAGAATGAAATATGAAAATTCTCATCCACGCCCCGCAGATAATTTATATGTGGACATTGACCTGTGCAGAATGTCAATTCTTTGCAAAAAGCTGAACTCCTGTGGAAATTGGCATAAAGGGTCCATCATATGTGAAACAACTCCGAGGCCCTGATTCATAAGGGTCATGTTTTACTTTACAACAAGCTAATCAGAACAGCACAAGATGTCTGCATTTCGTCTGAATTTCAGTAAGCTTTAAAATTGTGCAAGGCTGTGTTTAGGTACACATATATATATATATTTCTATGTATATATAAAAAATTCCATATTAAAGTTTGTACTCCACTACAGAATAGTTTTTTTTCAACAGTTGCAAGTGATGTAGCCTAAAACACCTGGATAATGAACCTCGCCCGTAGTGTAGTACAAACCCCCAAAATTACAGCCTGAAAAACCTTGTATAAAGATGGTGCAAAAGTAAGAATCCAAACATTTACTCTAAAAAAGAAGGATGAATTGAAGGCAGGTGATGGTGCAGATTACTAAAGCTAATGGTACGGAAAGTGATTATCCTTCCAGTAATTGGAAATACAGAGAAAAACAATATATATTTTAAAGAAGTTGTCCACTATTTTGACATTGATGGCCTATTCGTATGATAGGGCATCAATGTATGATGGGCCGGGGTCCCGCCCGCGGCATCCCCGCCGGTCAGCTGTGATCGGTGCCTGGCCGTCAAGTTGCAGTGGCCGCCGCTTGTAACTGCACATCCACCTCCTATTCAATTGATGATGTGCAGTTACAAGCGGCGGCCACTGCAACTTGACGGCCAGGCACCGCAGGTAAGGACTTCCGGCCGCCGATAACAGCTGATCGGTGGAGGTGCCACATGCGGGACCCCGGCCGATCATACATTGTTTACGGATAGGGCATCAATGTCAAAGTAGTGGACAACCCCTTTAAAGGTACTGTATGTAAGGAGCTACAGATATAAACAGTGGTCTGCCCCTGACCGCATATATGTATACTGTATGACTAATATATACGGCATGTAAAAAGTAGTGCTGAAAACTGGTCATTCCCACCACCATACAGTGTGTAGTGCACAGATATTATTCATACAGTTTCCATTACTCCATTAGCTGCCCAGCCTTAGGGGCTGAAATAACATTCAACTTTTAGGACTTTGCATTAAAGGATTTACTAGCCTTGATATAAAATAAAAAGCCCAGCTGGCTCCGGCACCGCAGCACACGTTCCTGCACAGTGCAGAGAGGGCGGGGGTCACGTTCTTCAGTCATCGGACCAGGACGGCATCTTCACTTACCTGTCCCCGATCCAGACTTCGGGGAAACCCAGCAGATCCGGAATTGCTGATAGTAGGATACATACTCGGGTTCTGCATAATCATCATCTTATTGTTACTCCTCGCAAGTGCTAAAATAAATCCATATAAAGAACCCAACGTCTTATTGTCTAAACAGACATTTATTCATCCATTGCCAATATCTGCAGACCTCGTAAATATCATCAGCGGACCTGATTTGACAGCAAGGATTTAAAACCATCTAGGAAACATTGACCTTTGTGAGAAGACACCGATGACCTGGACGCAGCACAGATCTCAGGAGATCCGGCATTGGAGTGATCTGTACGGCCACACAATTAGGTTTCTTTTTTCATTTGTTCGCTTAAATAAAAAAAAAAAGTTACGTATATGTATGTGAGTGTTCGGAGATAGGAGCATATAAATAGTCCTATGAGCGCAGCAGATGACCCACGGGGAAGGAGATCCAGCGATCTATAGCAGCATGGTGGTCGGCTTCTCCAGGAATCTCTTGAATTCAGCCAACCACTGAGCACCGACCGCTCCGTCCACCACGCGGTGATCGCAGCTCAACGTCACCGACATCATATTGGCAACATCAAACCTGGAAAACAATTCAGACATAAAGCTCATTGAAGTTTCCTTCCCTCCCTTCTTCCAAAAACCATAACTAAAAAAAAGTTTTCTGCCACTTTACTGGCTGAGTTGTAGTTGGGAATGACTATATTAGCCATAACTATTTTTTATAGGGCAAGCTACATTTTTGGGGGGTATTTAATATTCTCACCTTTTTATTCTATTTTTGAGTGGCGATATGGCCAATAAACCGTGATTCTGCCATTTCAATATTTAATGCATTGGATAAATATTTTGTTAGTTCAATTACATCTGTGACAATACTGAATAATATTAGGAAAAAAGACACAATGACACAACCATCCACCGAGGCCAAGGGGCGACATGAGGCAGGATTTAGTGTACAGAGTTAGAGCCCTCGCCAGGGCTGGGGCCGCCGCCAGAGCCCTCGCCTGTTCATTTACATGATTGAACAAACTTGATTTTGTCTACATTGATAAATCTATCTGCAGGCACTCTGATTTACTGCAAATTTATTCTTGGTTAGTTACAGACTGCCCGTGAGGCCACAAAAATAACATCCTTACCCTTTCTCGTTATCGGCTGGTACTAGTCTGTTCTCCGATCCTCCCACAGCCAGGATACACGACTGAGGCGGGTTAATAATTGCAGAGAAGTTCTTGATCCCATACATACCCAGGTTGGAGACAGTAAAGGTTCCTCCCTAGAATAGATCACATGGATGACAATTGGATTTTATACAATTATCTCATGGCTTTACCCTCTGATACATTAGAAAAAAACATGTCGGCTGTCTTCCAAAAAACAGTCCGTCTCCATTGATGTGAATTGGGCTCAGCTACAGTACCACACACAACCTGTGGAAAGGTTCAGTGCCGGTTTGGTAAAAAGTAGCCAAGTTTTTCCAGACATGGACCTTTATTGGCGCCGGTCTACTTGCCCATTAATGAACACTGTATAGATGCCTCCTTCACCAAAGTTTCTTCAAGCTCAGTGTTAAGGGAAAAACTTACTAATCGAAGAGGGTCCGACCAGAGACCCCCAGCAATGCCAAAATTGGGGCTATGTGGAGTCGTGCTATAAGTAAAGCAATGGTGCGCATGTGCGACCTCAGTCTCATCCATTGTGTATGAGACTGCTACAGAAAGCAGAGGACAGCGCTCCGTTATCTCCAGCAGTCCCAAAGACAATGAATGGATAGAGCAAGCATGGGAGCTCCCCTACATTCAGGACGGGCCTGCAGAGAATCGGTCTGGGACCCAGAGACCCTCAGCAATTAATAACTTCTCCTTTATGGTACATACCTGGAACTCATGGGGCTTTAGTTTGCCATCTCGTGCCCGTGTCGCTAAGGACGCCACGTCTTTGCTGATGGATGCGAGGCCCTTTATGTGAGCATTGAAGACTATGGGTGTAATGAGACCGACGGGTGTGCTGACCGCCACGCTGACGTCCACCACGTGGTTTCTAGAGATACGGATAAGTGAAGATTAGACACATTGAACCGTTCTGAAGCCGCTTGTCACCGGACAGCCGGACTTACTGCCTAATAACAGTGTCCATCCAGGAGGAGTTCGCCTCAGGCACCTTCAGACACGATAAAGCCGAGGCCTTAATAATAAAATCATTGACCGAGAGCTTAATGTTTTCAGACTTTGTAACCTGGAAAATATGAAAATACCGTGACCATGGACTAAAGCGTCACATGAGGGAGCGGCACCAATGGCGTCACATCTGCGATTAGTATGTATCATGCAGGAAAATGCAAAACCGTAAGCGCTGATCACCTCCAGACGTAGAAGTGGGCAACGTCAGAGGACCCCTTTAATGCCATGATTCAGACTGCACTCCTATTACCCAACCTTGACATTACAACATGTGGCTCCCATCCTGCTGTAAGACTATAACTCCCATCATTTACCACTACGTGGTTCATAAACGTACGCTGCACTCAACGCTCCCATTCCTAGTATTTACCATCTTATCCAATCCAAGACTATTCTTGCTTTTTATAACGACGGCATGTTATCCGCTGCTGATCAAGTCTTTATCAGAAGTGCGCGGTGCCGATACAATCACACACACATGCTGAGGCGCTGCGTGCATGTACCCTAATAAATAGGAAGCAGCCACGATACCTGCCGATTGTGCACCCTGCTTGGCCAACATGTTTTCATAACATTATAGGCACCTCAGTACTCACACAATGAGGTGACAGAGTCGGCAGATCTGACGTTATATCCAGCGGGATACAGATGTCTGTGTGGAGTGCAGCACGAAATATACAGTCACTCACCTCGTTTAACTCTTTCCTTAACTTCAGTATTTCTCCCAGGTTTATGTCGATAGACAGATAGTAATGAGGTATGGTTTGTTTGGACTGCATGAGCCGCTGGGCGATCACCTGCGGGCAGAGATCAGGGAGGAGGTCAGAGACGGAGGAGAGATCCTATGGGCTCGGCTCCGTACGAGAGCGTTCTGAGATGGAGGAATAGGAGCATCGCATCTCTCCCTGCCTTGCAAGGAGACTCGATCAGGTGGATCGGTCATACCTGACTGTTTTCACCCACAGGGTAGGAGTATATTAAAACATGTGTGTGCAATTTCCTATTATTTAAAGAAATAGATTTTTTTTAGCAACACCTCAGCAGCTTTTTATCTTTCATTTGCCCATGACAGACGACAATGAATAATCACAGATGTCAGACAGAATAATGATCTCACCTTTCGGATGTTGCTTATAGGAATATCTGTGAAAACTCCAGTAGGAACGGCGCCCACAGCGGGAGATGGCGGCGCAGGAGCCGGGGTGGCGGGAGCCTATGGGCATAAAAATTATTGCAGTTCATAAGCCGCACAGAGCTTTACCATCATGTCTGGATACATGTCTTATTCCACGTCCGCTGTATTATACACTCTCGGGGGCAAATAATGGACAGAACCGGCGCATTATGAGCCGTCAGGCCGAGACCGGAGAGAATTTATCACATCAGGGATTGATGACGGAGTGATACGTACACTGACCGGCACGGCCTTGGGAGGAACAAACGACTCAATATCTTTCTTTGTAATTCTGCCGTCCGGCCCCGTACCTGGAATATTACCGGAAAACAAATGAAAACTGTGAATGAAATGACTTGGACGAAACCTTATTATATGAAAAAGAGCCCCATGTAAGAAAAACCTCCAGGACTGGCAGCGTGTCTGCGGGGCTCGCCTGACATTACATCATGTCACATACACGTTATTGTGAGGACCCCCCATATGGCATCACTGAGCATGCAGGAGACATTGTATCCTATGGAAGGAGGCACAGATGACGGGCATGACGCTCTTACCCCTCACTTGCTTAGTGTCGATGCCTCTTTCTGTTGCCAGCTTCTTGGCCAGAGGACTCACAAACACTCTCCCCTTGGATGAGGGAGCCGGGGGATGAGCTGGTGCAGACGGAGCAGGAGGTAGTGCTGCAGCCTGCCATAAAAAAGAAAGAAAACGCACAACTAGTAAAGATAAAGAAACAACCAATAATCTGCGTGTTTCTCTTTGACTGATAAAGCTCCTGGCTGGGTAACAGTGTGGAGGATAGGTGTTGTAGTTGTCATTTTCATAGGGGCCTCTGATGAAATAAAGTGCTGGGAAGTGACCGGTTACTAAAGGCAATGGCTGCGGATTTAACAAACCTTACAATTGGAGGAGTCATCTGTGGCATCTACCAGAGCAGGCGACTGATGGACGGGCACGTGAGGGGAATGTCAGAGTGACAGACACTTTACTGGAAAAATCGATGTCCCTATAATTCAGTGACGTATCCCTGGCTCTGCTGGGAACCATTGTGCAACAGATCCAGCAAAGTGTTTTGCTTTCTGTTATAAATGGAGGGGGAAATGCAGATTTGGGCAGAGACTTGTGCTGAGCCTCTCTGGTGTGGAGAGACGCCGCTGCTTGTGTAGACTGCACCCGATATCGGACACGTGCCATTAGTGCAGTAACGAGAGGTTCTGCACTGAGAATTCAGACTCAGGAGGCCGTTACTTGTATTTAATCATGCAGCCATTCCCATGTACGCAGCCTTGAGCAGCCATTTCAGGGTGCAAACTGCTGTGCGAGATGTCAGGACTTTTGCATTTGGAAGCCCCAATCCTAAACTAAACAAGCAATGCCGAAACCCACCGAGGCCAATATTGTAAGTCACTGGCATTCCTTCCCGATGCAGATGTGAACGGAGCCATAGGCGGATTATAATGAGGGCAATCCGGGCTACCGCCCGGGGCCTCGGGTCTCCAGGGGGGCTATGGCCGGATTGCCCTCATTATAGGTGTGGCCGCGCGGCGCATACCGGCAGACAGTGGCGGGAGGGGGGCCCCGGACCACTCCCCCAGCAGCGGTGCACGGCCGCTACTTCTTCTTCGGCCGGGCCAGCACTGCAGCAGTTAACTTCCCTGTGCTGGCCCGGCCGCATCACTGCTAGGAGACACGGCCCTGTGCGCGGCCGTGTCTCCTAGCTGTGACGTCACGCTGTGCGCGCCCGGCCTGCACTGCTACTTACCACCGGAGAGAAGCAGGAGCCAGGAGGACTGGAGCCGGGGGATGGTGAGCGTGTGTGTGTGAGAGTGTGAGAGTGTGAGTGTGTGAGTGTGTGAGTGTGTGAGTGTGTGAGAGTGTGAGTGTGTGAGAGTGTGAGTGTGTGAGTGTGTGAGTGTGTGAGAGTGTGAGAGTGTGAGAGTGTGAGAGTGTGAGAGTGTGAGTGTGTGAGTGTGTGAGTGTGTGAGTGTGTGAGAGTGTGAGAGTGTGTGAGTGTGTGAGAGTGTGAGAGTGTGAGAGTGTGAGAGTGTGTGAGAGTGTGTGAGAGTGTGAGTGTGTGAGTGTGTGAGTGTGTGAGTGTGTGAGTGTGTGAGTGTGTGAGTGTGTGAGAGTGTGAGAGTGTGAGAGTGTGAGAGTGTGAGTGTGTGAGTGTGTGAGTGTGTGAGTGTGTGAGTGTGTGAGAGTGTGAGAGTGTGAGAGTGTGAGAGTGTGTGTGTGTGTGTGTGTGTGTGTGTGTGTGTGTGTGTGTGTGTGTGTGTGTGTGTGTGTGTGTGTGTGTGTGTGTGTGTGTGTGTGTGTATGTATGTATAGGCAGATATCATTGTGTGATGTCTGTTTATATGTATTTTTGTGTTTCAAATGTGTTTATGCGTGTATGTATATGTCTGGAGGGGGGGCCGTGCGGCCTCCCGCTGTCTCTGGAGGGGGGGCCGTGCGGCCTCCCGCTGTCTCTGGAGGGGGGGGCCGTGCGGCCTCCCGCTGTCTCTGGAGGGGGGGGCCGTGCGGCCTCCCGCTGTCTCTGGAGGGGGGGGCCGTGCGGCCTCCCGCTGTCTCTGGAGGGGGGGGCCGTGCGGCCTCCCGCTGTCTCTGGAGGGGGGGGCCGTGCGGCCTCCCGCTGTCTCTGGAGGGGGGGGCCGTGCGGCCTCCCGCTGTCTCTGGAGGGGGGGGCCGTGCGGCCTCCCGCTGTCTCTGGAGGGGGGGGCCGTGCGGCCTCCCGCTGTCTCTGGAGGGGGGGGCCGTGCGGCCTCCCGCTGTCTCTGGAGGGGGGGGCCGTGCGGCCTCCCGCTGTCTCTGGAGGGGGGGCCGTGCGGCCTCCCGCTGTCTCTGGAGGGGGGGCCGTGCGGCCTCCCGCTGTCTCTGGAGGGGGGGCCGTGCGGCCTCCCGCTGTCTCTGGAGGGGGGGCCGTGCGGCCTCCCGCTGTCTCTGGAGGGGGGGCCGTGCGGCCTCCCGCTGTCTCTGGAGGGGGGGCCGTGCGGCCTCCCGCTGTCTCTGGAGGGGGGGCCGTGCGGCCTCCCGCTGTCTCTGGAGGGGGGGCCGTGCGGCCTCCCGCTGTCTCTGGAGGGGGGGCCGTGCGGCCTCCCGCTGTCTCTGGAGGGGGGGCCGTGCGGCCTCCCGCTGTATCTAGATGGCTCCGTGCGGCCGCCCGCTGTGTCTAGATGGCTACGAGCGGCCGCCCGCTGTGTCTAGATGGCTACGAGCGGTCGCCCGCTGTGTCTAGATGGCTCCGTGTGCTCAATATTGAGTCATACAATTAATGTAAAGCTATGTGCCCACGATGCAGAAATGCTCCGGATTTTTTTTGAGAGTTTCTGCATCTCCCTGGCAGAAAAAACGCATGCGGATTGTACATGCATTTTTCCTGCCAGGGACATGCGGATGTGAAGCGTTCTTCACATGCATTTCCGCATGTGGGTTGACAAGCGCTTTCCAAGCGATTTTAGCATCACTTGGAAAGTGCTTGACAACTTAGTCACACTATATAAATCCATGCAACCACCTTCTGATGGCCTGCCGACGTCAGCGGTCGCGTGACCCGTCACATGACTAAATGACGTCATGGCAGGTCCTTTTCAGACCATCGCGAGCTGCCTGCAAGCCAAGACGCATCGGATAAAGACACCGGGAGCCGTCAGAAGGTAAGTATAATATTTATTTTATTCTTTTTTTACAGGTTCTATGGTACCTGGGTCCAGAGGAGAGAGTCTCCTTTTCTCCAAACCCGGGTACCATCCGCACATTGAAACGCATGGATTCTGCATCTACAGATGCAGGGATGCGGATTACATGCGTTCCAATGCAAGTCAATGGCGGCGAAAACGCCGCGCTTCCGCAAAATAATTGTTAGTGCTGCGGATTTTTCCGCAATGATAATCCGCAGCAGAAATTTCCGCAGCATGTGCATAGCACATGCGGATTATCATTGGGGAACATGGCAGACCTTCTACCAAGCGGTTTTCAAGTGTTTCTGCAGCAGAATTGCCGCTGCGGAAACGCTTAAAAAAAAACACGTAGTGGGCGCACAGCCTAAAAAAAATTTTTAGAATTAATATTGTGCCAAATTAATTTCACGTGAACTATCACATGATCTATCACAGGGGATCATGTGACATGTCACGTGATACATCAGGTGTGTGTGTGTGGGGTGGGGGGCCCGTGCCTTCTAAACTGCCCGGGGCCCTTGCTACTCTTAATCCACCCCTGAACGGAGCCATCGCTTATGTGCACAAAGAGGCCATCAAAATGAATGATTTTTCTAGCAGAAGCCTTTTCAGGAAACGCTCCTTTATTTGGGAAGTTTTGAAGGAGTGTGAAAAAGTTTTGGAGAGATTTTTTTCATGAAGCTTTTTGATTGGACAGTGGCTAGTTTGGGCCGTTTTCCACCAGGAGTGGTTATAAAGTAGTGACCTGCACTCCACCAGGAGTTTATCAAGACCTGAAACGGAAAAACGCTTAAAAGACTGAACGCGTCACCAGCAAAGCAGCTTCACAACTGAACTATATAGGAAGAGTCTTTTCCTTTTTATGCGGACCCGCATCAGAGATGAGTGTGCACAAAGCCTTACTTCTACAATGGTTAGCGACTGCCCGTATGGCTCACGTTACATACCGGGGCCGGCTGCGGCTTAATATCCACTGCTGCAGCCACTTCCTTGTAATCCGCAAAGCTTCCGACATCGGACTCCTTCTCCACTATGATACAGAGGGGGGTCCCGAGAGGAACGTCGCGAGAGCCCTCGGCTATCAGGATTTTGGCCAAATACCCTTCTTCTTGTACTTCAAAACCTTGTGAAAAGTAAAGAATTAATGTTATTAACCCTTCGCACTGAATAATCAATTATCCACATTAACCCATCACTTACTGACGGCTTCAATCCCATGATAAAGTTTGAACATGTGATAAAAACAAAATGCCTCCGCCAAGGTATTTGATGGGAAGCACATATCTAACTGGATGAGCACCTGTCTCCAGAACGGGGGTCCCCCGATTCCCACTGCTGTCTGACCACAGGACAGGAGGCTGTACATGCGCAGGCTCACAGCCACCTCTCTCGCCACTGCCATCGGGCACTAGTCACGATGGTAGATTGGATGAACCCAGTTCTGGATACAGGTGCAGGACGCAGAGATGGATAAGCCCTCAATGTCCGTCATGAGACAACTCCTTTAAGCAGCATCACTGATTCCTTGCAAACTGATAAAATAAACCCAATCATGTACAGCACATATTATATTCCACCCCGTGTCTGAGGGCAGATACCTATGGTGGCTTTGTCCGTTTCGATCTCGGCTAGCAGATCTCCCTCGCTGAGCTTTTCTCCAACCTTCTTTTCCCATTTCTGTATTGTGCCCATGGTCATTGTAGGCGACAGTGCGGGTAACATGATCTGTGCAACAAGAGAAAAGAACGATATTATGATACAAATCCACTGATGGCATCGATATTAACCCCTTTACAACCCAAGGTGGAAATTTGGCAAAAATTTAGCAATTTTCAAAATTTTAATTTGTATGCCCTTAAATCAGAGCGATATGTCACACAAAATAATTAATAAATAACATTTCCCACATGTCTACTTCACATCAGCACAATTTTGGAACCAAAATTTTTTTTATTGGGGAGCTATAAGGGTTAAAAGTTGACCAGCAATTTCTCATTTTTACAACAAAATTTACAAAACCATTTTTTTTAGGGACCACATCATATTTGAAGTCACTTTGAGAGGTCTTTATGACAGAAAATACCCAAAAGTGACACCATTCTAAAAACTGCACCCCTCAAGGTGCTCAAAACCACATTCAAGAACTTTATTAACCCTTCAGGTGCTTCACAGGAATTTTTGGAATGTGGAAGAAAAAAAATGAACATTTAACTTTTTTCACAAAAATGTTACTTTAGACCCAATTTTTTTTATTTTCGCAGGGGTAACAGGAAAAAATGGACCCCAAAATTTGTTGTGCAATTTCCCCTGGGCACGCAGATACCCATGGTGAGCATTTTAAACCCCCAGGTGCTTCACAAATTAATCCGTAAAAATGAAAAAGTATTTTTTTTCCCACTTTTTCATTTTTATGAATCAACTTGTGAAGCACCTGGGGGTTCCCAGTGCTCACTATGCTTCTAGATAGGTGCCTTTGGGGGTCTAGTTTCCAAAATGGGGTCACTTGTGGGGGAGCTCCAATGTCTAGGCCCACAGGGGCTCTCCAAACGCAACATTGTGTCGGCTAACAATTTGAGCTGATTTTCCATTCAATTTGTTAGCGGACACCATGTCGCTTTTGGAGGGCCCCTGTGTGCCTAAACAGTGGAAACACCCACAAGTGACCCCATTTTGGAAACTAGACCCCTCAAGGATTTTATCAAGGGGTATAGTGAACATTTTGAGCCCAGAGGTACGACACAAAATTTGATAACATTAGGTCATCATATTGAATAAGTTGTCATTAGTCTTGAGCGCAATTGCTCGCTACTTGAGTTTGCATCGGGTACTCCGGTATGCACCATGTACTGCGTGTGCTCGAGTCTCTGCCCCGCATGTTTCACGGTTATTAGACACCCAAAAAAAAAACATGCGGGGATCGCTCGTGCATGGCAGGCAATCCCCGCAAGGTTTTTTTGGCCGCGAAGCATATGGGGCGGAGACTCGAGCATGTCACTCAAATACCCACGATACTCAGTGCATACCAGAGCACCCGATGCAAACTCAAGTAGCGAGCACTTGCACTCAACACTAGTCGCCATATCGTCATCTTTTTTTCTTACTTTTGAAAAAAATCCCAACCCCATCACAACCCTAACCCCAACCCCAGCCCTAACCCTACCTAGAGTTTATTTTTTACGCCGTTCCTCGTGCGGTATAAGTGATTAGACGACTTTATTCTTCGGGTCAGTGCAATTACAGCGATACCAGAATCATATGGGGTTTTTATGATTGACAGCTGTCACACATTAAAAGACGCATTTTTTGTAAAATCTAGTTTTTGCATCGCCATATTTTGAGAGCTATAATTTTTCCATATTTTGGCAGACAGTCATGTGACGGCTTGTTTTTTGCGGGATGAGTTGACGTGGTTATTGATGCCATTTTCCGGCACGTGACATTTTTTGATCGCTTTCTATTCCAGCTTTTGGGAGGCAGAATAAACAAAAACCAACAATTCAGGAATTGTGTTTTTTAATTTTTTTTTATTCTGTTCCGCGTGTGGTAAAATTGATAAGGCAGCTTTATTCTTCGGGTCAGTACATTTACAGCGGTACCACATTTATATAGTTTTTCTATGTTTTGGCGCTTTTACACAATAAAAGCTATTTTATAGAAAAAAAAATTTTTGCATCGCTTTATTCTGAGAGCTATAACTTTTTGATTTTTCGGATGATTGAGCTGTATGGCAGCTTGTTTTTTGCGGGACAAGATGACGTTTTCAGCGGTATTTTTATTTATATTCGTCTTTTTGATCGCGTGTTATTCCATTTTTTGTTTGGCGGTATGGTGATAAAGCATTGTTTTTTGCTTCGTTTTTTATTTTTATTTTTTACCGTGTTCACTGAAGGGGTTAACTAGTGGGACAGTTTTATAGGTCAGGTTGTTCCGGACGCGACGATACCAAATATGTGTACTTTTATTGTTTGTTTGCTTTTTTTTTCATAATAATATTTATTGATGGGTACATTATATTTTTATTTTTGGTGGATTCTTTTTTTTAAAAAAATATTTTTACAATTTTTTTTTTCACTTTCTGGGAGTTTTTACACTTTTTTACTTTGTTCCACTGTGGGACTTTCACTTTTTTTATTCTGATCGCCTGCATAGCATAGGGATGGAGCACCATCCCTGTGCCATGCAGGCAGTCAGCGCTGCACAGTGAGATTGTTTGGTCATGCGCAGTGCACGACCAAACAATGTTCCTGCTGCCTGGTGACCCGGATGTTGTCATGACGACATCGGGTCGTCATGGCAACACCCGGGAAGCCGCAGCAGACAGCGCTGGAGGCCAGAAGAGGAGGCGAGTATACCCATCACCTCCCCTTGCCACCGCAATGAAGCGATCGACTTCGATCGCAGCATTGCGGGGGTTAATGTGCCGGGAGCGGTGCGGGACCGCTCCCTGCACATAGTCACAGCTGACACCCGGTAGCGATCGCGCCCGCACAGCCTGTGTGCGCGCGCGCTGACGTACTAATACGGGTCAGGCTCTTAAAGCCCAGGGCACAGACGCGTATTAGTACGTCATGGGCTGTAAAGGGGTTAAAGGAGTTAATGTCTACTCAGTATTCATGATTGAGCGCTGGAGAAACCGCTCAGCCATAAATCACTGATCTAATCACGTGACTGCAGCGTCTATGGCACCGCAGCTCTGCAGACACATACGCTCAAGTCTCTCCTAGCGATTCGTACAGAACATAAGACCACGGACAATACATTCACCCGATTATTGACGACCTTCCAACAATGTGAACAACATGGGACAGAGTTTCCAAAACTGCTTACTGGTGGCGGCGACGGTGCAACCATTACATCCATATATGCCCTTTCATGGCCGCCTTGTCTGTAACGCAGACATTTCCACTATGTCCAGATGTGATTGAAGAGATAAATCTGTAGTGGATTCGCCACTGATTTTATCTTATGCACTGCATGGAGTTGACAAATGGTTGACTTAAAAATCGACACTACAGGATAATTTTTGCACGGAAATTATCCACCACATGTGCAGTTATTGCAAAAAGATGCAAATTTTCCATCTGAAAATCCAGATGAAAAATCCACCGAAAATCAGAAACATGCTGGTAATGGAAGCCATGTCCTTGTCTATTGGACGACGGCGGTGTCTGGATTACCTTCATGTGAGTGGGATAGGAGCTGCCGGGGGCTTGGACAGGTGCTTGAGCTTGCTGTGCAGGAGCCGGTGGTGCGACGGCCGGGGCTGCAGAAGTGGCAGGAGCTGCGGAGTCCAAGGTGTAGTTCTTAAAGGCATCAATTAGTTCTGGTCTGTAGCATAAGAAATGAAAACATATGTATTAGTAGGATAAGTCATCCTAAACCAAGCATTCTGTCCTATACCAAATGTTAAGAGGCGTCAAAGCCACAACCGACTAAACCATTAGTCCGACGGTGTTCACTTCTCTATTAGGAGGAGAGTGGTGCTGATCATCTCACCCGACGGTCGTGTGCAACCGTCCTGTTCATTATATTGCCAGTTGTATACGCACCTCGTCGGTGTGTGCAGATGTGACGTGAGCGGCGTTGGAATAACAATTTAAATCTATCTTTTGGGTAATGATTAGGGTTGAGCGAGTATGTTCTGTCCGAGTATGCTCGGGCCGAGCTCCGAGTATTTACAGCTGCTCGGTGATATGTTTGAATCGCTCCCGTGTGCATGATTTGCAACTGTTTGACAGTTTTATTACATGTGAGGAATGTGTAAGACGCAGACATTCCTCTCATGTAATAAAACTGTCAAACAGTCACAAATCATGCACAGGGGAGCGATTCAAACATATCACCGAGCAGCTGTAAATACTCGGAGCTCGGCCCGAGCATACTCGCCCAAAGGGTTAATAGAACATACTCGCTCATCACTAGTCGTCATAAATGGTACGTTCTCTAAATGGGACATAGTAAGCAGTGGGGGCCACAGGGATCTGTGCTAGGACCGATTCTTTTTAACATCCTTATTAATGACCTTGGGGATGGGATTGAGAGTAAAGTGTCAGTTTTTGCTGACGACACCAAACAATGTAGGATATTAAAATCTGATCTTGACATTACGATATTGCAAAACGATCCGGTTAAGATGACTGAATGGGCAAACACTTGGCAGATGAGGTTTAATGTAGATAAATGTAGAGTAATGCACCAAGGACGGAGTAATCCTATTGCTGCATACACATTACATGGGAGTACCGAGACTACAGAACAGGAGAAGGACTTGGGTTTTCTGGTTACAAATAGGGCTGAGCAGCAGTACTCAATGTCAAGCAGCAGCTGCAATAGCAAACAAGATATTAGGATGTATAAAAAGAGAAATAAAATCCCGCAATCCCAACGTACTGTTACCCCTTTATAAATCACTGGTGAGGCCACATCTGGAATATGGGATCCAGTTTTGGGCTCCACATTTGAAAAAGATATTCAGAAGTTAGAGTCAGTTCAAAGGCGGCAATTAGATTATCACACGGGATGGGAGGCCTCTCCTGTATCACACGGGATGGGAGGCCTCTCCTGTATCACACGGGATGGGAGGCCTCTCCTGTATCACACGGGATGGGAGGCCTCTCCTGTATCACACGGGATGGGAGGCCTCTCCTGTATCACACGGGATGGGAGGCCTCTCCTGTATCACGCGGGATGGGAGGCCTCTCCTGTATCACGCGGGATGGGAGGCCTCTCCTGTATCACGCGGGATGGGTGTTGGTATGGGGAGTACATTTTGGGGAGAAAAGGTTGAACTTGATGGACCTAGGTCTTTTTCAACCTACATTACTATGATCTCTGCCCACACACAGAATATTCACTCGCTACCCGGCACTCACTTGTCTACCGTGATGCAGATTATGGAGCCGATAGGGACGTCTCTTGTTCCTTCTGAGACGAGAATTTTAGCCAGGTAGCACTCCTCCAGACTCTCAAATCCTACTGTGGCCTTGTCCGTCTCTACCTGTATATAAGAAAACATATCAGAGCCGAGCAATTGTGCACAGAGTGGATGAAGGCCCCTGCGCTCCGTCACATTCCTCCCAATATGGATGGCGCATGCATGATTACCTCCGCGATCAGATCCCCTTCGCTAATTTTCTCCCCTTCTTTCTTTTCCCATCGAGCAATGGTCCCCATCTGCATTGTGGGGGAAAGAGCCGGCAAAGGCACCTGAGAGAAGAGCAGATCCAGTCAGATGAAAAACCCGGCACTGAATGCCTCCAACATCCACATAATGGGGGACAGAGGTCATTTGTGATCATAAAAAGTGTATTATTTCAGAAAGCGGGAAAAAAAAAGGAGCCAAGGGATAAAGAATGAGACAAAGCTACATATGGCTGGTGGATGCCAAACACAGCAATGAATGCAGAACCAGGAGAGCGGGGGAGGGTCGAGGCACTTTTTTTGCTGTCTGCTCTGAAGTCACAAACTGAGTGCGATCGCTGGCCACCAATTGCGTAACGCGTATGTACAAGACCCACCTGACAAGGAAGGATCCCAACATCCTCATTATTGCTGATGAGCGAATGTGCTCGGATAAGGGGTTAACCAAGCACGCTCGAGTCCTAACCAAGTATCTTCGGTGTGCTCGTATATTATGTTCTGTTCGAGTCCCTGAGCCTGCACGATTTATGGCTGTTTGACAGCCTCAACACATGGTGAGGATTCCCTAACAAACAGGCAATCAAGGCATGTGTTGAGGCTAACAGCTGCAGGGACTCGCACATAATATATGTGCATGCCCAATATATTCAGTTAGGACTTGAGCGTGCTCTGTTAACCCTTTATCTGAGCACGTTCGCTCATCGCTACTCATTATTAATGCCGCCATCAGCTCCGAGCAACATTGATATTAAACACTGCACGTAGCTGCCAGCACCCGCTATCCAGAGGACGGCGCTCCCTGCCCGATGGCGACGTCCTTCCTGCCAGCCGCAAGGATCACATCTTTGGAAATGCCCATCAGATCGTCAGTCACAAACTGCAGCACGAAAATCAGCCTTTACCTGGAGTCTGCCACATTGTGAGGACAGTTACAGTTATTTTGCAAAAGTTTTGTAACTTGTTTTGGGAAGGAGAAAGAGGGACGCGCCCCCCCCCCCCCCACTGCGCTGGAGGGGGAGAAGACCCCACAGAGCTGCCACACACCTGAGGAAGGAAGAAGGAGCCCCCACAGAGCAATCACACCCCAGCGGAGGAAGGAAAGGAGACCCCCCCCACCTCACCGGTGAGGGAGAAGACCCCACAGAGCCACCCACCGCAGCGTAGGAAGGAAAGGAGACCCCCCACCTCACCGGTGAGGGAGAATACCCCACAGAGCCACCCACTGCAGCGGAGGAAGGAAAGGCAACCCCCCCACCTCACCGGTGAGGGAGAAGACCCCACAGAGCCACCCACCGCAGCGGAGGAAGGAAAGGAGACCCCCCCCACCTCACCGGTGAGGGAGAAGACCCCACAGAGCCACCCACCGCAGCGTAGGAAGGAAAGGAGACCCCCCACCTCACCGGTGAGGGAGAAGACCCCACAGAGCCACCCACTGCAGCGGAGGAAGGAAAGGCAACCCCCCCACCTCACCGGTGAGGGAGAAGACCCCACAGAGCCACCTACTGCAGCGGAGGAAGGAAAGGAGACCCCCCCCCACCTCACCGGTGAGGGAGAAGACCCCACAGAGCCACCTACTGCAGCGGAGGAAGGAAAGGAGACCCCCCCCCACCTCACCGGTGAGGGAGAAGACCCCACAGAGCCACCCACCGCAGCGGAGGAAGGAAAGGAGACCCCCCCCACCTCACGGGTGAAGGAGAAGACCCCACAGAGCCACCCACCGCAGCGGAGGAATGAAAGGAGACAGATTCTGACTGCAGATATGTTGCAGATTTGTGAGCAAATCTGCAGAGGACATTTTCTGCAATGTGTGAATGTGCCCTCATTATCCAAACACACAGGCCACATAATGGAGCATGACCATCGCAGAATCTACATTTTGGCTATTAAGCTGCGCCTGTGACATGACGATGCGGTGCTGCACACATACCGTGTAATCAGGACTCCTGGGCAGCCATAACAACCATACTTGAGGAACTAGTGTCAGTTGCCCGTAGCGACCAATCAGCGCGTAGCTTTCATGTAACACGCTGCGCTGGTAGGATGAGAGCTGCGCTGTGATTGGTCGTTCCGCTCTGGGGGCCTCGGTGCCGTCCTCACCTTCTGATGTGGGGGCAGACTGTACCACCGCCGCCCGATCTCCGGTCCCTGTAGCCCCGGCAGCCTGGCCGTACACCCCTGAGCTGGAGCCGCTGTTAGAGCCCGGAGCCGGCTGCCTGTGCCCGTGTGGTACCGCCGCAGCCGCCCTGCTTGGCTCCCATTCCCCCGGGCCGGGAGGACAGATCGGAGAGGGCCGCGGAGCCTCAGGCACAGGCGGAGCATGGCTGCGGAGGGAACACTCAGGGCTTCGGTCCTCAATGACCTCCCCGGCGATACGGGAACACTGACGGCAGACGCTGCAACCTCAGCCTCCCCCTAGAGGTCGCGCTTTTACCATTGCCGCCATCTTAGTACACCCACGGGAAAAAGAAAACCCCGTGTAGTATTACTCAAAACACGTCACGTATCAGACCGTGCGCGGATCTAATCCTCATAGTGATATAGAGGGAGGGAAAACTGTCACAGACGGGGCGAAAGTCTCATCACAAAGGGGAGGACAAAGATGGCGACTGGAGACTTCCGGTGACCCGAAGACTCGGGTGCAGTAAGATGGCGCGTTCTGACGTTCGTCTCGGGGAACGTGAGGTCGTTGGATGGGCGTGGCGGGGGGTGTCACTGAGCGACAGCTGCTACTGGCAACGCGCAGGTCACGTGATCACACGAGCAGCGTCTGAGGGAATTCGCAGGTCACGTCCTGATCGGCGCCGGGAGGAGCTGATACACTGTGGCTGCCAGGAGGGGGCGCTCTGCGCATGTGAGGGGCGGGATCCATGCTCTCTACAGACGCAGTGCTGCGCACAACCTGTGCGCACATGTGGCGCTGTTTTTCTGGCAGAAATGAGCCATGTTTCTTTTATTTTGTATATTCCTTTTCATTGTCCTGATGGTGTGACCCCTGCAGGTGTCAGGTGGGATAACTGCATCGGAACATGTGAATCCCCCCCATTCCCATTGTCTGATGTGATGTCCGGGCTCACATGTAAGGCGGCTTATTGCCACCACTGCATGGCCTGCAGACGGGTATGGTGGCCACCTGAAGCCCTCCGGTAGGCACCTGTGACTCCTGTACACCATTGGCCTGGCTTCTCCCATTATAGGCCCATGCTGTGCCGCCCCCCAATCGTTCTGCTCCTCATAGATCAGACAGACATTTATTTCCTGGCTTCCCATTGCCAAAATCTAAACGGACCTAACCGGGCAGAAAGGTCTGGTGTTTGCTTAAAGGGGTTGTTCGGGGATGGGTGGAAGTAACAGTGCACCAAGCAGCTCCATACACCATATAGTGGCCATTCTCAGTACTGCAGCACAGATCACATTCACTCCAATTGGAGCTGAGCGAATGGACACTACAGGGGGCGCTGTGCCAGCACTGTACGTTGTGTATGTCTGGCCACCGCTGAAGCTGATCGCTGGGATACTGGATGTAAGACTCCCACTGATCTGATACTGATGACCTATAATAACGAGTGCTATGAGGCCATGCAATGTCCCATTTTATTCCTCGGACCTAGTGGTGAGAGGAGAAAAATTGCAGCTGCACATGTTGCCTCCGATAATCGGAACGCACTTGGCCATCAAGTCTATGGGTGATGAAGCCGCGACGGCCCCACTAACACCTCCACACTTCTGCTGTGACTCAATAGCTAACAATGCGGCTCCTCCGTCCTCTATAGATTCTCACCACCCAGTAGTAAAGTACACAGAATAAACTAACACAGGGCCCCTCACACACTACAGGGGCCCCGCAGCAGCCTCTATGCTGAGTGCACCCTTTATGAGTACGTGGACTTTTTGCTGTAGGGGTCATCTGCGCTACAAAGGGGTTTTCCAGCTATACAACCTGCAGTAACCACCGCTGCACGACCAGCTCTACCCTCACCTAATGTATCCTCACCCGTCCCTTGTAGATTGTGAGCCCTCGCCGGCAGGGTCCTCGCTCCTCCTGTACCAGTCGCTGTCACATTGTGTTCAAGATTATTGTACTTGTTTTTGCTATGTATACCCCTTCTTCACATGTAAAGTGCCATGGAATAAATGGTGCTAGAATAATAAATAATAATAATAATATACAAGTATAAAGTATCCCGCCATAATGCTTGTTTGGTCGAGACCACCTGCTGAGACCCCCACCGACATCAAGGAGAGGGATCATTCCCAATTTGCTATGTGCCGTTCAGGCCGCCGTAGACACAAGATAAAAGGTCGGTCTATATGGGCGATTTCCTCCATAACAAGCGATTGTCGGTGAAACAAATGTTTGTTCCTTTTGACCGGTTGTTATCATGAAAATGATCCATCAGATTTTTTCGGCCAATGATAGGCGCTGGCGGCACTTGGCGTAAACAGACTGAGATGGTTTTTTTGGGGGGAAGGGAGGGGCGTTTGTGGTTGACCCACCTTTGTCTAATGCGTACGGGGCCTTCACTGACGCGCTCCTGTGTGGATGAAGAGTGACCATGAGCTGCCACCAATCACTGCAAAGTCGAACACGTAGATAATGTGCAGCCCTCAGATCCGAGGCTCAGAGGACCTCAAAATGTGCATCGACAGGTGAAGATCCTGCCAAGCCAATACGTCAGTGTATTGAGCCCTACAAGCATAACTAGAGGGGCGGGATTCTGAGGACATTGGCAGTCGCAATTGATTTTTTTCAGGAATATATGAAGAGTCGTAAGGTCCCAACTCTACCCCAGGGAAATGTCAGAAGAAAGAAAGGTCAGGATGTTGGATTCAAGAGAAGTTTGGCAGCGACTAAGTCTCCTCTCGCTATTGTGAACATATACTCACTGAGCCAGGCGAGCACTGCATGGGAGGTCAGGAGGAATAATCTCATAGGTAATTTAGAGGGTTTGTCCGGAGTCGGGAGGTGAAGCCAATGATTGATGTATCAGGGCTCATATGTGTGGAGTAAGTCATCAATGGTGGTAAATAAGCAGCCGGCAGACGGTGTGACACATCCTTTATATACAGACACTCGCTATGTACAGTGCGGGGGGAACAACCCCAACATTTTATAATAAAATAAAGCTAATAGTGAAATTTTCTCAGTACGAACTGGAGGCAGAAGACAGTAATAACCGTACAAGTCATGTAGAGAAACGTCTGCTGCGGACGGTACGTCTGCCGATACAAAGACCTGTAAAAATAGACGCGACTCTGGCCAAAAAAACTGTACGAAATACAATGAGATACAAATCGGATACAGTACGAGAAAAGAAGGATGTCGTCTACACACAGGCGGTCTGTACTCGCACAGAGCATGGCGCCTACATACAATGAGGCGGTGTACAGTGCGAACATCATGGCAGGCAGATGCCGGGGGTCACACATCACAGATACGAAAATCGGAGAAAATTCACTGACGGCAGAAATGCTGAAGGTGGGGAGAAACTGAACCCCAAAATAAGAGAAGAACGTCTCATTTAATTACACGAAACCAGAAACTTCCTGTAATAAACCTGATTTATATGTGGAAAATCTCAGCACTGAGGCTCCACTGCACGAGGCACCCAGGAGCCACGTCCTTGTCCATGAAATGGTTTATCAGGTTAAAAGTGTCTGCTCTCTCCCAGCATGGACACATTCGCTCCATACTTCTACATAACGTACTTGAACCTCCCACCCCATCCCTAAATTTGTTGCCTAGACCCCTTCATACACATGCACACTCTACATGACATTGGGGTTAAGCCAATGCCTCTGTCCCCCTCCAGACCCTACTGTCCCCTTCAGTCACCTCTGTCCTCCTCAAGACTCTTCTATTCCTCTCCAGACACCTCTGTCCCCCTCCAGACCCTCCAAACACCTGGGTCCTCCTCCAGACTCCTCTATTCCTCTCCAGACACCTCTGTCCCCCTCCAGACCCTCCAAACACCTGGGTCCTCCTCCAGAATCCTCTCCAGACACCTGTGTCCCCCTCCAAACACCTGGGTCCTCCTCCAGACTCCTTTATTCCTCTCCAGACACCTCAGTCCCCCTCCAGACCCTTCTGTCCCTCTTCCGAAACCCCACTCCCCTCTAGACCCTGCCACACACCTTTCCCTTCCAGACTCCTCTCTGTCTTCCACTAAACCCATTTGTCACCCTCTTGACCCCTCCAAACACCTGTCCACTCTAGACCCTTTTCTCCCTCTATTCCCTCCAGACACTTTTGGCAGTGACTTATCTGGCTAAAAAACAAAGGGTCAGGCATGCTGAAATGTAACAGCCCGGTCCTTCTCTGCCCTCATATCTGGGAAAGTCGGGACACCCCTCCAGACACATTAAGGCTGGGGCTGCACGGCAACTTTGGCGCAACCAAAACTCGCTACACGCTGCTGCTACATCGCGGTAAATGCAACAAGTGAATGGGGTGGCATTGCGACCCAGAGGATTCTGCGATTTCGACAAGCAAATCGCAAAATGTCCAACTGCGTCAGATTCCTTGTGACTTGCCTTTTGCGTCCGCAGTACCATCGGGGTCGCAACGTGGCCCAATTCACGTAGCAGCGACGCATAAAAAACGTTGCCACTTGGCAGATGTCTTGGGCAATGTCGCGGTGTAGCCTCAGCCTAAATTGTCTCATGGTCCCACTACCATTGTTGTAATGTGTACGACCTCCAGAGTTAATCACGCTGGATCTACTCATGAGCGTCCAGATCTGGAGGATCTCCTCTGCCTGGAGTTACCCGCAGCCCAAACCATCGGGGCCTGAAGAGCAACAATGGGAACCTCTGGGTGGTTACCGATTTCCATCATGGCTGGATTTTCGTCTTCTCACGATCCCGCCGTAATATCCGACATCACAACAATCACAATTACTACACAAATAACACAGAGCCGCCGTCCACACCGCGCAGAAGGTGGAAGTACGTGCAGCAGGTCGCTGCTTAGTCTGTACAGGCACTTCACATATGAGGCCACTACATTGTCCACCTATTGCTGCCTCCGCTGCTCCATGACGCCACCGATATAGTCACCAAAGTCATAGAAAATATAAGAACATCTGCAGATAAGTGATACACAATGGGGTGTGAATATCCTCTGGAATAGTCTATTCTCAGCACATACCCAGATTCCCGACCTTCCCTTCTCCTCCCCGAATATTCCTGAATAATGGAGGTTTGGGAATAGATATCTGCATTGTATGTGATGAAGGTGATGACTGCAAGAGCCAACTCCATCAACAACTGAGCAGCGATATAACTCGCCTTAAAGGGATTGTCCAGGACTTTAAAATTGAAGGTCAGATTATCTGACCTGCAGTACCGAAAACGGCCACTAGTGTACGGTGCTGCACTGTTCTGCTCCGTTCACTGCTTATATGCGGTTGCTGCAAACAGCTGATCGGTGGCGGTGCCTGGTGTTGGATCCCCGCCAATTTGTTACTTTTGACCGCTGGACGACCCTTCTTAATAGTTCTTGGTGCATAATACTGCATGTGATTGGGGAAACGTGTGATTATGAGGTATAGCAGGTTTTATAGCAGCAGTTTGGGGGTGAACGCATGGAATGTCCTTGTGAAGCTGATGAGTATTTGTGTTCTTACCAGTGATGTCATGATGATGTCATAATGAAGATAGCAGCAAGCCGGGAAGAACTAGGAGGTAGCAGGATAAGGGGGCGCCAGCAGGCAAGTGTCATTCATAGGAGCGGGGGCATTGGATGAAACCCACCAATACAGAGTGATGGGGAGACATCTGCCCGTCCTCAGGACCACTGCTACAGAATCATGGGGAGACATCTGCCCGTCCTCAGGACCACGGCTACAGAGTGATGAGGAGACATCAGCCCGTCCTCAGGACCACGGCTACAGAGTGATGAGGAGACATCAGCCCGTCCTCAGGACCACGGCTGCAGAGTGATGAGGAGACATCAGCCCGTCCTCAGGACCACGGCTACAGAGTGATGAGGAGACATCAGCCCGTCCTCAGGACCACGGCTACAGAGTGATGAGGAGACATCAGCCCGTCCTCAGGACCACGGCGGCAGAGTGATGAGGAGACATCAGCCCGTCCTCAGGACCACAGCTACAGAGTGATGAGACATCAGCCCGTCCTCAGGACCACCTCTACAGAGTGATGGGGAGACATCAGCCCATCCTCAGGACCACGGCTACAGAGTGATGAGGAGACATCAGCCCGTCCTCAGGACCACGGCTACAGAGTGATGAGGAGACATCAGCCCGTCCTCAGGACCACGGACACAGAGTGATGAGGAGACATCAGCCCGTCCTCAGGACCACGGCTACAGAGTGATGAGGAGACATCAGCCCGTCCTCAGGACCACGGCTACAGAGTGATGAGGAGACATCAGCCCGTCCTCAGGACCATGGCTACAGAGTGATGAGGAGACATCAGCCCGTCCTGAGGACCACCGCTACAGAGTGATGAGGAGACATCAGCCAGTCCTCAGGACCACGGCTACAGAGTGATGAGGAGACATCAGCCCGTCCTCAGGACCACGGTTACAGAGTGATGAGGAGACATCAGCCTGTCCTCAGGACCACAGCTACAGAGTGAGGAGGAGACATCAGCCCGTCCTCAGGACCACGGCTAGAGAGTGATGAGGAGACATCAGCCCGTCCTCAGGACCACGGCTACAGAGTGATGAGGAGACATCAGCCTGTCCTCAGGACCACGGCTACAGAGTGATGAGGAGACATCAGCCCGTCCTCAGGACCACGGCTACAGAATGATAAGGAGACATCAGTCCGTCCTCAGGACCACGGCTACAGAGTGATGAGAAGACATCAGCCCGTCCTCAGGACCACGGCTACAGAGTGATGAGACATCAGCCGGTCCTCAGGACCACCGCTACAGAGTGATGAGGAGACATCAGCCCGTCCTCAGGACCACCGCTACAGAATGATGAGGAGACATCTGCCTGTCCTCAGGACCACCGCTACAGAGTGATGAGGAGACATCATCCCGTCCTCAGGACCACCTCTACAGAGTGATGGGGAGACATCATCCCGTCCTCAGGACCACCTCTACAGAGTGATGAGGAGACATCATCCCGTCCTCAGAACCACCTCTACAGAGTGATGAGGAGACATCAGCCAGTCCTCAGGACCACAGCTACAGAGTGATGAGGAGACATCAGCCAGTCCTCAGGACCACCGCTACAGAGTGATCTGGACGTCAGGGATGATTGATCCGACTGCAGCCAAGCAATGAATCTACCAAGTCCCCAAATGCTCCCCTGCACCAAGTACAAATGACACTTGTCTGCTGCACCCTAAAAGCAGATCATGGAAAGGTGCTACTGATGGGGGGATTACTGATGTGAGAGAGCAGGGATCTAAAAACTAAAAAGGGGAAAAATCACGAAACTCGCTCCAGATACAAAGTGAAATATTAATCTGAATGCCAAGGTTATAGTGGGTCACATCACAGGCAATATTCAGAGCGTGCAGTCACCAGTGTAAACCATCAAACACGTGACCATTACCAGTGCAGATACGCAAATAATGGAGTCATATTTAAAGGGAGAGGGGCAATACCAGTGTCGGGCTTGGGATTAAAACACAAGTGCAAACTTCCTTTTTTTTGGCTGCAGATAGAATTGGCGTTAAGGGGAAAATGAATTTTGCAAGTAGGTAAGTGTGAATTGCCTACAGCAGGGCGAGCACCACCCGTGCGTCAGGAATGGACACACACCGCACATGCCAAAGTTAAAGCCAAAGAGGAATTTGAGCACTTGCCGCAATAGGGATTGCCCCCTGAGCACTTGCCATGATAGGGACTGCCCCTTGAGCACTTGCTGTGATAGGGACTGCCCCCTGAGCACTTGCCATGATAGGGACTGTCCCCTGAGCACTTGCCAGGTAGCTTAGGGTAGAAATGCTCAGACTATGAGTCAAGGTATCCGTGGTTTGGAGTTGGGGCCATCATCCTCCCATAGGCCGGTGTAGTGCCATATGGTGGATGGAGCTGCTCTGAGGATCTAGTGTCTGCAGCTACTAGAAGCCAAGGATATTGGCATTACCTGCAGGATCCCCGTCCTTCGCTCTCTGTGACAGCAGATCCTCGCCCCGCTGTCCGGAACGTTATATTGTTGCACTAATATTGGCATTGGTTATAAAATATTCTGATGCTGTGAATATAAAGTATCTCAATCTAAAACGTATCGTCAGTGAGAACTCGGAGGTCAGAAAGTCTATAGGAAAACTAATATCTATCAAAATAGGACGCTCCAAAACCTCAGTGAAAGGTGACATTTCACCCCCTTTTTTTTCAAAAAATACTGAATCTGCTCCGTTAGGATATGTACAAGAAGCTTGTGATGTCCACAAGTCGTGGACAAGCTGCTGTGTAAACCACCACGTCCACCACGTTCCTCTGTACACAATCGTCGGCACTGCTCTCTGTATAAGCAATGTCCTTAAGGTGCCCATAGGGACCTTTTTTGGCAGCTTGAAGAATAATGCACTCAGACGATGAGTCCGTCACTTGTCTCCTCCGGGTGAAGGTGTTGGGTGATCTTAGTTGCTTCCGTGGTCTTCCTCTACCCACGCCACGATTTTACCCTCCCAGCCTGGAATGATATCTTCATCATGAAATACCTGTGAAAATAGAAGAAAGCAGAGTTAGACCTCATAACCAACCTTATGGATTTACCAATCACCTATGCAAAAATTCAATATTTCCATCCAGTCCCATTTGCAGACATATTTATGGCCCATATGGCGGCACACGTATCTCTAGTATGGAGCCTCATGGCCTCGGGGAGAAGCCACAGAGGCTCTGCCAGGTGCTATAGAGATATATTCTCCCATAGGAGGATGTAAAAAAGCATGCCATCATTTTACCATGAGCTCGGTGGGATATGGGGGGCAGCACGGGCACATACACCCATACACATTAGCCCTTATGCAACCGAAAATAAGACGAAGCGGGTATAAATGTGGCATCTGCAAGAAATCTGGCACCTTGTATAAGGGTTAAATGGTCACATGAGTAATAACGATGGATGGAGTATCACATGGATGTCCATGTGGGTCTGACCTCCGTGACCCACACTGCTCGCAAGAACTTACTTCTTCTTTGACTGTTCCAAATTCGGGATCAAGAGCTTTGAAGTGATATCTGTGGTTTCCTTCTCTGTCAATGGCGACCTTGAAATCCCTCAGCGTCACCTCTCCTAACCTGGGGACATATAATCCGTCATTAGTCTCAAGGAGCGGGCACCATTGCCATAGTGCCCTGCGTTCTGCACTGATCACAGTCACCTCTGCCAATCATTTTATTAAAAATGCAAAATATATAAATTACTGGTAGCTGATTCTAGGATATAAAGTTGTGCTCAAAAGTTTACATACCCCGGCAGAATTTTTCCTTTCTTGGCCTTGTTTCAGAGAATATGAATGATAACAAAAAAACTTTTTCTCCCCTCATGGTTATTGGTTGGGTGAAGGCATTTATTGTCAAACTACTGTGTTTTCTCTTTTTAAACCTTAATGACAACCAAAAACATCCAAATGACCCTGATCAAAAGTTCACATACCCCAGTTCTTAATCAATGACAGCTTGAAGTCTTTTGTGATAGTTGTTGATGAGGTTCTTTATTTTCTCAGAAGGTAAAGCTGCCCATTCTTCTTGGCAAAAAGCCTCCAGTTCCTGTAAATTCTTGGTCTGTCTAGCATGAACTGAGTGCTTGAGATCTCCCCAGAGGGGCTCAATGATATTGAGGTCAGGAGACTGAGATGGCCACTCCAGAACCTTCACTTTGTTCTGCTGTAGTCAATGACAGGTCGACTTGGCCTTGTGTTTTGGATCGTTGTCATGTTGGAACGTTCAAGTACGTCCCCTGCGCAGCTTACGGGCTGATGAGTGCAAATTTGCCTCCAGTATTTGCTGATAACGTGCTGCATTTATCTTTCCTTCAGCTTTCACCAAGTTTCCTGTGCCTTTGCAGCTCACACATCCTCAAAACATCATCAATCCACCTCCATGCTTTACTGTAGGAATGGTGTTCCTTTCATCATAGGCCTTGTTGACCTCTCTCCAAATGTAACGTTTATGGTTGTGGCCAAAAAGTTCAATTTTGGTCTCATCGCTCCAAATTACCTTGTTCCAGAAGTTTTGAGGCTTGTCTCTGTGCTGTTTGGCGTATTGTAGGCAAGATACTTTGTGGCATTTGTGCAGTAATGGTTTTCTTCAGGCGACTCGACCATGCAGCCCCTTTTTCTTCAAGTGTCTCCTTATTGTGCATCTTGAAACAGCCACACCGCTAGTTTTCAGAGAGTCCTGAATTTCAGCTGATGTTATTTGTGGGTTTTTCTTTGCATCCTGAACAATTTTCCTGGCAGTTGTGGCCAAAATTTTTGTTGGTCTACCTGACCGTGGTTTGGTTTTACAGAACCCCTTATTTTCCATTGGTTAATCAGAGTTTGAACGCTGCTGACTGGCATTATCTATTCCTTGGATATTTTTTGTATCCCTTTCCTGTGTTATACAGTTAAACTACCTTTTCCCGTAGATCCGTTGACAATTCTTTTACTTTCCCCATGACTCACAATCCAGAAACATCAGTGGCTGGATGAAAGATGCAAGAGTCTGTCTGAATCCCAGAAGCTCACTCAGCTTTTATGCACACACACTGATTACAAGCAAACAGGTCACAGGTGAGGATGTTTCCTTTAGTAGCCATTCAAACCCATTTGTGTCACATTCTGTGCATGTTATCAGGCCAAAATTACCAGGGTATGTGAACTTTTGATCAGGGTCATTTGGATGTTTTTGGTTGATATTAAGATTTAAAAAGAGAAAACACAGTAGTTTGACAATAAATGGCGTCACCCAACCAATAACCATGAGTGGAGAAAAAGTTTTTTTGTTATCACTCATATTCTCTGAAACAATGCCAAGAAAGGAAAAATTCTGCGGGGTATGTAAACTTCTGAGCACAACTGTATTAGTGCGGTACAGGCCACGGCGGCACTTGTCTACTGCACAATCTCCAGCAGTGGTATTAGGGGATCTGGTGGGTGAAGCGCATTGATAAATCACAGTACATGACGCACTTTACCTCTTTGGTATGTTAACCATGAAGGGTGTGAGCGAGCGATCTGTGAAGTAGAGCACTTTGGTGCAGGAATTACTACTTCCCATAACCGGGGCACTTTGAGAATGCGGCATCTCTGGAAGAAAAGATAATCATAGAAATTACTCTCTATGCGTAAGATGCGGAGAGAAGGATAGGACACGTCTTAATCACTGAACTCAGGTTTTTCCTTCAGCCTCATTACCCCCCCCAGTCTATAACCTACGGCTCCTCTTGCCCCCCAGTGAATAACCTCTGGCCCCTCACCGACAATGTATAACATCTGACCCCTTGGCTCCCCCCAGTGTATAAATTCCGGCCCCTCTCCCCCAGTGTATAACCTCTGACCCCTCTCCCCTAGTATATAATCTTCGGCCCCCCGCCTGCCTTTATTAACATGTGACAGACCGGTCGGTGGTGCAGAGCTCACTGATACCAGCGTGGTCCTGTAATAGGAGCCACTGGGGGAACAAGTCCGTCCATGACATTTCTTCCTCCTGAATCTTCCTCCATCACCTGTGAGTGATATTACTGAGAAGTGGAAGGAACCGCAGCAACTCAGCCACGAAGTGGAGACCCCGTAACATTACAAAGCGAGGGGCCAAGTGCTGAGGGGCAGAGGGCAGAAAAATCACCACCGCTCAGCTGACCCCATAACTGCAGAGTACAGACCTCCTCTGATATCAGCACAAACACTGCACCCCCACCGGGTGCTTCATGGCCGAGCAGCTGCATGCAGCCGTACATCACCAAGCACAATGCCGAGCGTCGGACGGAGTGGTGTAAAGCCGCCACCACTGGACTCTGGAGGAGACGTGTTCTGTGCAGTGACGGATCGCACTTCTCTATCTGGCGTCTCATGGAGGAGTCTGGGTTTGGTGATTCCAGGAGAACGTTACCCCCTCAGCCCCTTAGTTCTAGTGAAAGGAAATCTTCATCTTCAGCACAAGACACTGGGGATAATTGTAGTCTCCAGTTTATGGAAAACCCTTCTCTGTTCTCACATATTTGCACTTTTCTACTTTGTATTTGCATTATTCTGTGATTTCCCGTTATCTGTCAGCGAGTTCTCAGCCGATCACTTATTATCACCACCCTGGTTCAAGACTACTAAGATGAGATAAGAGCGGAGATCACCTCTCCATATATATTACTTATATCACACGTCTCCAGGATGGGGCATAAACCAGGGTGTGGGGCCGACAGATGACTTCCCCATTACTCTGGAGCGCAGCGAGCTGCAGGCGGACGCTCTCACACGTACAGCCACATTCACACAATGTCTGCCTTCCTTACTTGCATTTGGAGGCCACGAGTCTCTGTATTCATTTAACTCCTTATTTCCAGACAGTCGTCCTCGTGCCTAAATGTGGGAGAGGTGACACAAAACATTAGGTGACAATTTTTCTGTAAAAATGGGAAAATAATTCTTAAAAGAGAAAAATCAGGACCCCACTCAAGCTGCTGCAGAACCTCTTGGATAACAATTGGTAATCAACAGACATTTGTATTTCGCAACAGGAATATTTCCTATTTGTCCTCCAAAAGGTTCTGCAGCAGCTGTTATGTGTATTTTAAGGTGCAAGTCATTGTCCTTAGCAGCATAATAACATCAGTGTATACCGTATGTGTATATATATATATATATATATATATATATATATATATATATACAGTACAGACCAAAAGTTTGGACACACCTTCTCATTTAAAGATTTTTCTGTATTTTCATGACTATGAAAATTGTACATTCACACTGAAGGCATCAAAACTATGAATTAACACATGTGGAATTATATACTTAACAAAAAAGTGTGAAACAACTGAAAATATGTCTTATATTCTAGGTTCTTCAAAGTAGCCACCTTTTGCTTTGATGACTGCTTTGCACACTCTTGGCATTCTCTTGATGAGCTTCAAGAGGTAGTCACCGGAAATGGTCTTCCAACAATCTTGAAGGAGTTCCCAGAGATGCTTAGCACTTGTTGGCTCTTTTGCCTTCACTCTGCGGGCCAGCTCACCCCAAACCATCTCGATTGGGTTCAGGTCTGGTGACTGTGGAGGCCAGGTCATCTGGTGCAGCACCCCATCACTCTCCTTCTTGGTCAAATAGCCCTTACACAGCCTGGCGGTGTGTTTGGGGTCATTGTGTTGTTGAAAAATAAATGATGGTCCAACTAAACGCAAACCGGATGGAATAGCATGCCGCTGCAAGATGCTGTGGTAGCCATGCTGGTTCAGTATGCCTTCAATTTTGAATAAATTCCCAACAGTGTCACCAGCAAAGCACCCCCACACCATCACACCACCACCTCCATGCTTCACGGTGGGAACCAGGCATGTAGAGTCCATCCGTTCACCTTTTCTGCGTCGCACAAAGACACGGTGGTTGGAACCAAAGATCTCAAATTTGGACTCATCAGACCAAAGCACAGATTTCCACTGGTCTAATGTCCATTCCTTGTGTTCTTTAGCCCAAACAAGTCTCTTCTGCTTGTTGCCTGTCCTTAGCAGTGGTTTCCTAGCAGCTATTTTACCATGAAGGCCTGCTGCACAAAGTCTCCTCTTAACACTTGTTGTAGAGATGTGTCTGCTGCTAGAACTCTGTGTGGCATTGACCTGGTCTCTAATCTGAGCTGCTGTTAACCTGCGATTTCTGAGGCTGGTGACTCGGATAAACTTATCCTCAGAAGCAGAGGTGACTCTTGGTCTTCCTTTCCTGGGGCGGTCCTCATGTGAACCAGTTTCTTTGTAGCGCTTGATGGTTTTTGCAACTGCACTTGGGGACACTTTCAAAGTTTTCCCAATTTTTCGCACTGACTGACCTTCATTTCTTAAAGTAATGATGGCCACTCGTTTTTCTTTACTTAGCTGCTTTTTTCTTGCCATAATACAAATTCTAACAGTCTATTCAGTAGGACTATCAGCTGTGTATCCACCTGACTTCTGCGCAACACAACTGATGGTCCCAACCCCATTTATAAGGCAAGAAATCCCACTTATTAAACCTGACAGGGCACACCTGTGAAGTGAAAACCATTTCCGGTGACTACCTCTTGAAGCTCATCAAGAGAATGCCAAGAGTGTGCAAAGCAGTCATCAAAGCAAAAGGTGGCTACTTTGAAGAACCTAGAATATAAGACATATTTTCAGTTGTTTCACACTTTTTTGTTAACTATATAATTCCACATGTGTTAATTCATAGTTTTGATGCCTTCAGTGTGAATGTACAATTTTCATAGTCAAGAAAATACAGAAAAATCTTTAAATGAGAAGGCGTGTCCAAACTTTTGGCCTGTACTGTATGTGTGTGTATATATTTATGTGTATATATATATATCTGTGTGTGTATGTGTGTATATGTGACTGTATATACTGTGTGTGTAGTGTGTGTATGTGTGTATACTGTATGTGTGCAGTGTTTGTGTGCAGTGTGTGTGTATATGCTGTATATGTACAGCGTATGTATATACTGTATGTGTACAATGTATGTGTGTGTATTGTTTGGGTATGTATATATATATATATGTGTGTATGTGTGTGCAGTCTTGGTATGTGCAGTGTGAGTGTGTATACTGTATGTGTGCAGTGTATGTGTGTGTAGTGTTTGGGTATATATATATATATATATATATATATATGTGTGTGTGTGCAGTCTTGGTATGTACAGTGTATGTGTGTGTAGTGTTTGGGTATATATATATATATATGTGTGTGCGTGCAGTCTTGGTATGTACAGTGTATGTGTGTGTAGTGTTTGGGCATGTATGTACATGTCTGTGCAGTTTTGGTATGTGCAGTGTTTGTGTGTAGCTTTTGTGTGTGTGCAGTGTGTATATACTTTCTATCACCCGGTGCCTGAGTGCCATGGGTGCACGTTACACGGCGCTTACCTTCCTGTCCTGCCTCCTCTGGTTCTCGATGGCGTGCAGTCTGTCCATCAGGCTTGCTATCCCCTGCTCCAGGCTGTCTATTGTGTGATGTTGGGGGTCATGACCACTGAAGCTATTTCTTAGACTGCGCAGAGCATCGCGGACCAGCTGCAGATCATTCGCCTAAACAGATGGCACTGGATTAGATCTCTGTGTATACAGATTGTAAGGCTCAGATTCCACCAATACACAATCTGACCTCTCTGGACTTCAGTATGACATATCAGGTCAGAGTAGTTCATCATCATGACCAGCAGGGGTCACTATTGTCCAGTACAAGGCCTGGTCTCCAACCTGGGGCTGCACAGCACGGCATGCTGGGAGTTGTAGTTTCACAACAGCTGGAGAGCCACAGGTTGGAGACTACGGACTGACAATATATTTACATGGGGCAGTTTTGCACAATTCCTTCTGACTCCCCCCGGCCTGATTTACCCACCGTACGAGGCACAGGGTCTCGTGTAGGAGCTTTGCCGGACGTCTGCAGGAATCCATTAGTCTGTGACGGGCGACTGATATAACTGCCGACCTGGGAACAGCGAGACCACAACATAAAGAAATATAGAAAGGAAGAAAAGGAAATCATATAAAGAGGAGGGGACGACTAATGGAGGAGGGGGCGACTGACCTAATGGAGGAGGGGGCGACTGACCTAATGGAGGAGGGGGCGACTGATCTAATGAAGGAGGGGGCAACTGATATACTGGAGGAGGGGGCAACTGACCTAATGAAGGAGGGGGCAACTGACCTAATGGAGGAGGGGGCAACTGACCTAATGGAGGAGGGAGCAACTGACCTAATGGAGGAGGGGGCAACTGACCTAATGGAGGAGGGGGCAACTGACCTAATGGAGGAGGGGGCGACTGACCTACTGGAGGAGGGGGCGACTGACCTACTGGAGGAGGGGGCGACTGATCTACTGGAGGAGGGGGAGACTGATCTACTGGAGGAGGGGGAGACTGATCTAAGGGAGGAGGGGGCGACTGATCTACTGGAGGAGGGGGAGACTGATCTACTGGAGGAGGGGGAGACTGATCTACTGGAGGAGGGGGAGACTGATCTAATGAAGGAGGGGGCAACTGATATACTGGAGGAGGGGGCAACTGACCTAATGAAGGAGGGGGCAACTGACCTAATGGAGGAGGGGGCAACTGACCTAATGGAGGAGGGAGCAACTGACCTAATGGAGGAGGGGGCAACTGACCTAATGGAGGAGGGGGCGACTGACCTACTGGAGGAGGGGGCGACTGACCTACTGGAGGAGGGGGCGACTGATCTACTGGAGGAGGGGGAGACTGATCTACTGGAGGAGGGGGAGACTGATCTAAGGGAGGAGGGGGCGACTGATCTACTGGAGGAGGGGGAGACTGATCTACTGGAGGAGGGGGAGACTGATCTACCGGAGGAGGGGGCAACTGACCTAATGAAGGAGGGGGCGACTGATCTACTGGAGGAGGGGGTGACTGATCTACTGGAGGAGGGGGTGATTGATCTACTGGAGAAGGGGGCGACTGACCTAATGGAAGAGGGGGTGATTGATCTACTGGAGGAGGGAGCGACTGATCTACTGGAGGAGGGGGCGACTGACCTAATGGAGGAGGGAGCTACTGACCTACTGGAGGAGGGGGCAACTGATCTACTGGAGGAGGGGGCGAATGAAATACTGGAGGGGGCAACTTATCTACTGGAGGAGGGGGAGACTGATCTACTGGAGGAGGGGGTGACTGACCTAATGAAAGAGGGGGTGACTGACCTACTGGAGGAGGGGGCGACTGATCTACTGGAGGAGGGGGCGACTGACCTAATGAAGGAGGGGGCGACTGATCTACTGGAGGAGGGGGGCGACTGATCTACTGGAGGAAGGGGAGACTGATCTACTGGAGTAGGGGGAGACTGATCTACTGGAGGACAGGGCGACTGATCTACTGAAGGAGGGGGCGACTGACCTAATGAAGGAGGGGGCGACTGACCCTAATGAAGGAGGGGGCGACTGATCTACTGGAGGAGGGGGAGACTGATCTACTGGAGGAGGGGGAGACTGATCTACTGGAGGAGGGGGAGACTGATCTAATTAAGGAGGGGGAGACTGACCTAATGGAAGATGGGGCGTCTGATCTAATGGAAGAGGGGGCGACTGACCTAATGGAAGAGGGGGCGACTGACCTAATGGAGGAGGGGGCAACTGACCTAATGGAAGAGGGGGCGATTGATCTACTGGAGGAGGGAGAGACTGATCTACTGGAGGAGAGGGTGACTGATCTACTGGAGGAGAGGGCAACTGACCTAATGGAAGAGGGTGCAATTGACCCAATGGAGGAGGGGGCAATTGACCTAATGGAAAAGGGGGCGACTGACCTACTGGAGGAGAGGGCAACTAACCTAATGGAGGAGGGGGCAATTGATCTAATGATGGAGGGAGCAACTGACCTAATGGAAGAGGGGGTGATTGATCTACTGGAGGAGGGAGAGGCTGATCTACTGGAGGAGGGAGAGACTGATCTACTGGAGGAGGGGGTGACTGACCTACTGGAGGAGAGGGCAACTGACCTAATGGAAGAGGGGGCAACAGACCCAATGGAGGAGGGGGAAACTGACCTAATGGAAAAGGGGGCGACTGACCTACTGGAGGAGAGGGCGACTGACCTACTGGAGGAGGGGGCAACTGACCTAATGGAGGAGGGGGCAACTGACCTAATGGAGGAGGGAGCAACTGACCTAATGGAGGAGGGGGCAACTGACCTAATGGAGGAGGGGGCGACTGACCTACTGGAGGAGGGGGCGACTGACCTACTGGAGGAGGGGGCGACTGATCTACTGGAGGAGGGGGAGACTGATCTACTGGAGGAGGGGGAGACTGATCTAAGGGAGGAGGGGGCGACTGATCTACTGGAGGAGGGGGAGACTGATCTACTGGAGGAGGGGGAGACTGATCTACCGGAGGAGGGGGCAACTGACCTAATGAAGGAGGGGGCGACTGATCTACTGGAGGAGGGGGTGACTGATCTACTGGAGGAGGGGGTGATTGATCTACTGGAGAAGGGGGCGACTGACCTAATGGAAGAGGGGGTGATTGATCTACTGGAGGAGGGAGCGACTGATCTACTGGAGGAGGGGGCGACTGACCTAATGGAGGAGGGAGCTACTGACCTACTGGAGGAGGGGGCAACTGATCTACTGGAGGAGGGGGCGAATGAAATACTGGAGGGGGCAACTTATCTACTGGAGGAGGGGGAGACTGATCTACTGGAGGAGGGGGTGACTGACCTAATGAAAGAGGGGGTGACTGACCTACTGGAGGAGGGGGCGACTGATCTACTGGAGGAGGGGGCGACTGACCTAATGAAGGAGGGGGCGACTGATCTACTGGAGGAGGGGGGCGACTGATCTACTGGAGGAAGGGGAGACTGATCTACTGGAGTAGGGGGAGACTGATCTACTGGAGGACAGGGCGACTGATCTACTGAAGGAGGGGGCGACTGACCTAATGAAGGAGGGGGCGACTGACCCTAATGAAGGAGGGGGCGACTGATCTACTGGAGGAGGGGGAGACTGATCTACTGGAGGAGGGGGAGACTGATCTACTGGAGGAGGGGGAGACTGATCTAATTAAGGAGGGGGAGACTGACCTAATGGAAGATGGGGCGTCTGATCTAATGGAAGAGGGGGCGACTGACCTAATGGAAGAGGGGGCGACTGACCTAATGGAGGAGGGGGCAACTGACCTAATGGAAGAGGGGGCGATTGATCTACTGGAGGAGGGAGAGACTGATCTACTGGAGGAGAGGGTGACTGATCTACTGGAGGAGAGGGCAACTGACCTAATGGAAGAGGGTGCAATTGACCCAATGGAGGAGGGGGCAATTGACCTAATGGAAAAGGGGGCGACTGACCTACTGGAGGAGAGGGCAACTAACCTAATGGAGGAGGGGGCAATTGATCTAATGATGGAGGGAGCAACTGACCTAATGGAAGAGGGGGTGATTGATCTACTGGAGGAGGGAGAGGCTGATCTACTGGAGGAGGGAGAGACTGATCTACTGGAGGAGGGGGCGACTGACCTACTGGAGGAGAGGGCAACTGACCTAATGGAAGAGGGGGCAACAGACCCAATGGAGGAGGGGGAAACTGACCTAATGGAAAAGGGGGCGACTGACCTACTGGAGGAGAGGGCGACTGACCTACTGGAGGAGGGGGCAACTGACCTAATGGAGGAGGGGGCGACTGACCTAATCTAGGAGGGGCTATTGAACTACTTTAGGAGGGGTTTGCTGACCTAGCCTGGGAGGAAGCTATCACGGTGAGCATGTACCTGGCGCACGCGATGGCGGCAGTTATTATTCCTGCACTTGCACAGGTGCTGGATGGACGGCCGCTACATGCAGCATATTACAAAAAACAAAAGTGTGGATCATTGGCTCACGGTATAAATGCTCCGCTCATTACTGTAGTATCAGGATGAGAAATGGCTGATAATATTAACATAGCGATGTCCACTACTGTACACATTACCTTCAATGGCTTCACAGTGGTGTAAGAAAAGAAACTAAAACTCTCCTAACATCGACAGCCGGAAGGGGGCGTCATGTGACTGCTGCAGCCAATCAGCTTCAGCCCGCACATTCTGTCCGAACACGAAGGCTTTTTACAGTTCCAGTATTTCTATTTATTACGGATCTCTCCTGTAACTGGGGCCAGTGTATTACACCAAGTTACATAGGAAATTCACCCTTCTGACTGCCCTGCAGAGCTGATCTGAGTGCTAAGACCTAAGGAGACGGTGGAGACGTACCTGGTCATCTTCCTCCCGGCTTAGGAACTGCTGGAGAAGAACCTTCCTGTTGTCTAACTCTTTCTGGAGATCGTTCTGCATGAAAAAACAAACAAAGACATGTCAGGAGATGGCAGAAGACATCTTTCTAGGGTTTAATACAGACATGTCAGGAGATCGCAGAAGACATCTTTCTAGGGTTTTATACTGATGACCTGTCCTTAGGATTTAATATCACATGACCTCAGCACCGCCATAAATCTACCTCCTGAAGGTGCCACGGCACTGCGGAGGTGGCCCAGGTCGGAGCATGGTGGCTGTGCGTGGTACCATTCTCTTGTACATCAGAGGGTCAGCCTGTCCCCCCGAAATCAGCAGGCTCGGCCGACCTTTCTCTATGTGCACGAGGGGTTAATACTGATATATCCTGTGGGCTCGGCTGCAGTCAGCACCTTTTGGTGATTGGCGTCGGACACTTTTCGATGCGCCTCATCCACTTTTCCTTGCATTTGCTGTATCAGCCAGTCCTTCTGTGTGATTTCTTTCTGCAGGAGAGAAGAGGTTTCGCCTTTTATTACGTGTTTCTCAGTATAGTCAGCGGGTGTAACCTTCCATGCACAGGTAATAATGGGTTAACACGATCCCTCCTGGTCACCCGCAATAGTCAGATAGTCAATAGTCAACTTTCATCCCAGTATTACTGTGTAACTTCTTACAATACAATATCACTTTATCCATTCACGCAACTCGTATAAAAATAAAGCCGTACTTTAGTATAAAAATAAAGCCGTACTTTATATTCTGCAATAATCTGGTTTCTTTCTTCCAATTTTCTTTGCAAATCCACCTAAAAAAATAAAACACATTGTCTTAAGTGTTAGTCTATATCAAATCTGCCTGCACAAAACTTCCCAAAAACACTAGGGTTTCCCTTCAGTGCCTCATGTGACTGCAGACATTTGAGCAGTGCTGGCAAAACCAAAGACAATACCACCAAATGCACAACACTGGTGTACATTCCAGCACCTATTATGCTGGCAGAATGCTATTAAAGGGGAACTGATGACTCAACCTCTTGCCTTCCACTTTTTTGGAAGGCAAGAGGTAGAGCATGGGAATTAAGACTGACTATATGTGCATTTATAAATGCAATGCACACTGGTGTATGGTCCAGTACCTATTGTGCAAGCAGAATGCTATTAAAGGGGAACCAACTACTCAAAAAAAAATCGGAAGGCAAAAGGTAGAGCATGGGAATTGGGACTGAGTATATGTGAATTTATCAAAATTAGATCAAAGAGGAAGCAAAAGAGTTGCTGATAGTGGCCAATTAAGTATTTTTTGGCAGTGGTCTAATACTGGCTATAGGCAATCCCTTCACTTTTCCTTCACACAGTGATAGTCACTACCCCCCGGAGACAGCAGAGCTTGTCCAGACCCCTTCAGATTTGGGCGGTGCGACTCACGCTCTGGTTGTGCAGCTCATCCTTGTCCATGTTGGTCCTTAGTAATTCCTGCTTCAGCTGCAGCACGTTGCTCTCTTGTTGGGCCATCCTCTGCTGCAGAGCATCCTGCGGGGAAGAGGAGACGTGAACACTAAGGGTTCGTTCACACGGGACAGAAATACCTGCCATGTGGATGACAACAAAATCTGGAGAGCTGCGCTATATGTTGGCGCTCCATAAATAAAGATTAATGTTGTTTTTCTGCGTGTCGATTTTTGTTGCTGATTTTCTGCGGGGATTTTACTCATTTAGCCGTCCTCGCAGCACAGACATGTATGCGGATTTTCTGAAGATTTCACCCTAAGCATTGTACAGAGTGATCCCTCATCTTCCCACCACTTTATATGGAAAAGGGGAAGATGGGGGAAGATGAGGGATGCCAACAGTGCCGCCTGAGCAGGAGGAGACGGGATGCCATACAGTGCCGCCTGTGCAGGAGGAGACGGGATGCCATTGACGCGCCCCCTGGGCCATGTTCAGGGGGATACCCGGAGCCGGATCTGTATGGGGGTAGTAGTCCTTGTGGCGGTGACCCGGTCCGTGCCCAGGGTGTCAAACTAAGTGGCAGTCTATGGCAGTAGATGTTGTTAAGTGTCGACTACGCCACCCGTTGAGTGCGGCTTTGAAGCCGCCGCTGCAGAGCAGTCCGCTGAGGCCGGTGGTATATGTGCAGCAGTGATGGTATAACCCCCAATGGGAGGGGTATGGCCTCAGGGCAGCAGGTGTGGATGATGGGGGTTGTGATGGTGCAGTAAGAAGACTCAGAGTCGGGAGATGCAGTTCAGGGTTTTTACTTACTGGTGTCCTTTTAGTCACTCTGGCCTTGAGTGACCACCCGAGCCGTGCTGCGTCCACCAGGTCCTGGACTCGGCCAACCCCCAGGCAATTCCGGAGCGTGGTCCTGAGCTCCTTTCTGACTCTCCCTTCTTCTGGCCGTTCCCACCAGGGATCCACTTTTGGCCGGCTCCCTCGGGTCTCTTGGTGGTCAAGCCTCCTCTGGGCTCCCTGACCCTATACTTGGTATGCCTTTCTAGTGGATTTGGTGAGGGTCGTGGCAGATCCTGACCACGACCTCCGGTTCCTGGCTAAGGTTTGTTTTGGCCTCTGCCAGCTTGGGATCCGGTACCCTTGTCCGCCAACCCTTCACCCTTCTGTCCTTATTCTGGGATCTTGGGGTTCTCTTCTTGTTTCCTCTCTGGGTCCTTCTTACTCCTCTCTCTCTCTCTCAGCAGGCTCTGTTCTGGAGCTGGGCCCAGCCGGAGCCACAGCTCCCTGTCAGCCCTCCTGGCTGAGCTCCTCTGCTCTGCTTCTCCTCAGGCTGAACTCACCCTGATCTAAGATGGTGCCCACCTTTTATACTCCCTCTATGTGTGAGCCCAGGTGACCAGCACCCAATGAGCTCCTAGCTTTACCCAGACTGCTCCCCCTATCTGCCCCTACACTACTGGGATGTTCCACCCCCCTCCCACTCCAGCCAGGGACAGACGCTGTCGTACCTGCACATATACTGGTGGGAGTACCGTAGTTCTGTCCCCCGGAAATGGGATGTATGTAGTGCATGCAGCCTACTAGCTCAGTTCCACACTCCATCCTTACCCGGGAGTGGAATACCACACCTCTGGGTTGAGGTGCAATACCCCTGTAGCAGCCGAATCCTCAGGGTGCTACATTCCCCCCTGGTAAATCACAGCACGTCCTCGGGCTGTAAAAGAATAAAAACATCCACAAACATACAAATTTTCTTTCAAAAACATCATAAACATATAAAACACTATATATATATCATCAGCATAAAACTTTTCATATAAAACTTTTCATAGTAAACATTCTTGTTCCTCCGGCCACGGTGCAACTTGTGACCGGGTAAAGTGCAACAGTCTCTTCTGGAAAAAACACAGTTTCCTATAAAACCAGTAGGGGGCGCCTTAAAAAGCGCAACTATATACAAGGGGAGGTGTGGCCGCTCTCAGTCCTCGACCAGTGGGATTAAGGAAAGAATGACCGCTCTCAGTCCTCGGTCAGTGGGAAGAAGGAACATACGGGTAACTATGCACAGTTCTTTTTACCGTACTCTAGTAGCGGCGTCCTCCTAATACTTCCTCCGTGTACCCTTCAGACCCGTCCAGGTCCTCTTGCTCCTCCTGACACCTCAGCTCTTTCTCTGTCAGGCGATGTACATGAAGGGCATAGGGTCCTTTGGCACATTGGTGCCGGGTAAAGGTGACCTCATCACCCAGGTAAAGGTCACGACCTCTGTGTCCCTCCGGTAGGTGGGACTCGACATCTCTTCTGGTCACGAAGACGTCGCCGGGGGTGTGATGGTCTCTGATGAAGCCCCAACCGTGCTGCAACTGGAATTTAATTACAGTCCCGGTGGCACGGGGACCGTGGGCTGCACGGGGGTTCCTTCGGGTCCGGCTCTTTTGTTCTGCACTTTTTATTTGCAGCCGCTGCTCGCGGACCCGCCTCTCTCTTCGTTCTCGGTCAAAGACGTCCAACTGCTGGCGGCAGCACTCCGCACGCTCAGCTGCGGCCGCCCGGGTCTCTTGGGTGAACCCGATGAGGTCTCCTCCTGCGGGGTCCCACTCGAACTGCGCCTCCTCCAACGAGAGTGGGGTGATCTTGGCGGGCGCCGGAGCCGGGATCAGGGGTTCGCACAGGGGTCTTTCTTTCCGGAGTCGGGGATGGTGGTACTCCGGTGGCCACACAAAGGGCTGCCCATCCGGGCAAGTGTGCTGGGCCAACAAGTCCTCACCCAGATGCGGCACAGTGGAAGTTGAGGGCGCGGTGGTGGTAGCGACGCCCAGGTTTACCAGGCCTTGCGACCAGGCTTGGGGTACCCTGAACGTGAAGGGCACCGTGAAGACGGCGGCGCCCGGGTGTTCCTGACTTTGCGACCAGGCCGGTGGCTCGGCAGAGGTAGAGGGCGCTGTTGGTACTGCGGCGCCCGGGGGCACTCAGCCTTGCGACCAGGCCGGTGGCGTCTCCTGCTTGGCCGCGCTCAGGATTGAGGCGCGTGACGTCACAAGAGGCGTGGCCGCGGCTCCTGCTTGAGGCCTAGTCTGGAGCGGTAGCGGAGCGGCAACGGGCACGATCGGTGGGATTTCGGGCTCTGCGACGGGGAGCGGGGGTAGGCTTACGGTGGCCGGGCTTGGGGTAGTGACGTCCCCTTTACTTGCCTCCGTATCTTCAGCTCCCTCTGTGGCGTCGTCTCCGGCCTCAGTCCCTTCTGCATCCTCTTCAGGGGCAGGCGTGCTCCTCGTTGCGGGTGGTGTGCTTCGCTGGCGGGCTCCAGCCTGCTGGGCCATCTCTCTGCTCCATGCGGCCAGTACGTCTCGCTGCACTCGGGCCATCCTCTGAGCCAAGCCCTCCAGTGCGGTCCGTGCATGCTCCCGATCTCTGGGGAGCTGCGCCAGGATCTCCACCAGGCCTTCTGGGGTTGTCGCTTGCAACAGGCTCCTGACCACTGGGTCGGTGCTGCCTGACTCTCCCTCCATCTCCGGGTACGGCTCCTCCAGACTCCTCCAAGCTGCTCCCATCTTCACTCTTTTGTTCTCGGTCCGCCCACACTGAGGGTGGTCCCGGGGCAACTTGGTGATTGTCAGTCCCAGGGGCAGTCCCCTCACGCTGATGGACATCTCAAGCATCACAGTCTCTGCTGGTGGGGGCGGTCTTCGTTTTTGGCGCCATTCTTGGTCCTGGCCCACGATGGGAGGTGGCCTCTTGCCACCCTCTGGCACGCCCATAATGGCGTCCGCTCTGCCAGGGCGGGAAATCTTTTCTGATGGCGGGAATCGTCTCCCAGTGGCGGGAAACTCTGCAGATGGCGGGAAAAGACTGCAGATGACGGGCAAATGGCGGGAACCGATCCGAGATGGCGTCCGATGGCGGGGACCCTCCGGAATCGGCGGGAGACTTCTTTTTGAGGTAAATGCGAACTTTTCTTCAGGCACGCAGTACCCGGTGGTTGCGAGCACGTGATCCTGCCGACTACGCCAAAAGTTGACGCGCCCCCTGGGCCATGTTCAGGGGGATACCCGGAGCCGGATCTGTATGGGGGTAGTAGTCCTTGTGGCGGTGACCCGGTCCGTGCCCAGGGTGTCAAACTAAGTGGCAGTCTATGGCAGTAGATGTTGTTAAGTGTCGACTACGCCACCCGTTGAGTGCGGCTTTGAAGCCGCCGCTGCAGAGCAGTCCGCTGAGGCCGGTGGTATATGTGCAGCAGTGATGGTATAACCCCCAACGGGAGGGGTATGGCCTCAGGGCAGCAGGTGTGGATGATGGGGGTTGTGATGGTGCAGTAAGAAGACTCAGAGTCGGGAGATGCAGTTCAGGGTTTTTACTTACTGGTGTCCTTTTAGTCACTCTGGCCTTGAGTGACCACCCGAGCCGTGCTGCGTCCACCAGGTCCTGGACTCGGCCAACCCCCAGGCAATTCCGGAGCGTGGTCCTGAGCTCCTTTCTGACTCTCCCTTCTTCTGGCCGTTCCCACCAGGGATCCACTTTTGGCCGGCTCCCTCGGGTCTCTTGGTGGTCAAGCCTCCTCTGGGCTCCCTGACCCTATACTTGGTATGCCTTTCTAGTGGATTTGGTGAGGGTCGTGGCAGATCCTGACCACGACCTCCGGTTCCTGGCTAAGGTTTGTTTTGGCCTCTGCCAGCTTGGGATCCGGTACCCTTGTCCGCCAACCCTTCACCCTTCTGTCCTTATTCTGGGATCTTGGGGTTCTCTTCTTGTTTCCTCTCTGGGTCCTTCTTACTCCTCTCTCTCTCTCTCTCAGCAGGCTCTGTTCTGGAGCTGGGCCCAGCCGGAGCCACAGCTCCCTGTCAGCCCTCCTGGCTGAGCTCCTCTGCTCTGCTTCTCCTCAGGCTGAACTCACCCTGATCTAAGATGGTGCCCACCTTTTATACTCCCTCTATGTGTGAGCCCAGGTGACCAGCACCCAATGAGCTCCTAGCTTTACCCAGACTGCTCCCCCTATCTGCCCCTACACTACTGGGATGTTCCATCCCCCTCCCACTCCAGCCAGGGACAGACGCTGTCGTACCTGCACATATACTGGTGGGAGTACCGTAGTTCTGTCCCCCGGAAATGGGATGTATGTAGTGCATGCAGCCTACTAGCTCAGTTCCACACTCCATCCTTACCCGGGAGTGGAATACCACACCTCTGGGTTGAGGTGCAATACCCCTGTAGCAGCCGAATCCTCAGGGTGCTACACCATACAGTGCCGCCTGTGCAGGAGGAGACGGGATGCCATACAGTGCAGCCTGTGCATGAGGAGACGGGATGCCATACAGTGCCGCCTGTGCAGGAGGAGACGGGATGCCATACAGTGCCGCCTGTGCAGGAGGACACGGGATGCCATACAGTGCCGCCTGTGCAGGAGGAGACGGGATGCCATACAGTGCCGCCTGTGCAGGAGGAGACGGGATGCCATACAGTGCCGCCTGTGCAGGAGGAGACGGGATGCCATACAGTGTCGCCTGTGCAGGAGGAGACGGGATGCCATACAGTGTCGCCTGTGCAGGAGGAGACGGGATGCCATACAGTGCTGCCTGTGCAGGAGGAGACGGGATGCCATACAGTGCCGCCTGTGCAGGAGGAGACGGGATGCCATACAGTGCTGCCTGTGCAGGAGGAGACGGGATGCCATATAGTGCCGCCTGTGCAGGAGGAGACGGGATGCCATACAGTGCCGCCTGTGCAGGAGGAGATGGGATGCCATACAGTGCCGCCTGTGCAGGAGGAGACGGGATGCCATACAGTGCCACCTGTGCAGGAGGAGACGGGATGCCATACAGTGCTGCCAGTGCAGGAGAAGACGGGCAGCCGGATATGTGTGTGAGGGGTAGGGGGCCACCAGGAGACGGATCAAAGGTCCTGCAATCCCTACGGTCCTAGAACAAGGGCCTCTCCGCTTACTATATCCAGCAGAGGATTTTCTGATGTCCAGATATAAAGCGTCCGCAGCCGTCTAATGTGTACGGAGGCCCCCGAATCTTCCCAGACAGCGGATGAGACATGATATTCTCAACCGCCCTCCCTCCAATAAGCAGATAACGCTTCTCTCCGAAATCCCATTATCGTATTAGTCACACATATTAGTAGTGAGATTGGTATAGGAACTGTGTCAAGCCAGGATCAGCTAGGTACACGGCTCCGCCATCACACCCTGTACTCTCCTCACCTTTATCGCTTGCAGGTTGCGATTTTCCTGCTTGCAGCTCTGAAGTTCCTTCTGCAATGAGAACATTTCATGAGTGAGATTTACTAACGTCAGCTTTCGGCCCGGCCGTGTCCGTAATTAGAAAAATTGACTTTTTTTTCAGGAAAGAGCACCACTCTTAGCTATAGGCCGTGACTGGTATTGCAGCACCATTCACTTTTGTAATCGTGGACATCCCCATTAAATGAGGTTTTAATAAGCATCTGTGTACAAAATAACGTCTGTAAATCCTTGGTTTGCTTAGAAAAGGGGTGAGGAACCTCCGGCCCAAGGGCCATTTATGGCGAGAGACGTCCCTTTCTCTGGCCACTGGGCAGATTCCTGAGGATCGCAGTGTTCAGGCCGGCGACCGATGTTTTGCTCCTTCAATTGCTCCTGATACTGCGTGCAAGCAATGCTCACTACTGAACGCTGTGTCGCGTGGAATAAAGAATTTTGTCCTGTATCATGTATGTGATTTATGTGCCCCAGAGTCTCCTGTGATGTATGTGCCCCGGAGTCTCCTGTGATGTATATGCCCCTGAGTCTCCTGTGATATATGTGCCCCTGAGTCTCCTGTGATGTATGTGCCCCTGAGTCTCCTGTGATGTATGTGCCCCCAGTGATGTATGTGCCCCTGCGTGTCCTGTGATGTATGTGCCCCTGCGTGTCCTGTGATGTATGTGCCCCTGCGTGTCCTGTGATGTATGTGTCCCGGAGTCTCCTGTGATGTATGTGCCCCGGAGTCTCCTGTGATGTATGTACCCCTGAGTCTCCTGTGATGTAAGTTCCCCCGAATCTCCTGTGATGTAGGTGCCCCAGAGTCTCCTGTGATGTATGTGCCCCGGAGTCTCCTGTGATGTATGTACCCCTGAGTCTCCTGTGATGTAAGTCCCCCCGAGTCTCCTGTGATGTATGTGCCACCGAGTCTCCTGTGATGTATGTGCCACCGAGTCTCTGTGATGTATGTGCCACCGAGTCTCCTGTGATGTATGTGCCACCGAGTCTCCTGTGATGTATGTGCCCCGGAGTCTCCTGTGATGTAAGTGCCCCTGAGTCTCCTGTGATGTATGTTCCCCTGAGTCTCCTGTGATGTAAGTGCCCCTGAGTCTCCTGTGATGTATGTGCCACCGAGTCTCCTGTGATGTATGTGCCCCGGAGTCTCCTGTGATGTAAGTGCCCCTGAGTCTCCTGTGATGTATGTTCCCCTGAGTCTCCTGTGATGTATGTTCCCCTGAGTCTCCTGTGATGTATGTTCCCCTGAGTCTCCTGTGATGTATGTTCCCCTGAGTCTCCTGTGATGTATGTGGCCCTGAGTCTCCTGTGATGTATGTGCCCCTGAGTCTCCTGTGATGTATGTTCCCCTGAGTCTCCTGTGATGTAGGTGCCCCTGAGTCTCCTGTGATGTATGTTCCCCTGTGATGTATGTTCCCGAGTCTCCTGTGATGTTAGTGTCCCGGAGTCTCCTGAGATGTATGTTCCCCTGAGTCTTCTGTGATGTATGTTCCCCTCAGTCTCCTGTGATGTATGTGCCCCTGAGTCTCCTGTGATGTATGTGTCCCGGAGTCTCCTGAGATGTATGTTCCCCTGAGTCTCCTGAGATGTATGTTCCCCTGAGTCTCCTGTGATGTATATTCCCCTCAGTCTCCTGTGATGTATATTCCCCTCAGTCTCCTGTGATGTATGTGCCCCGGCGTCTCCTGTGATGTATGTGCCCCGGAGTCTCCTGTGATGTATGTTCCCCTGAGTCTCCTGTGATGTATGTTCCCCTGAGTCTCCTGTGATGTATGTTCCCCTGAGTCTCCTGTGATGTAGGTGCCCCTGAGTCTCCTGTGATGTATGTTCCCCTGTGATGTATGTTCCCGAGTCTCCTGTGATGTTAGTGTCCCGGAGTCTCCTGAGATGTATGTTCCCCTGAGTCTTCTGTGATGTATGTTCCCCTCAGTCTCCTGTGATGTATGTGCCCCTGAGTCTCCTGTGATGTATGTGTCCCGGAGTCTCCTGAGATGTATGTTCCCCTGAGTCTCCTGAGATGTATGTTCCCCTGAGTCTCCTGTGATGTATGTTCCCCTGAGTCTCCTGTGATGTATATTCCCCTCAGTCTCCTGTGATGTATATTCCCCTCAGTCTCCTGTGATGTATGTGCCCCTGAGTCTCCTGTTATGTATGTTCCCCTGAGTCTCCTGTGATGCATGTTCCCCTGAGTCTCCTGTGATATATGTGCCCCAGAGTCTCCTGTGATGTATGTGCCCCGGAGTCTCCTGTCATGTATGTGCCCCCAGTGTCTCCAGTGATGTATGTGCCCCGGAGTCTCCAGTGATGTATGTGCCCAGGCGTCTCCTGTGATGTATGTGCCCCTGAGTCTCCTGTGATGTAAGTGCCCCTGAGTCTCCTGTGATGTATGTTCCCCTGAGTCTTTTGTGATGTATGTTCCCCTGAGTCTCCTGTGATGTATGTGCCCCTGAGTCTCCTGTGATGTAAGGGCCCCTGAGTCTCCTGTGATGTATGTGCCCCTGAGTCTCCTGTGATGTATGTGCCCCTGAGTCTCCTGTGATGTATGTGCCCCTGAGTCTCCTGTGATGTATGTGCCCCCAGTGTCTCCTGTGATGTATGTGCCCCTGAGTCTCCTGTGATGTATGTGTCCCGGAGTCTCCTGTGATGTATGTGTCCCGGAGTCTCCTGTGATGTATGTGCCCCTGAGTCTCCTGTGATGTATGTACCCCTAGTGTCTCCAGTGATGTATGTGCCCCGACGTCTCCTGTGATGTATCTGCCCCGGCGTCTCCTGTGATGTATGTGCCCCGGCATCTCCTGTGATGTACAGTACAGACCAAAAGTTTGGACACACCTTCTCATTTAAAGATTTTTCTGTATTTTCATGACTATGAAAATTGTACATTCACGCTGAAGGCATCAAAACTATGAATGAACACATGTGGAATTATATACTTAACAAAAAAGTGTGAAACAACTGAAAATATGTCTTATATTCTAGGTTCTTCAAAGTAGCCACCTTTTGCTTTGATGACTGCTTTGCACACTCTTGGCATTCTCTTGATGAGCTTCAAGAGGTAGTCACCGGAAATGGTTTTCACTTCACAGGTGTGCCCTGTCAGGTTTAATAAGTGGGATTTCTTGCCTTATAAATGGGGTTGGGACCATCAGTTGTGTTGTGCAGAAGTCAAGTGGATACACAGCTGATAGTCCTATTGAATAGACTGTTAGAATTCGTATTATGGCAAGAAAAAAGCAGCTAAGTAAAGAAAAACTAGTGGCCATCATTACTTTAAGAAATGAAGGTGAGTCAGTGCGAAAAATTGGGCAAACTTTGAAAGTGTCCCCAAGTGCAGTAGCAAAAACCATCAAGCGCTACAAAGAAACTGGTTCACATGAGGACCGCCCCAGGAAAGGAAGACCAAGAGTCACCTCTGCTTCTGAGGATAAGTTTATCCGAGTCACCAGCCTCAGAAATCGCAGGTTAACAGCAGCTCAGATTAGAGACCAGGTCAATGCCACACAGAGTTCTAGCAGCAGACACATCTCTGCAACAACTGTTAAGAGGAGACTTTGTGCAGCAGGCCTTCATGGTAAAATAGCTGCTAGGAAACCACTGCTAAGGACAGGTAACAAGCAGAAGAGACTTGTTTGGGCTAAAGAACACAAGGAATGGACATTAGACCAGTGTAAATCTGTGCTTTGGTCTGATGAATCCAAATTTGAGATCTTTGGTTCCAACCACCGTGTCTTTGTGCGACGCAAAAAAGGTGAACAGATCGACTCTACATGCCTGGTTCCCACTGTGAAGCATGGAGGAGGAGGTGTGATGGTGTGGGAGTGCTTTGCTGGTGACACTGTTGGAGATTTATTCAAAATTGAAGGCATACAGAACCAGCATGGCTACCACAGCATCTTGCAGCGGCATGCTATTTCATCCGGTTTGCGTTTAGTTGGACCATCATTTATTTTCCAACAGGACAATGACCCCAAACACACCTCCAGGCTGTGTAAGGGCTATTTGACCAACAAGGAGTGATGGGGTGCTACGCCAGATGACCTGGCCTCCACAGTCACCAGACCTGAACCCAATCGAGATGGTTTGGGGTGAGCTGGACCGCAGAGTGAAGGCAAAAGGGCCAACAAGTGCTAAGCATATCTCGGAACTCCTTCAAGATTGTTGGAAGACCATTTCCGGTGACTACCTCTTGAAGCTCATCAAGAGAATGCCAAGAGTGTGCAAAGCAGTCATCAAAGCAAAAGGTGGCTACTTTGAAGATCCTAGAATATAAGACACATTTTCAGTTGTTTCACACTTTTTTGTTAAGTATATAATTCCACATGTGTTCATTCATAGTTTTGATGCCTTCAGTGTGAATGTACAATTTTCATAGTCATGAAAATACAGAAAAAATTTTAAATGAGAAGGTGTGTCCAAACTTTTGGTCTGTACTGTATGTGCCCCGGCATCTCCTGTGATGTATTTGCCCCTAGAGTCTCCTGTGAAGTATGTGCACCGGCGTTTCCTATGTGATGTAAATAGAGCAGTCTCAGTGTCTCCTATGTGATGCATGTGCTGCAGTCCCAGTGTCATCTATATGATGTATATAGAGCAGTCTTGGTGTCTCCTATGTGATGTATATATACAGCAGTCTCAGTGTCTCCTATGTGATGTATATACACCAGTCTTGATGTCTCCTATGTGATGTATATACAGCAGTCTCGGTGTCTCCTATGTAATATATAGAGAGCAGTCTTTGGAGTCTCCTATGTGATGTATATAGAGTAGTTTCGGTGTCTCCTGTGTGATGTACGGTAAATAGCGCAGTCTCAGTGTCTCCTATATGATATATATACAGCTGTCTCGGTGTCTCCTATGTGATATATACAGTATACACCAGTCTCATTGTCTCCTGTGATGTACAGTGCCTACAAGTAGTATTCAACCCCCTGCAGATTTAGCTGGTTTGATAAGATGCAAATAAGTTAGAGCCTTCAAACTGCAAACGAGAGTAGGTTTTATGAACAGAAGCATAAATCTTACAAACCAAAAAGTTATGTTGCTCAGTTGAATTTTATTAAATTTTAAACATAAAAGTGTGGGTCAATAATTATACAACCCCTATGTTTAATATTTTGTGGAATAACCCTTGTTTGCAATTACAGCTAATAATCATCTTTTATAAGACCTGATCAGGCCGGCACAGGTCTGTGGAGTTATCTTGGCCCACTCCTCCATGCAGATCTTCTCCAAGTTATCTAGGTTCTTTGGGTGTCTCATGTGGACTTTATTCTTGAGCTCCTTCCACAAGTTTTCAATTGGGTTAAGGTCAGGAGACTGACTAGGCCACTCCAACACCTTGACTTTTTCCCTCTTGAACCAGGCCTTGGTTTTCTTGGCTGTGTGCTTTGGGTCGTTGTCTTGTTGGAAGATGAAATTACGACCCATCTTAACCCCTTCCCGACCCGTGTCACACCGTTTGTGACATGGAAAACAGTTCGTTCCCGAACCATGTCACAGCGTCTGTGACATGGAGGGAAAGAGCCCCTGCAGCGCCTGCGAGCGGGTTCGCTCAGGTTTCACAGTTGCTACTGCAACTGGACATCCTGAAGTCGACCCCCCGGGGGGTGGATTAACCCCCCCGTGCCTGGGACCCCTCCGATTGGCTGTTTCATTTTCACTTTTAGTGAAACTGCCAATCGGTATGAATTAAATATTTCACCAATGAAAATTGGTGTAATATTTAAATCTGGGCATGGCCTGATGCTTACAGCATCAGCCATTGGCTGAGGGGAGTGTCACCTCTGTCCCCCCCTCCCCCCAGATCTGATTGGGGGGCTAGCGTCACATGGATACTAGCCTCAATCAGATGTGGAGGGAGTTTTTCATGATGGCCGCAACTGCCTAGCTCCTACCCGTCCATGGATCGTGTGCCGGCCATTGTGGACCCTCTGCTGCTGCCCCCCGTGGACCCTCTGCTGCTGCCCCCCCGTGGACCCTCTGCCGCCGCCGCCGATCGCCTGCTGCCGCTGCTGATCGCCTGCTGCCACCGCTGATCTGCATCAGGTAGTATTGCCCCCACTCCCCCCCGACCCTCCCTCCACTCCATCCTGACCCCCCCTCCACCCCCGACCCTCCCTGCACTTTCATACCTGCACCCCGACCTCCGCTCCCTCTGCTCCCTCTCCCACGTCTTCATCCACCGGCTGCTGCTCTCCTTCTGACAGCCGGTGGACTGTGATCACAGCAGCAGCAGGCTCAGTGTAAATGCCCTGCTCCTGTGATCAAACCCACCATCCCCCAGTCCCAGTGATATCACCCCCCACCTCCCAATAATCACCCCTCCCCCCAGTGTTCACCCCCCCATCCCCAGTGTTCACCCGCCCCCAGTGTTCACCCCCCCTGTCCCCAGTGTTCACCCCCCCTGTCCCCAGTGTTCACCCCCCCTGTCCCCAGTGTTCACCCTCTCTGTCCCCAGTGTTCACCCCCACCTGTCCCCAGTGTTCACCCCCACCTGTCCCCAGTGTTCACTCCCCATCCCCAGTGTGCACCCCCCCATCCCAGTGATCATCCCCCCCCCCCGCAAACCCAGTGATCACCCCCCTGCTGCTGGCTCCTGCTCCCCTTTCTGCCCCAGTAATCACCCCCCTGATGCTGCCGGCCTCCTACCCCCCTTGCTGCTGCCGGCTCCTGCCCCAGTGATCACCCCCCTTGCTGCTGCCGGCTCCTGCCCCAGTGATCACCCCCCTTGCTGCTGCCGGCTCCTGCCCCAGTGATCACCCCCCTTGCTGCAGCTGCTGGCTCCTCCATCTCTTCAGCCCCCCCCTACGCCTGACAGCCCCCTACGCCTGACAGCCCCCACACGTGACTGCAGAAGGTTACACCAAGCACACACACACACACGTACACTCACACTATAATAAAGTTTCGATTTTTTTTTTTTTTTTACTCACGCACACAGCACACAAAATGTCCCGCCCGTCCCACTCATCCCAGTCTAGGGCGTACTAAGCTTAGGAGGCTATGTCAGGTTGGTGTGTGTGTGTGTGTGGTGTATACACTACAATATACCACACCGCACACCAACCTGACATACACCTACAATGGTGTCCGCTAACAAATTGGAATCATGTTGCGTTTGGAGAGTCCCTGTGTGCCCAAACATTGGAGCTCCCCCACAAGTGACCCCATTTTGGAAACTAGACCCCCCAAGGCACCTATCTAGATGCATAGTGAGCACTTGGAACCCCCAGGTGCTTCACAAATTGATTCATAAAAATGAAAAAGTGGAAAAAAAAAACACTTTTTTATTTTTACGGATTAATTTGTGAAGGACCTGGGGGTTCCAAGTGCTCACTATGCATCTAGATAGGTGCCTTGGGGGGTCTAGTTTCCAAAATGGGGTCACTTGTGGGGGAGCTCCAATGTTTGGGCACACAGCGGCTCTCCAAACGCAACATGTTGTCTTCTAACAATTTGAGCCGACAATTTGAAAGCGGACACCATGTTGCTTTTGGAGAGCCGCTGTGTGCCCAAACATTGGAACTCCCCCACAAGTGACCCCATTTTGGAAACTAGACCCCCCAAGGCACCTATCTAGATGCATAGTGAGCACTTGGAACCCCCAGGTGCTTCACAAATTGATTCATAAAAATGAAAAAGTGGAAAAAAAAAACACTTTTTTATTTTTACGGATTAATTTGTGAAGGACCTGGGGGTTCCAAGTGCTCACTATGCATCTAGATAGGTGCCTTGGGGGGTCTAGTTTCCAAAATGGGGTCACTTGTGGGGGAGTTCCAATGTTTGGGCACACAGCGGCTCTCCAAAAGCAACATGGTGTCCGCTTTCAAATTGTCGGCTCAAATTGTTAGAAGACACCATGTTGCGTTTGGAGAGCCGCTGTGTGCCCAAACATTGGAGCTCCCCCACAAGTGACCCCATTTTGGAAACTAGACCCCCCAAGGCACCTATCTAGATGCATAGTGAGCACTTGGAACCCCCAGGTCCTTCACAAATTAATCCGTAAAAATAAAAAAGTGTTTTTTTTTCCACTTTTTCATTTTTATGAATCAATTTGTGAAGCACCTGGGGGTTCCAAGTGCTCACTATGCATCTAGATAGGTGCCTTGGGGGGTCTAGTTTCCAAAATGGGGTCACTTGTGGGGGAGCTCCAATGTTTGGCCACACAGCGGCTCTCCAAACGCGACATGGTGTCCGCTAACAAATTGAATGGAAAATCGGCTCAAATTGTTAGCGGACACCATGTTGCGTTTGGAGTGCCCCTAATGTGCCTAAACAGTGGAGCTTCCCCACAAGTGACCCCATTTTGGAAACTAGACCCCCCAAGGCACCTATCTAGATGCATAGTGAGCACTTGGAACCCCCAGGTGCTTCACAAAATGATCTGTGAAAACAAAAAAGTACTTATTTTTTCACAAAAATTTTCTTTTAGCCTAAATTTTTTAATTTTCACATGGGTAACAGGATAAAATGCATCCTAAAATGTATTGGTCAGTTTCTCCTGAGTACACTGATACCTACCTCATATGTGGTCATAAACCACTGTTTGGGCGCATGGCAGGGCTCAGAAGAGAAGGAGTGCAATTTGACTTTTGGAGCTAATTTTCCATTCAAAAAGTAAAATGGCGCTCCTTCCCTTCTGAGCCCTGCCGTGTGCCCAAACAGTGGTTTATGACCACATATGAGGTATCAGTGTACTAAGGAGAAATTGACCAACAAATTTTAGGATGCATTTTATCCTGTTACCCATGTGAAAATTAAAAAATTTAGGCTAAAAGAAAATTTTTGTTAGAAAAATAAAAATGTTCATTTTTTTCTTCCATGTGGCTTTAGTTCCTGTGATCCATCTGAAGGGTTAATAATCTTCTTGAATGTAGTTTTGAGTAGCTTGAGGGGTGCAGTTTTTGGAATGGTGTCACTTTTGGGTGTTTTCTGTCATAAAGACCCCTCAAAGGGACTTCAAGTGTGATGTGGTCACTAAAAAAATGGTTTTGTAAATTTTGCTGGAAAAAAGATAAATTGCTGATGAACTTTGAACCCTTCAAACTTCCTACCAAAATTTTTTTTTTTTTAAAAATTGTGCTGGTGTAAAGTAGACATGTGGGAAATGTTATTTATTAACTATTTTGTGTCACATCACTCTCTGGTTTAGTAGAATAAAAATTCAAAATTTGAAAATTGCAAAATTTTCAAATTTTTTCCCATATTTTTGATTTTTTCACAAATAAACGCAAATATTATCGACCTAAATTTAATACTAACATGAAGCCCAATATGTCACGAAAAAACAATCTCAGAATCGCTAGGATGCGTTGAAGTGTTCCAGAGTTTTTACTTCGTAAAGGGACACTGGTCAGAATTGACAAAAATGCCAAGGTCTTTAGGGTCAAAATAGGCTGGGTCCTGAAGGGGTTAAGATCCTTGATGGAGGAGCGGAGGTTCTTGGCCAAAATCTCCAGGTAGGCCGTGCTATCCATCTTCCCATGGATGCGGACCAGATGGCCAGGCCCCTTGGCAGAGAAACAGCCCCACAGCATGATGCTGCCACCACCATGCTTGACTGTAGGGATGGTATTCTTGGGGTCGTATGCAGTGCCATCCAGTCTCCAAACGTCACGTGTGTGGTTGGCACCAAAGATCTCGATCTTGGTCTCATCAGACCATAGAACCTTGAACCAGTCTGTCTCAGAGTCCTCCAAGTGATCATGAGCAAACTGTAGACGAGCCTTGACATGACGCTTTGAAAGTAAAGGTACCTTACGGGCTTGTCTGGAACGAGACCATTGCGGTGGAGTACGTTACTTATGGTATTGACTGAAACCAATGTCCCCACTGCCATGAGATCTTCCCGGAGCTCCTTCCTTGTTGTCCTTGGGTTAGCCTTGACTCTTCGGACAAGCCTGGCCTCGGCACGGGAGGACACTTTCAAAGGCTGTCCTGGCCGTGGAAGGCTAACAGTAGTTCCATAAGCCTTCCACTTACGGATGATGCTCCCAACAGTGGAGACAGGTAGGCCCAACTCCTTGGAAAGGGTTTTGTACCCCTTGCCAGCCTTGTGACCCTCCACGATCTTGTCTCTGATGGCCTTGGAATGCTCCTTTGTCTTTCCCATGTTGACCATGTCTGAGTGCTGTTCACAAGTTTGGGGAGGGTCTTAAATAGTCAGAAAAGGCTGGCAAAAGAGATCTTTAATCCACACATGTGAAGTTCATTATTCTTGGTGCCTGAACTACTTCTTAATACTTTAGGGGGACCAAACAGAATTCTTGTGGTTTGAGGGTTTGAATAATAAATGACACTCTGAATTAACTTTTTACGTTTACAAAAAAAAAAAAAAAAAATTTGCTGCAGTGCATTTCCCACTTCCAGGCTGATCTACAGTACAAATGTCACAATGCCAAGTTAATTCCGCATGTGTCAACCAGGTAAATCTGCAGGGGGTTGAATACTACTTGTAGGCACTGTATATACACCAGTCTCAGTGTCTCCTATGTGATGTATATACACCAGCCTCAGTGTCCCCTATGTGATGTATATAAAGCAGTCTCGGTATCTCCTATGTGATGTATATACAGCAAACCTCCCACTGCTTGAGTTCTACAAATGTAACGTGAGCATTGATTTCCCTCTGTGGGGAGACCTGCAGTGTAATATACATTTGTGTTCAGAATTTACTGCTACGAGTTCTTTTCAAAATTCATCTCAAAGACCGACGCAAATCTGTTAAAGCAGTTGCGAGTAGAAACATCATCCATACCACCTAACATTGTCGCACCAAAGAGAAGCCACTCATTCAGCTGTCACATTAGGGCGGAGGTAATTAAATGTTTGACCAAATATCGCAGGATAAATTTCAAGTTGATAATTTTGTGCGGCCCCCGAAGGATGGTAGAAATATCCAAATGGCTCCCGACAGAAAAAAAGGTTCCCCACTCCTGGGTTACATCATTGATGCACGGTCACCCCCTACACTATTATGATTGTCGGCAGCTCATGTCCCGGTTTTATGCATTTGTTTGCTTGTCGTTAGATCAGCAGACATGTCTATAGAGGGCAAAGATCAGGAAATCTTCCCCCCAACATTACCACCAGGAGCCACCTTTACATCCCATAAAGGGGCTATCCCGTAAACAACTTATGTATGATCGCTGGAGGTCCAGATGCTACTGTAAGACCCCACCAATCCCAAACACAGAGTCCCAAGGCCTGCAGTGAATGATGTGTCCCCACCACCCTTATAGTGAATGGAGCAGTGATTGCACATGTTCACTTGCACTCCATTCACACAGGCGTCTTTGGGACCCTCGTTCTTGCGATCAGTGGGGGTTCCAGAGATCTTCCCTAAGGGAAAATTAAAAATAAAGTGACAAAAACAAATAAAGCATCCAAAAACAAATTAAAAAGAAGAAAAATATTACGCATATTTGGTATTGCCGTGTTGATAACTATGACAATGCTCATCAGTCATCACCTCGTGGATATATATATACTCCCATCTACCCCAGAGATAAGCCGCCCAGGGCACGCAGCCGCCGCTCACCTTCAGAGCCTGGTTCTCACTCATACTTTGGTCCAGCCGACTTTTGATGATGACCTGAAAGGAGAGTGTTCGTTAGTGGGGTCCGGCGGCGCGGTGGCCGGGTGCATGTGGTCAGAGTGGTAAGGAAAGGTGCGGGCTCACCAGTTGTTCCTCCGGGCACGCCCCATCCTCACGCAGGCAGAACAAGCTCTCCTGTTCGTCTTCGGGAAGGGATCCATTTAGCAGTAAGGCCTGAATAGGAAACACAATACTGTAACCAAGGGGGAGAAAGGAGCGCAGCCGCCTGTTACCGGAGCCCATGAAGGTGAAGATAAAGAGCTCCATTGTGAACGATAAAATAGGACGACATTTCTGTGACCTGAGTCACAATGAATAAAAAAAGCAATAACATTGTGTCGCTTATATTCTTAACTTCAGCCCCAAAAATTACAGAATCTGGGGCACACTTTATTTATGTAAAAGTATTGTTTTCCCACTTATGAGCCACTTCTCAAGACAAGAAGGACTGCAACCTCACTGAGGAATTAGATTCCATCTGTCTATTAAAGCCGACAGAGAGGGGATAGGAGCAAAAAAAGACACTGCTGCTGCTTTCTACTAAGTGTTTTATCTCATTCCAGAGCTGGTTTCACAGCTACACTGCTCAGTACTGCTGCATAATGCTCTCCAAGCTGCTTTAGAGTAGTGGTTAATCTATCCAAAAGATGAATTCACAACTACACTGCTCAGTACTGTTGTATAATTACGTAGATGCTGCTGCTTTCCAGTGTTTTATTTCACAACAGTGCTGCATTCACAGCTACACTGCTCTGTACTGACATATAATGACCTTCAGGCTGCAGTTGCTTTCTACTAAGTGATTTATCTCACCCCAGAGCTGGTTTCACAGCTACACTTTTCCATACTGTTGCATAATGTTCTCCATGATGCTTTATAGTAGAGTTTAGCCTCATCCAAGAACTAGATTCACAGCTACATTGCCCATTACTGTTGTATAATGACCTCCATGCTGCTGTTGCTTTCTACTAAGTGCTTTGTTTCACCACAGAGCAGTTTTCACAGTACTGCTGTATAATTACTCCCATCTTGCTGATTTATATTTATATTTTATTTCATCCCAAAGTTGGATTCACAGTTTCACTGCTCAGTACTGTTGTATAATGACCTACATGTTGCTGCTTTCTAGTGTTTTATTTCATCCCAGTACTATGTTCAGTTACACAGCTCAGTTCTCCTGTATAATGTCCTCCATACTGCTCATTTAAAAAAAAACATTAATCTCACCTGACTGCAGGATACACAGCTACACAGCTCAGTGCTGCTGCATAGTCAACCCCAAACTCCTGCTGCTTCTGAAAATGTGCTACATAGAGACAGGAGAGCAGGAATCCTTCATCTATGTGTGTACTGTAATATCTTAACAACTAGCTTAGAGACAACTGACAAATAGGAGTCTACAGGGGGGAAACTGGTGAAAATTGCAGGATACAAACCATATAATGGCCAGAAATAATGTTATTCCAACATGTACACACAACAGCTTGTTCTGAAAAGATACACTTAATTCTGCAGTTCATATCACATTCACTTCAGTAGGAACTGAGCTGCAGAACCTTAGAACGGTCTCTACACAACATACAGAGAGGCCATGTGCATCTGGCCACCGTGACAGCTGCAAACAACTGATCAGTGACAGTGACAGGTGTCGGGCCCCCACCGATCTGATATTGACGACCTATTCTTAGTCCTGGACAACCCCTTTAATTCCCCTAAGCACATTAGAATAATATATGCTGAGCCAATTTATTTTGGTGGGGTGCAAGAACACCTAATATGTATGGGGGACTCTCCTTTGATAGAAGATGTCAGGGAAGAGAAAGATGGGGGATTTTGTTATGATGTGAGTTAAACCAATGCAAGAGGCCCAATCTCCACAAAGAACGAAGAAACTGAGCATACATGTCTAAAATAGTTACCAATTGACTCAGATTAACTTTTATTCCTGAGCCAAAAGGGCTCTTGTTATGGGCAGATACATGCCAAGTGACCCCAGTGACCCCAATGATCGGCGCTCGTTATGGGAAGATACATGCCGTGTGACCCCAATGATCGGCGCTCGTTATGGTCAGATACATGTCGTGTGACTCCAATGATCGGTGCTCGTTATGGGCAGATACATGCCGTGTGACCCCAATGATCAGCGCTCGTTATGGGCAGATACATGCCGTGTGACCCCAATGATCGGCACTCGTTATGGGCAGATATATGCCGTGTGATCCCAGTTTGTCCCCATAAAACACCATCGCTCATCTTCCCAGGTTCTCCTCCCACTGCACACGGATGACAGACGGGCAGATAATAGAGAAGCCCCATGAAGTGAGTGATAATTATGGTTTCACACCACAGATGCGGCGGCCGTCATAACGCTACCGTCCTCTCTGAAGTATAATTAGAAGGTACGCCAGTGCCTTATCCCAGAATCCACCCGCACCCCTTCCCACTCACAGCCGTCACATGCATGACAATGACTCAACACCCGGGATCCTCTGTTTGCACCTCCTGGTTCTATTCCGACCACATTGTGAAAACCCTGTAATTCTGGATGTGATTTACACATTTCACCAAAACGGCCTCTCATAAATGTGATAAAGCCGCGTACAAGGCTCCAAATTTACAGATCTGTATGGAGCAAAATGTCCCCAAAAATTAGTAGGCATTAGTGATGAGCGAGCATGTTCGCTACTGCTCGGTGCTCGCCCGAGCATCTCACTGCTCGGCACTCACCGAGTATTTCCGGTGTTTCTCGGCGGGAGCTCGGGACCCCTCCCTGCATGTTTGGCGCTCTTTAGAGTACCAATCAACATGCAGGGATTGCCTGCCACTCACTGTAATGCCGTAGCCATGTTGGTTGTGACATTACAGTGATTGGCTGGCCGCACAGCATCATCGGGTCTATATCAGACCTGGCACCGCCATGCTCGTCACAGTCACTCCGGAATCAGACAGTGTAGGGAGAGGTGCTGCTGCGTCAGGGAGAGATTTGCTTGTTTCTAGTTAGTGATGGTGTACCAAACTATATTAGAGACACATATACATCTCAACAAACAGTACTTCTGAGGACTAATCCATCTGCAGAGATATCAGGCAGGCAGTGTATATAGCAGACTGCAGTGCATATAGCACAAGAGGCTCCATTCCAATTCTGCCTTCTGCTGCTGTTAGATATTTCTATACTAAGGCCCAGGTCTCAGGGGCCAGGAATACTTTTTTTTTTATCTTAATCCTCATTATTTGCTTAAAAAGCAATCCAGAGAACACAGTTTTTCTGCGCCATTTGCTTGTTGGCACTGCAGAATACAGCCAGGTCCTTTCCATATTACAGAGCTAGAAATCCAGCTATTTAAAACTGTGTTTTCTCCGTCACACGGATCACATATACGTTTTCAGAAAATACTGCCATTTCTGGCCTCCATTCAATTTATTTTCACTGTGTCAGCAAAGTTTTTAACACCAGTTTGCTGTTCAAACTACTTACCTACAGGCCAGGTATTTAAAACTGTGTTTTCTGCGTCACATGGCTCACATATACGTTCGTTCCAAATTCAGTCATTTGTTGTGAGCGTGGAAGATATTGTCCTCCATTTAAAATGGGCAAGGCACGTGGCAAGGGACGGGGAACTGGACGTGATGGTAATGGTGCATGCAGAGGCCAAGCCCGTGGGCAAGCTGAAATTGTGCCACAACAAACACCCACATCTTCTCGCTCGAACTTCCTGTCCCAATTAATAGGGGACCGCAGCACACCACTATTGAACCCAGAGCAGTGTGAAAAGGTTATTAGTTGGATAGCAGATAATGCTTCCAGTCACTTAGCCACCACCAGCACCACCCTGTCTTCCACACGGTCAAGTCTCAGTAGCCATGAGTCTGGACCGCATATTCCTCACCCTGATCATCCTTCCTCCCACCATGCCGAGTGCCCAGTGACAACTGATCCCACACTTGGATACTCCGAAGAGCTGTTTACTTTCCCATTTATAGATTCGGGCCTCTCGCCCTGTCCACTTGAAGCGGAGATCACGTATAGCGATGCCCAAATATTTGAGCAGGCACGGTCACACGAAGGCGACGGTGGGAAAGTTTCCAAAGAGGTGGACGATGATGAGACACAATTGCCAGAAAGTAAGGAGGAGGACCAGAGTGCGGAAGTGGAAGACGAGGTGGTGGCTGATATAGTAACTGATCCAACCTGGCAGGAGGACATGCAGAGCGAGGACAGCAGCACACCGGGGGAGGGAGGCAGAGCACCCCAACAGGCAGGAAGAAGCAGTGTGGTGGCCACAGACAGAAGGCAGGCAACCGTTCCCTGTAACACCAATACGAAGGAAGTTGCCAGTACAACTGTTAGGTCTTCCCGAGTCTGGTTGTTTTTTAAAAGACTCTGCCGATAACCTCAAAAAGGGAGTTTGCACCACCTGCCAGGCCAGCATCAGCAGGGGTGGCAAAAAGACCAGCCTGACCACCAAACGACCAGCCTGATCAGGCACATGGCAGCAAAGCACCGGACTTTGTGGGCCGAACCCCAGGGTCCAGGAACAGTGTCTGCGGGTGGCACCATTGCTTCTTCCGCTGTTGTGCATGCAAGCCAATCCCCTGTCCATGGTGCATGCGAAGATGCCTCCTGCCCTGCACCTGTCGTTGCACACTCTCAAGTAGCAGCATCAGGAAGCACATCCACGTCCTTGTCCCAGCACAGTGTTCAGTTGTCCATACCCTAGTCCTTTGAACGCAAGAGCAAATACGCAGCCAACGACTCACAGGCCACAGTACTAAGTTCCCACATTTCATGACTGCTTGCGCTCGAAATGTTGCCTTTTAGACTCTTGGAGACGGAAGCATTCCGCAACCTGACGGCGGCGGCCGTCCCTCGGTACTCAGTCCCCAGCCGCCACTATTTCTCCCGGTGTGCCGTCCCCGCATTACACAAGCACGTGTCCCAAAACATTAGCCATGCCCTCAACAACGCAGTTACCGGGAAAGTCCACCTGACCATGGACACGTGGAGAAGTGCTTATGGGCAGGGACGGTACATCTCGCTGACGGCACACTGGGTTAACATAGTGGAAGCCAGGACTCAGTCGGACCTTGGGACAGAACACGTCCTCCCGATGCCGAGGATTGCGGGCCGTAGGTCAATCAGGGTTGCCCCCACAGTCTACAGCTCCTGCGCCTCATCCTCCTCCTCCTCTTCAGCCTCCATCTCCGAAATGACCACATCAGTCACAAGCTGGAAGCACTGCAGCACTGCCTCGGCCAAGCGACAACAGGCTGTGCTGAAGCTAATATGCTTAAATGACAAACCGCATAATGCTGAAGAGTTGTGGACAGCTCTGAAAGAGCAGGCAGATCTGTGGCTCACACCGGTGAACCTACAGTTAGGCATGCTCATGTATGACAATGGCCGGAACCTGGTGGCGGCTCTGAGGCGAGTTCACACATGTACCATGCCTGGCCCATGTGCTTAACCTCGTGGTTCAGTGGTTTCTCAAATCCTACCCGGAGCTGCCAGATCTGCTTGTTAAAGTACGACGCCTGTGTGCCCATTTTAGAACGTCACCTACAGTTTCCGCCGCCATTGCCGTGTTTCAGCAGCGTTTACAGCTTCCAGCTCACAGACTGGTATGTGATGTCCCCACGCATTGGAACTCTACACTGCAGATGTTGGGAAGGATTTGTGAGCAGAAGAGGGCAGTTGTTGAGTATCAGCATAAACTAGGCCGTCTGTATTCAGTTCAGACTCCACACATAAGACCTCAGGAGTGGACATGGATGTCAGACATATGTACCATCCTGCAAAACGTTGAGGACTCCACCATGATGGTGAGCGGCGATGACGCCATAATTAGCATCACCATCCCACTTCTCTGTTTTCTGAAACGCTCTCTGCTCACAATCAAAGAGGATGCATTGCAGGCGAAGCACGATGTGATGGAGCAAGGAACCATACGGGGTGATTACACACAGCCCAGCCTCATCTCATCCCAACGTGGATTGGGTGACAATGAGGAAGAGGAAGAGGAGGAGGAAAAACAGGAGCTAGTTTCATGCGCTATAGACGGTACTACCTGCACAACTGTCTGTTCAGCGTGGATGGCCAGAGGACAGAGAGGAGGAGGAGGAGAGCATGGTCAGTCATCCTCTTGGTGAGGACACGGAAGTCTTGCCTGTTATTAGTCTGGCACGCATGGCTGAGTTTATGTTACGCTGCCTTTCCGGCTGAGTTTATGTTACGCTGCCTTTCCCATGACCCTCGCGTTCTCAAAATTTTGGGTGACAGTCATTACTGGTTGGTGACATTTCTAGACCCACACTACAAGGAGAACTTTATATCTCTTATTCCTGAGGCGGACAGGTCTACAAAAATGGGGCAGTACCGGAAGGCCCTTGTTGCGGAACTATTAAAAAAATTCCCATCTGAAAACGCTGGCGGCAGAGGGCACACTTCGTTGGACAACCAAGGAGAACAGGCGAGAGAGCCACAAATACAATCCAGCAGAGGCAGGGGAACACTGTCAAAGATCTGGGACAGTTTTCTCAGACCCTCCCATAGCATAGGCCCTGAAGTGCGGGGTACTCTCACAAGGAGTGCAAAGTTTGGGAAGATGCTGAGGGAGTACCTTGCCGACCATACCAACATCCTCCGTGATTCCTCTGTGTCTTATAATTATTGGGTATCCAAGCTGGATACGTGGAATGAACTGGCTCTCTATGCCTTGGAGGTCCTGGCCTGCCCTGCCGCCAGCGTTTTATCAGAGCGGGTAATGGTGCATGCAGAGGCCAAGCCCGTGGGCAAGCTGAAATTGTGCCACAACAAACACCCACATCTTCTCGCTCGAACTTCCTGTCCCAATTAATAGGGGACCGCAGCACACCACTATTGAACCCAGAGCAGTGTGAAAAGGTTATTAGTTGGATAGCAGATAATGCTTCCAGTCACTTAGCCACCACCAGCACCACCCTGTCTTCCACACGGTCAAGTCTCAGTAGCCATGAGTCTGGACCGCATATTCCTCACCCTGATCATCCTTCCTCCCACCATGCCGAGTGCCCAGTGACAACTGATCCCACACTTGGATACTCCGAAGAGCTATTTACTTTCCCATTTATAGATTCGGGCCTCTCGCCCTGTCCACTTGAAGCGGAGATCACGTATAGCGATGCCCAAATATTCGAGCAGGCACGGTCACACGAAGGCGACGGTGGGAAAGTTTCCAAAGAGGTGGACGATGATGAGACACAATTGCCAGAAAGTCAGGAGGAGGACCAGAGTGCGGAAGTGGAAGACGAGGTGGTGGCTGATATAGTAACTGATCCAACCTGGCAGGAGGACAAGCAGAGCGAGGACAGCAGCACATAGGGGGAGGGAGGCAGAGCACCCCAACAGGCAGGAAGAAGCAGTGTGGTGGCCACAGACAGAAGGCAGGCAACCGTTCCCCGTAACACCAATACGAAGTAAGTTGCCAGTACAACTGTTAGGTCTTCCCGAGTCTGGTTGTTTTTTAAAGACTCTGCCGATAACCTCAAAAAGGGAGTTTGCACCACCTGCCAGGCCAGCAGGTTTTCTCAGACCCTCCCATAGCATAGGCCCTGAAGTGCGGGGTACTCTCACAAGGAGTGCAAAGTTTGGGAAGATGCTGAGGGAGTACCTTGCTGACCGTACCAACATCCTCCGTGATTCCTCTGTGCCTTATAATTATTGGGTATCCAAGCTGGATACGTGGAATGAACTGGCTCTCTATGCCTTGGAGGTCCTGGCCTGCCCTGCCGCCAGCGTTTTATCAGAGCGGGTTTTTAGTGCCGCTGGTGGAATTATAACTGATAAGCGCATCCGCCTGTCAACTGAAAATGCTGACAGGTTGACTCTTATGAAAATGAACAAGGGCTGGATTGGGCCAGACTTCTTAACACCACCAAATGATAGCAGCGTAACATAATCTCAAATCCAGTGTCTTTTCTTGGGAGGTATATTCCTATGCACCTTTTTACACCCAGACATGGGTATACGCTTCCTGATTTTGGCTATTTGCTCTTGTCCTCCTCTTTCTCCTCATCCTCCACCACCATATCTCCAGGGTGACAGTGGTCCGTGATGCAACACCCACATAATTTTTTTAAAGGGTGTTTATGATGCCCGTAAAAATAAAAAAAATTATACAGTATGTTCATGTATACCCCCCAGGGGTAAATGTTTGTCAGCCCATACACTTAGTGCATGGGCATTACAAGTATGGGAGGCCCACTCCTTTCTAATGGGAACATTTTTTTATGAGGCCCTCCTCCACGTCTCTTCCAAGGGGCATTGGAGTGCCCCCCCAATTTTTGGCAGTCCTTGCATTCACTGCATAGGCTAACACTATGGGAGACCCTCTCCTTTCTAATGAGAATTTGTCTTTACTGTGGCCCTGATCTAGGTGTTTTTAAATTCTTAGTGGGGTTTTTCCTAAAATTGGTCAGCCGATGGACTCACTGCTGTGAGGCAGTGACTGGGATCGTATACGAAGGACGTTATATATCCCCAGAATGTGTACAGAGACCTATTAAAATCATTGGAGTGCATTGCAGTCACAGACACACCTGCGGTCAGACTACCTGGCTAAGGCAGATTAAGTAAAACCCGGCAGGGCCTTCATTTCTTGGAGGAGGCTACAGGAAGGCAGTGGGGCGGCCTCCTCCCTCCAACCTGGGTTTTCCAGTGGCTCTTGCCACAGGTCCTTTAAAAACCCAGCACTAAGGATTAGTGTTGTACAGTGTTGGGACCTGCTAGGAGCATAGCAGGAAAACTTGGCAGAACGGTGTATAGCTGAACCACGCCTGGGAAGGCTCTGCACCTGTCAGGCTCGGAGCGGCCCGGCGCGGCCGTTGTCCCCAGCAACCGTTGTTTATGGACTCGTGTTAACCCGGCTGAGAACCGGAGGACTTTTCTGTTTACCCGTGAGTAGCTGAATAAAGCTGTTTATGTTGGACTTGCTTGGGTCACTGCCTCAGTTACTGCACGGTGTGAACATCGCCACCTTACAGCTTGGTGGAGAATGCGGGCATAGTGACTGAGGCATACCCCACCGGCAGCTGCATGACTACAAACCGGCCTGCCACCTTTCAGCCCCACCCCGTGGACAAAATGGAGGAGCTGTTAAAGCAGCTGGTACTTACCCAGCAGAAGCTGCAGTCTCAGTGGCAACAGCAGAAGCAGAACCAGAGTCTCCAATGGCAACAGCAGGAGCAGCACCAGAGTCTCCAACGGCAACTGTAGGAGCGGGACCAGCAGCATAATCAGCAGCAGTTACTGTACCAGCAGCAGCAAAAAAACAAATGAATTGTTGCTGCAACAGATTGCTGCCCTGCGAGAAACGGCCGCAACACTGATTCCAGAACGTCGAGAAGCCCGGGACAAGGTTCGCTCAACATTGAGGAAGATGGGACCGAAGGACGACGTGGAAGCCTTCCTGACCGTCTACGAAAGCACAGCAGAGCGGGAAAACCTACCAGCCGGCCAGTGGGCGGAAGTGGTGGCTCCATTTTTGGTCGGCGATGCCCAGAAGGCCTATTTCGACCTCAGTCGGGAGGACGCCCAGGACTATCAGAAGCTCAAAGGTGAGATCCTTGCCCGACTGGGGGTCAATACATACGTGAGGGCTCAGGATGTATTTTCATGGGCCTATGTGGAGACCCGACCCGCCCGGTCTCAGGCTTATGACTTTTTGCAGCTGGTCAAGAGGTGGCTCCAGCCTGAGTCTTTGACTCCAGCCCAGATGGTGGAGAGGGTGGTGGTCGACCGGCTGGTGAGGACTCTGCCGGCCGCTATCCAACGTTCGGTGGAGGCTCTGCCGTCACTTGCCGTGACCACCTGCCAGCCAGCCGAGAGACTCTTACCCGCTCACCTGGGAGCGCTCACCTGCTACCCGCCTGCTAGCCTACCTGGAGGCTTTGCCGTCACTTGCCGTAACCACCTGCCTGTCTAGAGACTCTTACCCTGCTGTCACTTGCCGTGACCACCCGCCTGTCAAGAGACTTTCCCCGTCACTTGCCGTGACCACCTGCCCTTCTACCCAGAGACTTCCTGTCACTTGCCGTGTCTACCTGCCCGCCTCCCCTGGGAGCCACCCGCTTCCTTACAAGGACTGCCCCTTTGTATAGTAGCTCAGAGGTTCCACCTCCCAGACCCGTTACAGTTTGCTCGGGCCGTGGAACCCGGTGGCACCCAATCTCCCTCGCTCTCGGACCTATGTCATGAACTTTCCCGTCAGAGGTCCCAACAGGACTCCATCTTGGGCCACCTGCGTAGTGTTCACTCCCGCCTGGACACACTGACTGCCTCGTCAGGAGCTGCTTCCACTCGCACAACTACTACACCGGCAGCGCCGCTGCCCATCAATACCATGGCATCCCTTCCCGGTCCCCGCCTTTCCGCCCCGCCTCGTTTTGGTGGAGATCCCGGTCAGGCACGAGGCTTCATTAACCAGTGCACCCTGCACTTCGAACTTTTGGCACACCAGTTTTCCACCGACCGAGCCAAAGTGGCCTTCATCATGTCCCATCTCACTGGGGAGGCGCTGGCTTGGCTAAATCCTCTATGGGAGAGAGGAGACCCCCTGGTGTCCAACCTGCCAGCCTTTCTCACAGCCTTCCAGAAAGTCTTCGACGAACCAGGACGAAAGACCTCATCCGCCTCATCTCTGCTACGCCTCCGTCAAGGGAGTCTCACCGTGGGCCAATATGCCATACGGTTCCGTACCCTTGCTTCTGAGCTTGCCTGGGATAACGACGCCCTGGTGTCCGTCTTCTGGGAAGGTCTATCCGGCCAGATTAAGGATGAACTTGCCGGTCGGGACATTCCTACCACTCTCGAAGATTTAATAACACTTGCCACCCGGATTGACATCCGGTTCCAGGAGCGTACCAAAGAGGTCACCCGTGAGAGGAGGTTTCCTCGCCTTGCTCCTACCTTCCAGAATCCCGTCACTTCCTCTGTTACTCCCCAGGCGCACTCACCCGAGCCTATGCAGGTCGACCAGACCAAGATGGTCAAAACCCATCAAGAGTCACGCCGTGCCGAGGGGAGCTGCTTCTACTGTGGCAGCAAGGAGCACCGGATCCGTTCCTGCCCGGAGAGGTCGGGAAACGCCTGTGTCTAGGATCGCTCAGAGAGGTCGTCCTAGACAAGAATAAACCCTCTCCATCTCTGATGCTGTCGGTCTCTATCATCTGCGGGGAGAACCGTTACTTTGAACTAGCTCAACTTGATTCTGGAGCTGCCGGAAATCTTATTTCTCAGTCCCTGGTAGAGAAATACTGCATTCCCACCAAACCTCTGGCCGAACCCTTATCTGTCGCCTCCGTGGACGGGGGTCTCTTACCGCATCCCATCCAACTTATCACCGAACCCATAACTCTGCAGGTGGGAATGCTGCACTCTGAGAGCATCTTCTTTCATGTTCTACCTGGACTCTCTCATGCCCTTTTGCTTGGCCTACCTTGGCTCCAGAGACATGCACCCGTGCTTGATTGGCAAACCGGAGAAGTCCTTCGCTGGGGACAGGACTGCCATAAGACTTGTTTAGTTCCCGTTCGCCTTGCCCGTCCTTCTCCTCCCCCAGCCAATCTACCCGGCCTGCCGGTACCCTATTGGTCTTACGCTGATGTCTTTAATAAAAAGGAAGCAGAGACATTACCTCCTCATAGACCATACGATTGCCCTATCGACTTGGTACCTGGCGCTACTCCGCCCCGAGGGCGTATCTACCCTTTGTCCGCTGCTGAGACCCGGTCCATGTCTGAATATATCGAGGAGAACCTGGCCCGGGGATTTATCCGGAAATCTACCTCCCCGGCGGGAGCAGGCTTCTTCTTCGTTAAAAAGAAGGACGGCTCACTTCGTCCCTGCATAGACTATAGAGGCCTTAACCAGATCATGGTGAAGAATAAATACCCCCTTCCGCTCATTCCTGAATTATTTGACCATCTGAGGGGTGCTAGAATCTTCACCAAGCTGGATCTCCGTGGGGCCTATAACCTGGTTCGTATCCGTCAGGGGGATGAATGGAAGACGGCATTCAACACCTGGGATGGCCACTATGAATACCTCGTAATGCCCTTCGGTCTCTGTAATGCTCCCGCCGTCTTTCAAGAGTTGGTCAATGATATCTTCCGTGACCTTCTCTACTCCTGCGTGGTGGTATACCTGGACGACATCTTGGTCTTCTCTCCGGATCTCCCCACACACCGGAGGGACGTTCGTCAGGTCTTGCTCAGGCTCAGGCAAAACCACCTCTACGCAAAATTTGAGAAGTGCCTCTTTGAGCAGCCCTCGCTTCCATTTCTGGGCTACATCATCTCTCAGACCGGTCTACGAATGGATCCTGAGAAACTTTCTGACATCCAGAAGTGGCCCCGACCGGAGGGGTTGAAGGCTATCCAGTGGTTCCTGGGCTTCTCCAACTACGTCCGCCTCTTCATTCCGCACTTCTCTTCCCGGACTGCCCCTATCTCTGCGCTCACCCGTAAGGGCGCTAATCCCAAAGAATGGCCGCCTGAGGCAGAGGAGGCCTTCCTGTCTTTGAAACAAGCTTTCTCCTCCGCTCCTGTGCTGCACCGTCTGGACAGCAACAACAAATTCTTCTTAGAAGTAGACGCTTCCTCCTCCGGAGCCGGAGCGGTGCTCACCCAAAAGTCGTCATCCGGAAGAATGGTAACCTGCGGCTTCTTCTCCAAACTCTTCTCCTCATCTGAGCGCAATTATTCTATAGGAGACCGAGAATTGTTAGCCATTAAGTTGGCACTGGAGGAGTGGCGTTACCTGCTCGAGGGGGCTCTTCACCCGGTAATAATCTACACGGATCACAAAAACTTGGCTTATCTCCAGAGTGCCCAAAGACTTAACCCGCACCAAGCCCGGTGGTCCTTGTTCTTCGCCCGCTTTGATTTCATTCTTCATTTTCGCCCGGCAGACTAAAAATATCAAAGCTGATGCCTTGTCCCGATCCTTTTTGTTCTCCGATCTAGAGGAGGAGCCAAAGCACATCATCGACCCCACCAAGGTAATGCTGGTGGCTCCCGTGGATCTAAATCGTCTTCCACCTGGTAAGACGTTTGTAACAGTACCTGATCATGAGAAAGTCCTACACTGAGGACATTCGTCTAAGCTAGCTGGCCATGCTGGCCAGAAAAAGACCCTCCTGCTTATTACCCGGCATTACTGGTGGCCTACCCTGCACAAGGACGTAATAGACTTTGTCTCAGCCTGTGCGTCCTGCGCCCGCAACAAGGTTCCTAGACATCTACCAGCCGGCCGCCTTCTGCCTCTTCCCATACCTGCTGCCCCGTGGCAGCATATAGCCATGGACTTTATAACGGATCTCCCTGTCTCTGCTGGTTGTACGGTCATTTGGGTGGTCGCTGACCGCTTCTCTAAGATGGCTCACTTCATTCCCCTGCCGGGTCTTCCATCTGCATCTGAATTGACTAAAGACTTTATCCATCATATTTTCCGTCTCCATGGTCTCCTTCTCCACATGGTATCCGACCGAGGAGTTCAGTTCACCTCTCGCTTCTGGAGAGCCATGTGTAAACTGCTGGGGGTCACCTTGGACTTCTCCTCTGCCTATCACCCACAGTCCAATGGTCAAGTAGAGCGGATCAACCAAATTTTAACCAGTTACCTCCGGCACTTTGTTAATGCCCACCATTCCGACTGGGTGGACCTTTTACCGTGGGCCAAATTTTCCTATAATAATCACGAGAGCGAGTCTTCCTCCAAATCCCCGTTTTTTATTGTCTACGGTCAACATCCTCGGATCCCGTTTCCCGTCTCCGCCTCGGTGGATAATCCGGCCGCGGAATCTCTTGCTAGCGAATTCTCCTCCATTTGGGAGAGTACCAGATCCGCACTTCTTCAGTCCTCCGAGCGGATGAAGAAACAGGCTGACAAAAGACGTCTGGATCCGCCCCAATTCTGTCCTGGAGATAAAGTCTGGCTCTCGTCCAAATATGTCCGGCTCAAGATTCCTTCCTACAAGTTAGGGCCTCGGTTCATCGGCCCACTGGAAGTTATCAAACAAATCAACCCGGTGGCCTATAAATTGAAACTCCCGGCCAACTTGCGGATCCCTAACTCCTTCCATGTATCTCTCCTCAAACCTGTTCCTGTCACTTGCCGTGTCTACCTGCCCGCCTCCCCTGGGAGCCACCCGCTTCCTTACAAGGACTGCCCCTTTGTATAGTAGCTCAGAGGTTCCACCTCCCAGACCCGTTACAGGCAACAGGCTGTGCTGAAGATAACATGCTTAATGCTTAGATGACAAACCACCCAGCGCTGCAGAGTTGTTGAAAGCTGTAACACAGCAGCCTGATCTGTGGCTCTCACTGCAGAACATGCAGCCAGGCATGGTCGTGTGTGACAATGGGCAAAACCTGGTGACGGAGAAATGACAGCTGGAGTAGATACGGTTTCCCTCTATGCCTGTCCTTTCACCGAGGTAAAGAATATGGCTGTGGTGAAATACAACTCAGCAAAAAAAGCTGTGGACTGGCTCCGTACCGTCCCTGGCCACATTCACCAGTCCACGTGTTTGTGGTTAGGCGGTCCTTCCCAGTAAGTTCACTGGGGAGGGCACGGGTAATGTTGTGGGACCCGTGCTTGTGGAAGGCGGAGACGATACCGGGAGAAATAGTGGCGGCTGGGGACCGAGTATGGACACCCAGTCGCCGCCGCCATAAGATTGTGGACAGCTTCTGCCTCCACAAGCCTAAAAGGCCACATTTCAAGTGCAAGCAGCTGTCAAAAATTTGGCAGCATAGTATTGCAGCCTGTGAGTGGGTGGGTGGCTGGCTGCATACTTGCGCTTGCATTCCAAGGATAGGGACAACTGAACGCTGCACTGGGACAAGGACGTGGACAGTGATTGTTGCAAGTCTGCAACGACAGGTGCATGGCGGGAGGCATCTTCGCATGCGCCAAGGATCATTTATGATGGGCACACTTTTAGGCAGTGACCTGGGAGTCAGAGATGCTTCCAGAGGTCTTCCCCATGCTGTTCCCATGTCTTTTCAGCACTGTATGCATGTGTCTGATGATGTGTCACACACCACATGGCCAGATAAGGTTGTAAAATGTTAAAATGACATTTCCTGGTGAATGCATTTGTCTTGGTTGAAAGCAATGCAAAAGTGCAAAAACGCATCAAAAGCACTATGTGTGAACATAGCCCAAGGTGTGGAGGAATATTTTTGGTTTTGGTTATTTATTTTGCCTTATATACAAGTCATTAAACTGGAAAGGATGTTCCTTAACATATTTCCCAGGAAAATCCATTTTGGTTTCGTTTCGGTATGTTTTATTGTGAGTCCGTAAAAGTGGCGTAATACTCTGACAACATTGTTGACAGCAGTGACCTGGGAGTCAGAAATGCTTCCAGGGGTCTTCCCCATGCTGTTTCCATGTCATTTGAGCACTGTTCCCATCGATTTGGGCAATTTTTAGGCCCTCTGCAGACAGCCGGGGGGAGCCGCCTGAAAAATGCTCGAGTTTCCCATAGACTTACATTGGGCTCGTTACTCGAACCGAGCACTCGAGTATTCCAATGTGCTCGACCCGAGCAACGAGCACCCGAGCATTTTAGTGCTCACTCATCATTAGTAGGAATCTTGTATAGGGCAGTACACTTTACTGACTGCAGGGGGCAGGATTTTAGCTTTTTCCACCTCTGACTCACCTGTAATCCGGATATCATTTTTTTGGCTTCCTCCATTTCCTTCTCCAAATGGTCCTGCTGCTCCAAGAGATGGTCCTCCCAGGAGGTGTCTGGGGACATGGCGGGGCAGGTGGGATGACAGTCAGGTGGAGGAACGGGGGCTTCATCTGTGATCAAGAGAAGCAGAGAACCGATATAATAGTATTATGATGTAGGTACGATTTGGCAGTATTATGATGTAGGAACGATATGGCAGTATTATGATGTAGGTACGATATGGCAGTATTATGATGTAGGTACGATATGGCAGTATTATGATGTAGGAACGATATGGCAGTATTATGATGAAGGAACGATATGGCAGTATTATGATGTAGGTACCATATGGCAGTATTATGATGTAGGTACCATATGGCAGTATTATGATGTAGGAACGATATGGCAGTATTATGATGTAGGAACAATATGGCAGTATTATGATGTAGGTACGATATGGCAGTATTATGATGCAGGAACGATATGGCAGTATTATGATGTAGGAACGATATGGCAGTATTATGATGTAGGTACGATATGGCAGTATTATGATGTAGGAACGATATGGCAGTATTATGATGTAGGTACGATATGGCAGTATTATGATGTAGGAACGATATGGCAGTATTATGATGTAGGTACGATATGGCAGTATTATGATGTAGGAACGATATGGCAGTATTATGATGTAGGAACGATATGGCAGTATTATGATGTAGGTACGATATGGCAGTATTATGGTGTAGGTACGATATGGCAGTATTATGATGTAGGTACGATATGGCAGTATTATGATGTAGGAACGATATGGCAGTATTATGATGTAGGTACGATATGGCAGTATTATGATGTAGGTACGATATGGCAGTATTATGGTGTAGGAACGATATGGCAGTATTATGATGTAGGAACGATATGGCAGTATTATGAGGTAGGTACCATATGGCAGTATTATGATGTAGGAAAGATATGGCAGTGTTATGATGTAGGTACGATATGGCAGTGTTATGATGTAGGAACGATATGGCAGTATTATGATGTAGGTACGATATGGCAGTATTATGATGTAGGAACGATATGGCAGTATTATGATGTAGGTACGATATGGCAGTATTATGGTGTAGGAACGATATGGCAGTATTATGATGTAGGAACAATATGGCAGTATTATGATGTAGGTACGATATGGCAGTATTATGATGTAGGAACGATATGGCAGTATTATGATCTAGGTATGATATGGCAGTATTATGATGTAGGAACGATATGGCAGTATTATGATGTAGGTACGATATGGCAGTATTATGATGTAGGAACGATATGGCAGTATTATGATGTAGGAACGATATGGCAGTATTATGATGTAGGTACGATATGGCAGTATTATGATGTAGGTACGATATGGCAGTATTATGATGTAGGTACGATATGGCAGTATTATGGTGTAGGAACGATATGGCAGTATTATGATGTAGGTACGATATGGCAGTATTATGATGTAGGAACGATATGGCAGTATTATGATGTAGGAACGATATGGCAGTATTATAATGTAGGTACGATATGGCAGTATTATGATGTAGGAACGATATGGCAGTATTATGATGTAGGTACCATATGGCAGTATTATGATGTAGGTACGATATGGCAGTATTATGATGTAGGTACGATATGGCAGTATTATGATGCAGGAACGATATGGCAGTATTATGATGTAGGTAGGATATGGCAGTATTATGATGTAGGAACGATATGGCAGTATTATGATGTAGGTACGATATGGCAGTATTATGATGTAGGTACGATATGGCAGTATTATGGTGTAGGAACGATATGGCAGTATTATGATGTAGGTACGATATGGCAGTATTATGATGTAGGAACGATATGGCAGTATTATGTTGTAGGTACCATATGGCAGTATTATGATGTAGGAACGATATGGCAGTATTATGATGCAGGTACCATATGGCAGTATTATGAGGTAGGTACCATATGGCAGTATTATGATGTAGGAACGATATGGCAGTATTATGATGTAGGTACGATATGGCAGTGTTATGATGTAGGTACGATATGGCAGTATTATGATGTAGGTACGATATGGCAGTATTATGATGTAGGAACGATATGGCAGTATTATGATGTAGGTACGATATGGCAGTATTATGATGTAGGTACGATATGGCAGTATTATGGTGTAGGAACGATATGGCAGTATTATGATGTAGGTACGATATGGCAGTATTATGATGTAGGAACGATATGGCAGTATTATGATGTAGGTACGATATGGCAGTATTATGATGTAGGAACGATATGGCAGTATTATGATGTAGGAACGATATGGCAGTATTATGATGTAGGTACGATATGGCAGTATTATGATGTAGGTACGATATGGCAGTATTATGGTGTAGGAACGATATGGCAGTATTATGATGTAGGTACGATATGGCAGTATTATGATATAGGAACGATATGGCAGTATTATGATGTAGGTACGATATGGCAGTATTATGATGTAGGAACGATATGGCAGTATTATGATGTAGGTACGATATGGCAGTATTATGATGTAGGAACGATATGGCAGTATTATGATGTAGGTACCATATGGCAGTATTATGATGTAGGTACGATATGGCAGTATTATGATGTAGGAACGATATGGCAGTATTATGATGTAGGTAGGATATGGCAGTATTATGATGTAGGAACGATATGGCAGTATTATGATGTAGGTACGATATGGCAGTATTATGATGTAGGTACGATATGGCAGTATTATGATGTAGGTACGATATGGCAGTATTATGGTGTAGGAACGATATGGCAGTATTATGATGTAGGTACGAAATGGCAGTATTATGATGTAGGTACGATATGGCAGTATTATGGTGTAGGAACGATATGGCAGTATTATGATGTAGGTACGATATGGCAGTATTATGATGTAGGAACGATATGGCAGTATTATGATGTAGGTACCATATGGCAGTATTATGATGTAGGAACGATATGGCAGTATTATGATGTAGGTACCATATGGCAGTATTATGAGGTAGGTACCATATGGCAGTATTATGAGGTAGGAATGATATGGCAGTATTATGATGTAGGTACGATATGGCAGTATTATGATGTAGGTACGATATGGCAGTATTATGATATAGGAACGATATGGCAGTATTATGATGTAGGTACGATATGGCAGTATTATGATGTAGGAACGATATGGCAGTATTATGATGTAGGTACGATATGGCAGTATTATGATGTAGGAACGATATGGCAGTATTATGATGTAGGTACCATATGGCAGTATTATGATGTAGGTACGATATGGCAGTATTATGATGTAGGAACGATATGGCAGTATTATGATGTAGGTAGGATATGGCAGTATTATGATGTAGGAACGATATGGCAGTATTATGATGTAGGTACGATATGGCAGTATTATGATGTAGGTACGATATGGCAGTATTATGGTTTAGGAACGATATGGCAGTATTATGATGTAGGTACGATATGGCAGTATTATGATGTAGGTACGATATGGCAGTATTATGGTGTAGGAACGATATGGCAGTATTATGATGTAGGTACGATATGGCAGTATTATGATGTAGGAACGATATGGCAGTATTATGATGTAGGTACCATATGGCAGTATTATGATGTAGGAACGATATGGCAGTATTATGATGTAGGTACCATATGGCAGTATTATGAGGTAGGTACCATATGGCAGTATTATGATGTAGGTACGATATGGCAGTATTATGGTGAAGGAACGATATGGCAGTATTATGATGTAGGTACGATATGGCAGTATTATGATGTAGGAACGATATGGCAGTATTATGATGTAGGTACGATATGGCAGTATTATGATGTAGGAACGATATGGCAGTATTATGATGTAGGTACGATATGGCAGTATTATGATGTAGGAACGATATGGCAGTATTATGATGTAGGTACGATATGGCAGTATTATGATGTAGGTACGATATGGCAGTATTATGGTGTAGGAACGATATGGCAGTATTATGATGTAGGTACGATATGGCAGTATTATGATATAGGAACGATATGGCAGTATTATGATGTAGGTACGATATGGCAGTATTATGATGTAGGAACGATATGGCAGTATTATGATGTAGGTACGATATGGCAGTATTATGATGTAGGAACGATATGGCAGTATTATGATATAGGTACCATATGGCAGTATTATGATGTAGGTACGATATGGCAGTATTATTATGTAGGAACGATATGGCAGTATTATGATGTAGGTAGGATATGGCAGTATTATGATGTAGGAACGATATGGCAGTATTATGATGTAGGTACGATATGGCAGTATTATGATGTAGGTACGATATGGCAGTATTATGGTGTAGGAACGATATGGCAGTATTATGATGTAGGTACGATATGGCAGTATTATGATGTAGGTACGATATGGCAGTATTATGGTGTAGGAACGATATGGCAGTATTATGATGTAGGTACGATATGGCAGTATTATGATGTAGGAACGATATGGCAGTATTATGATGTAGGTACCATATGGCAGTATTATGATGTAGGAACGATATGGCAGTATTATGATGTAGGTACCATATGGCAGTATTATGAGGTAGGTACCATATGGCAGTATTATGAGGTAGGAATGATATGGCAGTATTATGATGTAGGTACGATATGGCAGTATTATGATGTAGGAACGATATGGCAGTATTATGATGTAGGAACGATATGGCAGTATTATGATGTAGGTACGATATGGCAGTATTATGATGTAGGAACGATATGGCAGTATTATGATGTAGGTACGATATGGCAGTATTATGAGGTAGGAATGATATGGCAGTATTATGATGTAGGTACGATATGGCAGTATTATGATGTAGGTACGATATGGCAGTATTATGGTGTAGGAACGATATGGCAGTATTATGATGTAGGTACGATATGGCAGTATTATGATGTAGGAACGATATGGCAGTATTATGATGTAGGTACGATATGGCAGTATTATGATGTAGGAACGATATGGCAGTATTATGATGTAGGTACCATATGGCAGTATTATGATGTAGGTACGATATTGCAGTATTATGATGTAGGAACGATATGGCAGTATTATGATGTAGGTACGATATGGCAGTATTATGATGTAGGTACGTTATGGCAGTATTATGATGTAGGTACGATATGGCAGTATTATGGTGTAGGAACGATATGGCAGTATTATGATGTAGGTACGATATGGCAGTATTATGATATAGGAACGATATGGCAGTATTATGATGTAGGTACGATATGGCAGTATTATGATGTAGGAACGATATGGCAGTATTATGATGTAGGTACGATATGGCAGTATTATGATGTAGGAACGATATGGCAGTATTATGATGTAGGTACCATATGGCAGTATTATGATGTAGGTACGATATGGCAGTATTATGATGTAGGAACGATATGGCAGTATTATGATGTAGGTAGGATATGGCAGTATTATGATGTAGGAACGATATGGCAGTATTATGATGTAGGTACGATATGGCAGTATTATGATGTAGGTACGATATGGCAGTATTATGATGTAGGTACGATATGGCAGTATTATGGTGTAGGAACGATATGGCAGTATTATGATGTAGGTACGAAATGGCAGTATTATGATGTAGGTACGATATGGCAGTATTATGGTGTAGGAACGATATGGCAGTATTATGATGTAGGTACGATATGGCAGTATTATGATGTAGGAACGATATGGCAGTATTATGATGTAGGTACCATATGGCAGTATTATGATGTAGGAACGATATGGCAGTATTATGATGTAGGTACCATATGGCAGTATTATGAGGTAGGTACCATATGGCAGTATTATGAGGTAGGAATGATATGGCAGTATTATGATGTAGGTACGATATGGCAGTATTATGATGTAGGTACGATATGGCAGTATTATGATATAGGAACGATATGGCAGTATTATGATGTAGGTACGATATGGCAGTATTATGATGTAGGAACGATATGGCAGTATTATGATGTAGGTACGATATGGCAGTATTATGATGTAGGAACGATATGGCAGTATTATGATGTAGGTACCATATGGCAGTATTATGATGTAGGTACGATATGGCAGTATTATGATGTAGGAACGATATGGCAGTATTATGATGTAGGTAGGATATGGCAGTATTATGATGTAGGAACGATATGGCAGTATTATGATGTAGGTACGATATAGCAGTATTATGATGTAGGTACGATATGGCAGTATTATGGTTTAGGAACGATATGGCAGTATTATGATGTAGGTACGATATGGCAGTATTATGATGTAGGTACGATATGGCAGTATTATGGTGTAGGAACGATATGGCAGTATTATGATGTAGGTACGATATGGCAGTATTATGATGTAGGAACGATATGGCAGTATTATGATGTAGGTACCATATGGCAGTATTATGATGTAGGAACGATATGGCAGTATTATGATGTAGGTACCATATGGCAGTATTATGAGGTAGGTACCATATGGCAGTATTATGATGTAGGTACGATATGGCAGTATTATGGTGTAGGAACGATATGGCAGTATTATGATGTAGGTACGATATGGCAGTATTATGATGTAGGAACGATATGGCAGTATTATGATGTAGGTACGATATGGCAGTATTATGATGTAGGAACGATATGGCAGTATTATGATGTAGGTACGATATGGCAGTATTATGATGTAGGTACGATATGGCAGTATTATGATGTAGGTACGATATGGCAGTATTATGATGTAGGTACGATATGGCAGTATTATGGTGTAGGAACGATATGGCAGTATTATGATGTAGGTACGATATGGCAGTATTATGATATAGGAACGATATGGCAGTATTATGATGTAGGTACGATATGGCAGTATTATGATGTAGGAACGATATGGCAGTATTATGATGTAGGTACGATATGGCAGTATTATGATGTAGGAACGATATGGCAGTATTATGATATAGGTACCATATGGCAGTATTATGATGTAGGTACGATATGGCAGTATTATTATGTAGGAACGATATGGCAGTATTATGATGTAGGTAGGATATGGCAGTATTATGATGTAGGTAGGATATGGCAGTATTATGATGTAGGAACGATATGGCAGTATTATGATGTAGGTACGATATGGCAGTATTATGATGTAGGTACGATATGGCAGTATTATGGTGTAGGAACGATATGGCAGTATTATGATGTAGGTACGATATGGCAGTATTATGATGTAGGTACGATATGGCAGTATTATGGTGTAGGAACGATATGGCAGTATTATGATGTAGGTACGATATGGCAGTATTATGATGTAGGAACGATATGGCAATATTATGATGTAGGTACCATATGGCAGTATTATGATGTAGGAACGATATGGCAGTATTATGATGTAGGTACCATATGGCAGTATTATGAGGTAGGTACCATATGGCAGTATTATGAGGTAGGAATGATATGGCAGTATTATGATGTAGGTACGATATGGCAGTATTATGATGTAGGAACGATATGGCAGTATTATGATGTAGGAACGATATGGCAGTATTATGATGTAGGTACGATATGGCAGTATTATGATGTAGGAACGATATGGCAGTATTATGATGTAGGTACGATATGGCAGTATTATGAGGTAGGAATGATATGGCAGTATTATGATGTAGGTACGATATGGCAGTATTATGATGTAGGTACGATATGGCAGTATTATGGTGTAGGAACGATATGGCAGTATTATGATGTAGGTACGATATGGCAGTATTATGATGTAGGAACGATATGGCAGTATTATGATGTAGGTACGATATGGCAGTATTATGATGTAGGAACGATATGGCAGTATTATGATGTAGGTACCATATGGCAGTATTATGATGTAGGTACGATATTGCAGTATTATGATGTAGGAACGATATGGCAGTATTATGATGTAGGTACGATATGGCAGTATTATGATGTAGGTACGTTATGGCAGTATTATGATGTAGGACCGATATGGCAGTATTATGATGTAGGAACGATATGGCAGTATTATGATGTAGGTACGATATGGCAGTAATATGATTTAGGTACTATATGGCAGTATTATGATGTAGGAACGATATGGCAGTATTATGATGTAGGTACCATATGGCAGTATTATGATGTAGGTACGATATGGCAGTATTATGATGTAGGAACGATATGGCAGTATTATGATGTAGGTAGGATATGGCAGTATTATGATGTAGGAACGATATGGCAGTATTATGATGTAGGTACGATATGGCAGTATTATGATGTAGGTACGATATGGCAGTATTATGATGTAGGTACGATATGGCAGTATTATGGTGTAGGAACGATATGGCAGTATTATGATGTAGGTACGAAATGGCAGTATTATGATGTAGGTACGATATGGCAGTATTATGGTGTAGGAACGATATGGCAGTATTATGATGTAGGTACGATATGGCAGTATTATGATGTAGGAACGATATGGCAGTATTATGATGTAGGTACCATATGGCAGTATTATGATGTAGGAACGATATGGCAGTATTATGATGTAGGTACCATATGGCAGTATTATGAGGTAGGTACCATATGGCAGTATTATGAGGTAGGAATGATATGGCAGTATTATGATGTAGGTACGATATGGCAGTATTATGATGTAGGTACGATATGGCAGTATTATGATATAGGAACGATATGGCAGTATTATGATGTAGGTACGATATGGCAGTATTATGATGTAGGAACGATATGGCAGTATTATGATGTAGGTACGATATGGCAGTATTATGATGTAGGAACGATATGGCAGTATTATGATGTAGGTACCATATGGCAGTATTATGATGTAGGTACGATATGGCAGTATTATGATGTAGGAACGATATGGCAGTATTATGATGTAGGTAGGATATGGCAGTATTATGATGTAGGAACGATATGGCAGTATTATGATGTAGGTACGATATAGCAGTATTATGATGTAGGTACGATATGGCAGTATTATGGTTTAGGAACGATATGGCAGTATTATGATGTAGGTACGATATGGCAGTATTATGATGTAGGTACGATATGGCAGTATTATGGTGTAGGAACGATATGGCAGTATTATGATGTAGGTACGATATGGCAGTATTATGATGTAGGAACGATATGGCAGTATTATGATGTAGGTACCATATGGCAGTATTATGATGTAGGAACGATATGGCAGTATTATGATGTAGGTACCATATGGCAGTATTATGAGGTAGGTACCATATGGCAGTATTATGATGTAGGTACGATATGGCAGTATTATGGTGTAGGAACGATATGGCAGTATTATGATGTAGGTACGATATGGCAGTATTATGATGTAGGAACGATATGGCAGTATTATGATGTAGGTACGATATGGCAGTATTATGATGTAGGAACGATATGGCAGTATTATGATGTAGGTACGATATGGCAGTATTATGATGTAGGAACGATATGGCAGTATTATGATGTAGGTACGATATGGCAGTATTATGATGTAGGTACGATATGGCAGTATTATGATGTAGGTACGATATGGCAGTATTATGGTGTAGGAACGATATGGCAGTATTATGATGTAGGTACGATATGGCAGTATTATGATATAGGAACGATATGGCAGTATTATGATGTAGGTACGATATGGCAGTATTATGATGTAGGAACGATATGGCAGTATTATGATGTAGGTACGATATGGCAGTATTATGATGTAGGAACGATATGGCAGTATTATGATATAGGTACCATATGGCAGTATTATGATGTAGGTACCATATGGCAGTATTATTATGTAGGAACGATATGGCAGTATTATGATGTAGGTAGGATATGGCAGTATTATGATGTAGGAACGATATGGCAGTATTATGATGTAGGTACGATATGGCAGTATTATGATGTAGGTACGATATGGCAGTATTATGGTGTAGGAACGATATGGCAGTATTATGATGTAGGTACGATATGGCAGTATTATGATGTAGGTACGATATGGCAGTATTATGGTGTAGGAACGATATGGCAGTATTATGATGTAGGTACGATATGGCAGTATTATGATGTAGGAACGATATGGCAGTATTATGATGTAGGTACCATATGGCAGTATTATGATGTAGGAACGATATGGCAGTATTATGATGTAGGTACCATATGGCAGTATTATGAGGTAGGTACCATATGGCAGTATTATGAGGTAGGAATGATATGGCAGTATTATGATGTAGGTACGATATGGCAGTATTATGATGTAGGAACGATATGGCAGTATTATGATGTAGGAACGATATGGCAGTATTATGATGTAGGTACGATATGGCAGTATTATGATGTAGGAACGATATGGCAGTATTATGATGTAGGTACGATATGGCAGTATTATGAGGTAGGAATGATATGGCAGTATTATGATGTAGGTACGATATGGCAGTATTATGATGTAGGTACGATATGGCAGTATTATGGTGTAGGAACGATATGGCAGTATTATGATGTAGGTACGATATGGCAGTATTATGATGTAGGAACGATATGGCAGTATTATGATGTAGGTACGATATGGCAGTATTATGATGTAGGAACGATATGGCAGTATTATGATGTAGGTACCATATGGCAGTATTATGATGTAGGTACGATATTGCAGTATTATGATGTAGGAACGATATGGCAGTATTATGATGTAGGTACGATATGGCAGTATTATGATGTAGGTACGTTATGGCAGTATTATGATGTAGGACCGATATGGCAGTATTATGATGTAGGAACGATATGGCAGTATTATGATGTAGGTACGATATGGCAGTAATATGATTTAGGTACTATATGGCAGTATTATGATGTAGGAACGATATGGCAGTATTATGATGTAGGTACGATATGGCAGTATTATGATGTAGGAACGATATGGCAGTATTATGATGTAGGTACGATATGGCAGTATTATGATGTAGGAACGATATGGCAGTATTATGATGTAGGTACGATATGGCAGTATTATGATGTAGGAACGATATGGCAGTATTATGATGTAGGAACGATATGGCAGTATTATGATGTAGGTACGATATGGCAGTATTATGATGTAGGAACGATATGGCAGTATTATGATGTAGGTACGATATGGCAGTATTATGATGTAGGTACGATATGGCAGTATTATGATGTAGGAACGATATGGCAGTATTATGATGTAGGTACGATATGGTAGTATTATGATTTAGGTACTATATGGCAGTATTATGATGTAGGTACGTTATGGCAGTATTATGATGTAGGTACCATATGGCAGTATTATGATGTAGGTACGATATGGCAGTATTATGATGTAGGAACGATATGGCAGTATTATGATGTAGGTAGGATATGGCAGTATTATGATGTAGGAACGATATGGCAGTATTATGATGTAGGTACGATATGGCAGTATTATGGTGTAGGAACGATATGGCAGTATTATGATGTAGGTACGATATGGCAGTATTATGATGTAGGAACGATATGGCAGTATTATGATGTAGGTACGATATGGCAGTATTATGATGTAGGAACGATATGGCAGTATTATGATGTAGGTACGATATGGCAGTATTATGATGTAGGAACGATATGGCAGTATTATGATGTAGGTACGATATGGCAGTATTATGATGTAGGTACGATATGGCAGTATTATGGTGTAGGAACGATATGGCAGTATTATGATGTAGGTACGATATGGCAGTATTATGATATAGGAACGATATGGCAGTATTATGATGTAGGTACGATATGGCAGTATTATGATGTAGGAACGATATGGCAGTATTATGATGTAGGTACGATATGGCAGTATTATGATGTAGGAACGATATGGCAGTATTATGATGTAGGTACCATATGGCAGTATTATGATTTAGGTACGATATGGCAGTATTATGATGTAGGAACGATATGGCAGTATTATGATGTAGGTAGGATATGGCAGTATTATGATGTAGGAACGATATGGCAGTATTATGATGTAGGTACGATATGGCAGTATTATGATGTAGGAACGATATGGCAGTATTATGATGTAGGTACGATATGGCAGTATTATGATGTAGGAACGATATGGCAGTATTATGATGTCGGTACCATATGGCAGTATTATGATGTAGGTACGATATGGCAGTATTATGATGTAGGAACGATATGGCAGTATTATGATGTAGGTACGATATGGCAGTATTATGATGTAGGTACGTTATGGCAGTATTATGATGTAGGACCGATATGGCAGTATTATGATGTAGGAACGATATGGCAGTATTATGATGTAGGTACGATATGGCAGTATTATGATTTAGGTACTATATGGCAGTATTATGATGTAGGAACGATATGGCAGTATTATGATGTAGGTACGATATGGCAGTATTATGATGTAGGAACGATATGGCAGTATTATGATGTAGGTATGATATGGCAGTATTATGATGTAGGAACGATATGGCAGTATTATGATGTAGGTACGATATGGCAGTATTATGATGTAGGAACGATATGGCAGTATTATGATGTAGGAACGATATGGCAGTATTATGATGTAGGAACGATATGGCAGTATTATGATGTAGGTACGATATGGCAGTATTATGATGTAGGAACGATATGGCAGTATTATGATGTAGGTACGATATGGCAGTATTATGATGTAGGAACGATATGGCAGTATTATGATGTAGGTACGATATGGCAGTATTATGATGTAGGAACGATATGGCAGTATTATGATGTAGGTACGATATGGCAGTATTATGATTTAGGTACTATATGGCAGTATTATGATGTAGGTACGTTATGGCAGTATTGTGTCACCAGTTTGCTGCCTCTGAACATAATAAAGGTTATTCTCATTCACTGACAGCAAGGAAATGTCTTGAAAATGGAGGCCAGTGTTGTATAACACCAGCGCTGCACTCGGCATAAAACGACGTTCAGACAGAATTCTGTTTCCCCAGAAAATACAAATTTAGGAGCATATTTTATTTCAAACTTTTTCACTGTACTGTTCCTCTATTGTTCCGCCAGGAAATGTAGGAATAAAGTGACAACTATGTGTCAACATTCTGCTTGTAAAAGAGGCGTTTCTCTGCATTCTCAGCACTGATTGGGCAGTGTCAGGAGGTGTGTAAAGTCACGCCCCCCAGCTGCTACCGCCAAGATATTAATTTTTCTGTATTTCTAGGAGGAATAACAGAGGGACAGGACAATGAATTGTATGAATTATGCAAAATTGTAAGGAAAAAAAGAGCTCCAATTGTTCTATAGAAACTCAGATATCAGGAGAGGGGCCAGAAAAAGAAAAAAGTGGCCAATAGAGGTCCTGCACTCGGTATAACAAGGCGGGACAGCGATCACACGAAATTCTGGTGCACATGCGCCTCTTTTTTGACTACCCTTAATAGGGAGCGTGGTTTAATGATAATGGGTGTGTCCTGGCGAGAAGTGGGCGTGGCTTTCAGCACATTGCCCCTGCATTGGCAGCCTCACCTTTCGTGGATATGCTCTCCTCGCACTGTATGATTGTAATCTCAGCCTTCTCTTCACACTGGACCCCGTTCACCTCGGACTTTGAGCTGTGCACAGGACTTGGCGACGCCAGGCTGAAAGCGAACATATCAGACGGTTACCACTCAGACGCCTGATCATATCAGACGGTTACCACTCAGACGCCCGATCATATCGGACGGTTACCACTCAGACGCCCGATCATATCGGACGGTTACCACTCAGACGCCCGATCATATCAGACGGTTACCACTCAGACGCCCGATCATATCAGACGGTTACCACTCAGACGCCCGATCATATCAGACGGTTACCACTCAGACGCCCGATCATATCGGACAGTTACCACTCAGACGCCGGATCATATCAGATGGTTACCACTCAGACGCCCGATCATATCAGACGGTTACCACTCAGACGCCCGATCATATCAGACGGTTACCACTCAGACGCCCGATCATATTGGACAGTTACCACTCAGACGCCGGATCATATCAGACGGTTACCACTCAGACGCCGGATCATATCAGACGGTTACCACTCAAATGCCCGAACATATCAGACGGTTACCATTCAGACGCCCAATCATATCAGACGGTTACCACTCAGACGTCCGATCATATTGGACAGTTACCACTCAGACGCCGGATCATATCAGACGGTTACCACTCAGACGCCGGATCATATCAGACGGTTACCACTCAAATGCCCGAACATATCAGACGGTTACCACTCAGACGCCCGATCATATCAGACGGTTACCACTCAGACGCCGGATCATATCAGACGGTTACCACTCAGACGTCCGATCATATCAGACGGTTACCACTCAGACGCCCGATCATATCAGGCGGTTACCACTCAAACGCTCAATCATATCAGACGGTTACCACTAAGATGTCCGATGATACCAGACGGTTACCACTCAGACGCCCGATCCCTGGCATTTTTGCATGAGTATATTTCACTCCAATGGTGGGAGGAACTACGGGTATATGTGACCCACGAGAGGCGCCACCTCGCTGATCACGTGGCCGTCTACATAATACATGCAAAATTTATGCAGCAACTTCTTGCTGCGCTTTTACTTTTCAGGCTGCAACAAATGGTTAATGTATGGGTCCCCATTGAATTATGGGAAATTACAGCTGTCAGACAAGCTTCATCTATAATCATCAGACATTGCAATCGCATTAGTCTCCATGGGAGGCGTGGGCTTAGGGTTGTTTAGTCCGTTATAGAGAGACCCTGATCATTAGCCAGGGTGAAAGGTAACCCAGACAGGTGATAATGATTTTACTTTTTAAGGAGACAGACATATTGGCAGTAAGGACCCTTTAAAAAATAGCAGAAACTTGGGACATAACTGAAGATAGGAAAACCATAATTAATGCAGATATTGATCTTTCTTCCCACTTATCAATCAATACTTTTTTGTAAATATAAGGAAAGACATGGTGGGAAAGTGTTCTGTAACATTTCCTTGGGAAAAGCCGGGTTATTATTAATTGTCCTTCCGTACACAAAACTGAAGCAGCGATGATCTGCATGGTCTGACACTAGAGACACCCCATAAGACCTGCCATACACCGGGAACCCCACACAAGACCCAACGTACACCGGGAACACTCCACAACACCCAACGTACACTGGGAATACTCTACAACACTCAACACACACCGGGAACACCCCACAAGACCCAACGTACACCGGGAACACTCCACAAGACCTGTCGTATACCAGAAACACCCCACAAGACATGCCGTATACCGGGAACACCTCACAAGACCTGCCATACACCGGGAACCCCACACAAGACCCAGCGTAAACCGGGAACACTCCACAACACCCAACGTACACCGGGAACACTCCACAACCCCCAACACACACCGGGAACACCCCACAAGACCCAACGTACACCGGGAACACTCTACAAACACCCAATGTACACTGTGAACACTCCGTAGCACCCAACACACCCCGGGAACACCCCAAAAGACCCAACGTACACTGGGAACACTCCACAAGACCAGCCGTATACCAGAAACACCCCACAAGACCTGCCGTATACCGGGAACACCTCACAAGACCTGCCATACACCGGGAACCCCACACAAGACCCAACGTACATTGGGAACACTCCACAACACCAACATACACCGGGAACACTCTACAAGACCCAACATACACCTGGAACACTCCACAAAACTCAACGTACACCGGGAACACTCCACAACACCCAACATACACTGGGAACACTCTACAAGACCCAACATACACCGGGAACACTCCACAACACCCAACATACACTGGGAACACCCCACAAGACCCAACGTACACCGGGAACACTCCACAAGACCTGCCGTATACCAGAAACACCCCACAAGACATGCCGTATACCGGGAACACCTCACAAGACCTGCCATACACCGGGAACCCCACACAAGACCCAGAGTACACCGGGAACACTCCACAACACCCAACGTACACCGGGAACACTCCACAACCCCCAACACACACCGGGAACACCCCACAAGACCCAACGTACACCGGGAACACTCTACAAACACCCAATGTACACTGTGAACACTCCGCAGCACCCAACACACCCCGGGAACACCCCAAAAGACCCAACGTACACTGGGAACACTCCACAAGACCAGCCGTATACCAGAAACACCCCACAAGACCTGCCGTATACCGGGAACATCTCACAAGACCTGCTATACACCGGGAACCCCACACAAGACCCAACATACATTGGGAACACTCCACAACACCAACATACACCGGGAACACTCTACAAGACCCAACATACACCTGGAACACTCCACAAAACTCAACGTACACCGGGAACACTCCACAACAGCCAACATACACTGGGAACACTCTACAAGACCCAACATACACCGGGAACACTCCACAAGACCCAACGTACACAGGGAACACTCCACAAGACCTGCCATATACCAGAAACACCCCACAACACCTGCGGTATACCGGGAACACTCCACAAAAACCAACGTACACTGGGAACACTCCCAAGACCTGACGTATGCCAGAAACACCCCACAAGACCTGCCGTACACCGGGAACCCCACACAAGACCCAACGTACATCGGGAACACTCCACAACACCAACATACACCTGGAACACTCTACAAGACCCAACATACACCTGGAACACTCCATAAAACCCAACGTACACCGGGAACACTCCACAACAGCCAAAATACACTGGGAACACTCTACAAGACCCAACATACACGGGGAACACTCCACAAGACCCAACGTACACTGGGAACACTCCACAACACCAGCCGTATACCAGAAACACCCCACAAGACCTGCCGTATACCAGGAACACCTCACAAGACCTGCCATACACCGGGAACCCCACACAAGACCCAACATACATTGGGAACACTCCACAACACCAACATACACCGGGAACACTCTACAAGACCCAACATACACTTGGAACACTCCACAAAACTCAACGTACACCGGGAACACTCCACAACACCCAACATACACTGGGAACACTCTACAAGACCCAACATACACCGGGAACACTCCACAAGACCCAACGTACACAGGGAACACTCCACAAGACCTGCCATATACCAGAAACACCCCACAACACCTGCGGTATACCGGGAACACTCCACAAAAACCAACGTACACTGGGAACACTCCCAAGACCTGACGTATGCCAGAAACACCCCACAAGACCTGCCGTACACCGGGAACCCCACACAAGACCCAACGTACATCGGGAACACTCCACAACACCAACATACACCTGGAACACTCTACAAGACCCAACATACACCTGGAACACTCCATAAAACCCAACGTACACCGGGAACACTCCACAACACCCAACATACACTGGGAACACTCTACAAGACCCAACATACACGGGGAACACTCCACAAGACCCAACGTACACGGGGAACACTCCACAAGACCCGCCATATACCAGAAACACCCCACAACACCTGCTGTATACCGGGAACACTCCACAAAACCCAACGTACACTGGGAACACTCCACAAGACCTGACGTATGCCAGAAACACCCCAAAAGACCTGCTGTATACCGGGAACACTTCACAAGACCTGCTGTATACCGGGAACACCCCATAAGACCCAAAGTACACCGGGAACACTCCACAACCCCCAACACACACCGGGAACACCCCACAAGACCCAACGTACACCGGGAACACTCTACAAACACCCAATGTACACTGTGAACACTCCGCAGCACCCAACACACCCCGGGAACACCCCAAAAGACCCAACGTACACTGGGAACACTCCACAAGACCAGCCGTATACCAGAAACACCCCACAAGACCTGCCGTATACCGGGAACACCTCACAAGACCTGCCATACACCGGGAACCCCACACAAGACCCAACGTACATTGGGAACACTCCACAACACCAACATACACCGGGAACACTCTACAAGACCCAACATACACCTGGAACACTCCACAAAACTCAACGTACACCGGGAACACTCCACAACACCCAACATACACTGGGAACACTCTACAAGACCCAACATACACCGGGAACACTCCACAAGACCCAACGTACACAGGGAACACTCCACAAGACCTGCCATATACCAGAAACACCCCACAACACCTGCGGTATACCGGGAACACTCCACAAAAACCAACGTACACTGGGAACACTCCCAAGACCTGACGTATGCCAGAAACACCCCACAAGACCTGCCGTACACCGGGAACCCCACACAAGACCCAACGTACATCGGGTACACTCCACAACACCAACATACACCTGGAACACTCTACAAGACCCAACATACACCTGGAACACTCCATAAAACCCAACGTACACCGGGAACACTCCACAACACCCAACATACACTGGGAACACTCTACAAGACCCAACATACACGGGGAACACTCCACAAGACCCAACGTACACGGGGAACACTCCACAAGACCCGCCATATACCAGAAACACCCCACAACACCTGCTGTATACCGGGAACACTCCACAAAACCCAACGTACACTGGGAACACTCCACAAGACCTGACGTATGCCAGAAACACCCCACAAGACCTGCTGTATACCGGGAACACTTCACAAGACCTGCTGTATAACGGGAACACCCCATAAGACCCAAAGTACACCGGGAACACTCCACAAGACCTGCCGTATTAAAAAAAAAAACACAAGACCTGCCGTATACCGGGAACACCTCACAAGACCTGCCGTATACCGGGAACACCCCACAAGACCTGCCGTATACCAGGAACACCCCACAAGACCTGCCGTATACTGGGACACACCACAAGACCCGCCATATACCAGGAACACCCCACAAGACTCGCTGTATACCGGAAACACCCCACAAGACCTGCCGTATACCGGGAACACCTCACAAGACCGGACGTATACCGGGAACACCCCACAAGACCTGCCGTATACCGGGAACACTCCACAAGACCTGCCGTACACCGGGAACCCCACACAAGATCCAACGTACATTGGGAACACTCCACAACACCAACATACACCGGGAACACTCTACAAGACCCAACATACACCGGGAACACTCCACAAAACCCAACGCACACCAGGAACACCCCACAAGACCCAACGTACACTGGGAACACTCCACAAGACCTGCCATATACCAGAAACACCCCACAACACCTGCCGTATACTGGGAACACCCCACAACACCTGCCATATAACAGAAACACCCCACAACACCTGCCGTATACCGGGAACACCCCACAACACCTGCCGTATACCGGTAACAGCCCAATATTGAGACACGCGCAGTCTACTAACACACCGCTACATCAGATATCAGAGCGTCTCCCCGGTTTGGACACATTTCTAGATGTGGAATAGATGATAAATCCCGATATGCAGTGACAGCTCGCCAGGTGGCGGCTTCTGATCACGCAGCGAGACGCTCTTATCTTGATAGGACGGCTCTTCCTATTCAACAGCTTAAAAGGCCAAACACCTCATTAATTCCAGCAGCTGGGGCCGAGCGGAAAATTAATTTAAAGAAAAATCGTGATTAACTCTTTTGAAGCCATAAACTAATAGAATTAATCCAAGCAGGGTTATGCCTCTATTGTTGGCTTCAAAGGAAGGGGAACGGAGACTTAATTGAAATATTCATCTGTGGCGCCTGCCGAGCAGAGTCCTCCTATGGAGCCGCTGCGCACCCTGCAATCTGCACACACATCAATATCCCCACTACGCAGACAATGATTACTGCAAAACCCAAACGCTCTATAAAATCCAACCTACTACACCGGATAAGTATTGTTACAAAGCCGTCTGCTTGCCAATGGGGTGCGACCTGCAACTATCGGACATTCATGGTGATTCCAGTAAAAATATCATAAGTGGTCCACATAGGACGGCCCCTATAATCAGTGACAGGTTGGCGCATCAGGGGGACCACGAGGGTTAAAAATCTGCTCGGGAAGAGGGAAAGAGACAGCAAGTGACGGTAGAAGCTACAAATATGGCGGTGGGGCGGAAGGGTATTGTAGGCTGGAGGTTGAAGAAATTGGGTTTTCACATTGCATTTAAAGGTTTAGGAACAGGGGGAGAGTCTGCCGTGTGAGGGAAGCAGAGGTTTGAGGAAGGTTTTAGGAGGACAGGAGATTACATGTGGGGAGGTATCAGGAGATTAAGTCAGAGATGTACGGAGAGGAAAGGTTATATACTGGAGATTATGTGTGGAGAGGTATCAGGAGATTAGGTCATAGATGTATAGAGGGGACAGGTTATATACTGGAGATTATGTGTGGAGAGGTATCGGGAGATTAGGGCACAAATGTATGGAGAGGACATGTTATATATTGGAGATTATGTGGGGAGGTATCATGAGATTAGGGCAGAGATGTGTGGAGAGGACAGGTTATATATTAGAGATTATGTGGGGATATATCAGGAGATTAGGGCAGAGATGTATAGAGGGGACAGGTTATGGACTGGAGATTATGTGGGGAGGTATCAGGAGATAAGGGCAGAGATGTATGGACGGGACAGGTTATATAATAGAGATTATGTGGGGAGGTATCAGGAGATTAGGGCAGAGATGTATGGAGAGGACAGATTATATATTAGAGATTATGTGGGGATATATCAGGAGATTAGGGCAGAGATGTATAGAGGGGACAGGTTATGGACTGGAGATTATGTGGGGAGGTATCAGGAGATAAGGGCAGAGATGTATGGACGGGACAGGTTATATAATGGAGATTATGTGGGGAGGTATCAGGAGATTAGGTCAGAGATGTATAGAGGGGACAGGTTATATACTGGAGATTATGTGGGGAGGTATCAGGAGATTAGGTCAGAGATGTATAGAGGGGACAGGTTATATACTGGAGATTATGTGTGGAGAGGTATCGGGAGATTAGGGCACAAATGTATGGAGAGGACAGGTTATATATTGGAGATTATGTGGGGAGGTATCATGAGATTAGGGCAGAGATGTGTGGAGAGGACAGGTTATATATTAGAGATTATGTGGGGATATATCAGGAGATTAGGGCAGAGATGTATAGAGGGGACAGGTTATGGACTGGAGATTATGTGGGGAGGTATCAGGAGATAAGGGCAGAGATGTATGGACGGGACAGGTTATATAATAGAGATTATGTGGGGAGGTATCAGGAGATTAGGGCAGAGATGTATGGAGAGGACAGATTATATATTAGAGATTATGTGGGGATATATCAGGAGATTAGGGCAGAGATGTATAGAGGGGACAGGTTATGGACTGGAGATTATGTGGGGAGGTATCAGGAGATAAGGGCAGAGATGTATGGACGGGACAGGTTATATAATGGAGATTATGTGGGGAGGTATCAGGAGATTAGGTCAGAGATGTGTGGAGAGGACAGGTTATATATTAGAGATTATGTGGGGATATATCAGGAGATTAGGACAGAGATGTATGGAGGACAGGTTATGGACTGGAGATTATGTGAGGATATATCATGAGATTAGGGCAGAGATGTATGGACGGGACAGGTTATATAATGGAGATTATGTGGGGAGGTATCAGTAGATTAGGACCGAGATGTATGGAGCACAAGTTAGGGATGGCTTTGTAGATCATTGTTAGTGTAATTTATCCAGGCAGCAGAATTGAGGATGGATTGGAGGAGGCAGGAGACTGTTAGATGGGAGACCACAGAGGAGGATGTTGTAGTAGTCTCAGGAGGAGATGATGAGGACCTACACTAGCATTTTTGTTGACTCGAGGTTGAGAAATCGAGAAATGTTTTTGAGGTGGAGGCAGAGGAGGTGATGAGTGTGGCAGGTCGCTATGCTGGGGTGTCCTCAGTGTCATAGAGGTTAGTGTAGTGCCATCTATCTCCTCCAGGTGGCAGCGAGAGGGGAGAACCAGGGAAGAGCGGGGCACACAAGCTTCTGGGCATGGTGGCACCAACACCAGTCTAGCAGGTATCCTCCATCCAGTAGGTGAAGTCGTTATAGGATGTTTTTATTTTCCTATTAACCCATTATCCTTCAGTTCTGTACCCAGATCATTGCACCTCCCCACTGTTGTGCCGCCATCTTGTTGTCACCCGCTGACGTATACTGTGCACTTCTCCTTTATATCTTCATCAGACGCCGTAAAGCACTTATATATTATGTATGGGATTTTACATGAGATCAGACTAAGCCAGAAAACAAATCCTCTGGAGAATTCTTCACATGCGAGGTCTTCCCACTAAGCGGTGTCAGCCCGAGCTTAATAATTCATCTCATTTATTAGACCAGCGATCTGCAGTAACAAATTGCCGGGGACAAGACAGAAATGGAGGTCGTGGGCGAAGTGTATAAATCCTGATCAAGACGAATAAGATCGATACGACAGACGACTCCAGAGTTGCGTTATTTATCAAAATCAGCAGGAGCTGAAATCACTGTATACAGCCTGCATGTGGCGGCACAGGTGCACCTCCGCCTTATAGGCGACACGCACACAACGCCGTCGCTGCAGATCCATGCCGCACTTCTGCAGGCCTCCATTCTGCTGTGCCGCCATATCACGCCATTAGTTTTTTCTTAAAAAATTCACATGAATCTGCGAGAAAAACTTCTGTATGACATGAAATTTCATTAAAGAGAACGTGTCGTAGGAAAGTGACCTATTATTTAAATCATTGTTTGTGGTTTTATTTATTTTTTTAATGTTGATAACATTTTTTTTATCTTTCATATCACAATCTATATAAAATAAAAATCTAAATTCTTGCAGTTCTCACACCGGCCACTAGTCCTAATATTCAACTCCTACATCCTCTTGGGAAAACAGACATTAGCAGCAAAGGACAGATTTACACCTAAATGTAGAGAAGTGTTAACTGAGCACGCTGTAATCTGGGCAAAGGTCATTGTACAGGAGGAGGAGGAGGTGAGCTGTGACATCACCTATTGTGAATGGTGGATCCTGTGTTATCTACTGTATATAGAGGTGTTATCAGTCATTGTACAGGAGGAGGAGGTGAGCTGTGATATCACTTATTGTGAATGGTGGATCCTGTGTAATCTACTGTATATAGAGGTGTTATCAGTCATTGTACAGGAGGAGGAGGTGAGCTGTGACATCACCTATTGTGAATGGTGGATCCCGTGTTATCTACTGTATATAGAGGTGTTACAGTCATTGTACAGGAGGGGGAGGAGGTGAGCTGTGACATCACCTATTGTGAATGGTGGATCCTGTGTTATCTACTGTATATAGAGATGTTATCAGTCATTGTACAGGAGGAGGAGGTGAGCTGTGACATCACCTATTGTGAATGGTGGATCCTGTGTTATCTACTGTATATAGAGGTGTTATCAGTCATTGTTCAGGAGGAGGAGGTGAGCTGTGACATTATCTATTGTGAATGGTGGATCATGTGTTATCTCCTGTATATAGAGGTGTTATCAGTCATTGTACAGGATGGGGAGGAGCAGTGATATCACCTATTGTGAATGGTGGATCCTGTGTTATCTCCTGTATATAGAGGTGTTATCAGTCGTACAGGAGGAGGAGGTGAGCTGTGATATCACCTATTGTGAATGGTGGGTCCTGTGTTATCTCCTGTATATAGAGGTATTATCAGTCATTGTACAGGAGGAGGTGAGCTGTGACATCACCTATTGTGAATGGCGGGTCCTGTGTTATCTACTATATATAGAGGTGTTATCAGTCATTGTACAGGAGGAGCAGGAGGTGAGCTGTGACATCACCTATTGTGAATGGTGGATCCTGTGTTATCTCCTGTATATAGAGGTGTTATCAGTCATTGTACAGGAGGAGGAGGTGAGCTGTGACATCACCCATTGTGAATGGTGGATCCTGTGTTATCTACTGTATATAGAGGTGTTATCTGTCATTGTACAGGAGGAGGAGGAGGTGAGCTGTGATATCACCTATTGTGAATGGTGGATTCTGTGTTATCTCTGGTATATAGAGGTGCTATCAGTCATTGTACAGGAGGAGGAGGTGAGCTGTGACATCACCTATTGTGAATGGTGGATCCTGTGTTATCTCCTGTATATAGAGGTGTTATCAGTCATTGTACAGGAGGAGGAGGAGGTGAGCTGTGACATCTCCTATTGTGAATGGTGGATCCTGTGTTATCTCCTGTATATAGAGGTGTTATCAGTCATTCTAGTCCTGTGTGTGATGATATGTGTGATAAGTGATCTGTAGCAGGCGTCTGGTATTAGGCTTAGTAGTCAGTGACTTAGTGAAAAGTTCAGATCTTTTTACATTGATAGTAGAGTTGGTGCCAATCCATTTGCAGGACCCCATCCAGTAGCGATGTCAGTAATGTGTGGCTGCCGGACGAGAGCACAGCAGACCGCCTCCACGGATCTGTGCCACGGCCTTGTGCACCAAGTGGTGATTTCTGGAGATGGAACTGGCCGACACCAAAAAGTCCCGTTACCATAACCAGGGTATTTGGGTCCAGGACTAGAACAGCGATCTGAGCCTTCTCCCCATCCGATTGTCTATACATCCAGGACAATATCTGACAGCAGGGATCCAGGAGGCAGCATAGCCACGGGGCGCATTACAGGGTTCTTCAGAGTCAGCGAAGACCTCTAGTTTTGGGACTCGCCACAAAGAAAGTCTCTAACATTCACAAAGTTCCACTTTCCTTCTAGGGCACTATAAACCGTGGATGTTTCTGCCTTCGGCCTTATTTTTGGAGTATAATCAGTCTCGTCAGTATGAATTAATCACAGGAATGACAGACACGTTTCTGGAAGTAGCTTCCTCTTCTGATGAACATCAAAGGGCGGCCGTGCAGCGATAGTCAGGCTTTCCTGAATCATCAAGGGTCTACTGAGGCTTTTACCACCTAAAATATATTTGCTTTTTACAGGTCCTCTGAGAAATCACCGATCACACGATCCAACATCGTCCTTCATCATCACACTCTGCCTACAAGTCTTTTTAACGAAATATATAGGATGCGGGGATCCATGTAGGAAATATTACTGCAATGTCTATGCTATGGGATTTCATATATATATATATATATAGATAAATAGATAGATAGATAGATTTATTTATATATGACGGTGTATAAAACATGTTCTCTGTTGATAAATACTGCAGACAGAGCAGTGGAGGAGGCTCCTGCTGCAGACAGAGCAGTGGGAGGAGGCTCCTGCTGCAGACAGAGCAGTGGGGGGAGGCTCCTGCTGTAGACAGAGCAGTGGGAGGAGGCTCCTGCTGTAGACAGAGCAGTGGGGGGAGGCTCCTGCTGTAGACAGAGCAGTGGGAGGAGGCTCCTGCTGTAGACAGAGCAGTGGAGGAGGCTCCTGCTGCAGACAGAGCAGTGGGAGGAGGCTCCTGCTGTAGACAGAGCAGTGGAGGAGGCTCCTGCTGTAGACAGAGCAGTGGAGGAGGCTCCTGCTGCAGACAGAGCAGTGGGGGGAGGCTCCTGCTACAGACAGAGCAGTGGGAGGAGGCTCCTGCTGTAGACAGAGCAGTGGGAGGAGGCTCCTGCTGTAGACAGAGCAGTGGAGGAGGCTCCTGCTGCAGACAGAGCAGTGGGAGGAGGCTCCTGCTGTAGACAGAGCAGTGGAGGAGGCTCCTGCTGTAGACAGAGCAGTGGGAGGAGGCTCCTGCTGTAGACAGAGCAGTGGAGGAGGCTCCTGCTGCAGACAGAGCAGTGGAGGAGGCTCCTGCTGCAGACAGAGCAGTGGGGGGGCTCCTGCTGTAGACAGAGCAGTGGAGGAGGCTCCTGCTGTAGACAGAGCAGTGGGTGGAGGCTCCTGCTGCAGACAGAGCAGTGGGAGGAGGCTCCTGCTGCAGACAGAGCAGTGGGTGGAGGCTCCTGCTGCAGACAGAGCAGTGGGAGGAGGCTCCTGCTGCAGACAGAGCAGTGGAGGAGGCTCCTGCTGCAGACAGAGCAGTGGAGGAGGCTCCTGCTGCAGACAGAGCAGTGGAGGAGGCTCCTGCTGCAGACAGAGCAGTGGGTGGAGGCTCCTGCTGCAGACAGAGCAGTGGGGGAGGGCTCTTGCTGTAGACAGAGCAGTGGAGGAGGCTCCTGCTGCAGACAGAGCAGTGGAGGAGGCTCCTGCTGTAGACAGAGCAGTGGAGGAGGCTCCTGCTGTAGACAGAGCAGTGGGTGGAGGCTCCTGCTGCAGACAGAGCAGTGGGGGAGGGCTCTTGCTGTAGACAGAGCAGTGGAGGAGGCTCCTGCTGCAGACAGAGCAGTGGGGGGAGGCTCCTGCTGCAGACAGAGCAGTGGAGGAGGCTCCTGCTGTAGACAGAGCAGTGGAGGAGGCTCCTGCTGCAGACAGAGCAGTGGGGGGAGGCTCCTGCTGCAGACAGAGCAGTGGGAGGAAGCTCCTGCTGTAGACAGAGCAGTGGAGGAGGCTCCTGCTGCAGACAGAGCAGTGGGAGGAGGCTCCTGCTGTAGACAGAGCAGTGGGTGGAGGCTCCTGCTGCAGACAGAGCAGTGGGAGGAGGCTCCTGCTGTAGACAGAGCAGTGGGAGGAGGCTCCTGCTGCAGACAGAGCAGTGGGAGGAGGCTCCTGCTGCAGACAGAGCAGTGGGAGGAAGCTCCTGCTGTAGACAGAGCAGTGGAGGAGGCTCCTGCTGCAGACAGAGCAGTGGGGGGAGGCTCCTGCTGCAGACAGAGCAGTGGAGGAGGCTCCTGCTGTAGACAGAGCAGTGGGGGGAGGCTCCTGCTGTAGACAGAGCAGTGGGGGAGGCTCCTGCTGCAGACAGAGCAGTGGGGGGAGGCTCCTGCTGCAGACAGAGCAGTGGGGGGGGGCTCCTGCTGCAGACAGAGCAGTGGGGGGAGGCTCCTGCTGCAGACAGAGCAGTGGAGGAGGCTCCTGCTGTAGACAGAGCAGTGGGAGGAGGCTCCTGCTGCAGACAGAGCAGTGGGGGGAGGCTCCTGCTGCAGACAGAGCAGTGGAGGAGGCTCCTGCTGTAGACAGAGCAGTGGGGGGAGGCTCCTGCTGTAGACAGAGCAGTGGGGGAGGCTCCTCCTGCAGACAGAGCAGTGGGGGGAGGCTCCTGCTGCAGACAGAGCTGTGGGGGGGGGGGCTCCTGCTGCAGACAGAGCAGTGGGGGGGGGGGCTCCTGCTGCAGACAGAGCAGTGGGGGGAGGCTCCTGCTGCAGACAGAGCAGTGGGGGGGGGCTCTTGCTGCAGACAGAGCAGTGGGGGAGGCTCCTGCTGCAGACAGAGCAGTGGGGGGAGGCTCCTGCTGCAGACAGAGCAGTGGGGGGAGGCTCCTGCTGCAGACAGAGCAGTGAGGGGGGGGCTCCTGCTGCAGACAGAGCAGTGGGTGAGGCTCCTGCTGCAGACAGAGCAGTGGGGGAGGGCTCTTGCTGCAGACAGAGCAGTGGGGGGGGGGCTCCTGCTGCAGACAGAGCAGTGGAGGAGGCTCCTGCTGCAGAAAGAGCAGTGGGGGGAGGCTCCTGCTGCAGACAGAGCAGTGGGGGGAGGCTCCTGCTGCAGACAGAGCAGTGGGGGGAGGCTCCTGCTGTAGACAGAGCAGTGGGGGGAGGCTCCTGCTGTAGACAGAGCAGTGGGAGGAGGCTCCTGCTGTAGACAGAGCAGTGGAGGAGGCTCCTGCTGCAGACAGAGCAGTGGGGGGAGGCTCCTGCTGCAGACAGAGCAGTGGAGGAGGCTCCTGCTGTAGACAGAGCAGTGGAGGAGGCTCCTGCTGCAGACAGAGCAGTGGGGAGAGGCTCCTGCTGCAGACAGAGCAGTGGGAGGAAGCTCCTGCTGTAGACAGAGCAGTGGAGGAGGCTCCTGCTGCAGACAGAGCAGTGGGAGGAGGCTCCTGCTGTAGACAGAGCAGTGGGAGGAGGCTCCTGCTGCAGACAGAGCAGTGAGAGGAGGCTCCTGCTGTAGACAGAGCAGTGGGAGGAGGCTCCTGCTGCAGACAGAGCAGTGGGAGGAGGCTCCTGCTGCAGACAGAGCAGTGGGAGGAAGCTCCTGCTGTAGACAGAGCAGTGGAGGAGGCTCCTGCTGCAGACAGAGCAGTGGGGGGAGGCTCCTGCTGCAGACAGAGCAGTGGAGGAGGCTCCTGCTGTAGACAGAGCAGTGGGGGGAGGCTCCTGCTGTAGACAGAGCAGTGGGGGAGGCTCCTGCTGTAGACAGAGCAGTGGGGGGAGGCTCCTGCTGCAGACAGAGCAGTGGGGGGAGGCTCCTGCTGCAGACAGAGCAGTGAGGGGGGGGGCTCCTGCTGCAGACAGAGCAGTGGGTGAGGCTCCTGCTGCAGACAGAGCAGTGGGGGAGGGCTCTTGCTGCAGACAGAGCAGTGGGGGGGGGGCTCCTGCTGCAGACAGAGCAGTGGAGGAGGCTCCTGCTGCAGAAAGAGCAGTGGGGGGAGGCTCCTGCTGCAGACAGAGCAGTGGGGGGAGGCTCCTGCTGCAGACAGAGCAGTAGGGGAGGCTCCTGCTGCAGACAGAGCAGTAGGGGAGGCTCCTGCTGCTGACAGAGCAGTGGGGGGGCTCCTGCTGCAGACAGAGCAGTGGGGGAGGCTCCTGCTGCAGACAGAGCAGTGGAGGAGGCTCCTGCTGCAGACAGAGCAGTGGGGGGAGGCTCCTGCTGCAGACAGAGCAGTGGGGGGAGGCTCCTGCTGCAGACAGAGCAGTGGGGGGAGGCTCCTGCTGCAGACAGAGCAGTGGAGGAGGCTCCTGCTGCAGACAGAGCAGTGGAGGAGGCTCCTGCTGCAGACAGAGCAGTGGAGGAGGCTCCTGCTGCAGACAGGACAGTGGGGGAGGGCTCTTGCTGCAGACAGAGCAGTAGGGGGGGCTACTGCTGCAGAGAGAGCAGTGGAGGAGGCTCCTGCTGCAGACAGAGCAGTGGGGGGAGGCTCCTGCTGCAGACAGCAGTGGGGGGAGGCTCCTGCTGCAGACAGAGCAGTGGAGGAGGCTCCTGCTGCAGACAGAGCAGTGGGGGGAGGCTCCTGCTGCAGACAGAGCAGTGGGGGGAGGCTCCTGCTGCAGACAGAGCAGTGGGGGGAGGCTCCTGCTGCAGACAGAGCAGTGGAGGAGGCTCCTGCTGCAGACAGAGCAGTGGAGGAGGCTCCTGCTGCAGACAGAGCAGTGGAGGAGGCTCCTGCTGCAGACAGAGCAGTGGAGGAGGCTCCTGCTGCAGACAGAGCAGTGGGGGGAGGCTCCTGCTGCAGACAGCAGTGGGGGGAGGCTCCTGCTGCAGACAGAGCAGTGGGGGGAGGCTCCTGCTGCAGACAGAGCAGTGGGGGGAGGCTCCTGCTGCAGACAGAGCAGTGGAGGAGGCTCCTGCTGCAGACAGAGCAGTGGGGGGAGGCTCCTGCTGCAGACAGAGGAGTGGGGGAGGCTCCTGCTGCAGACAGAGCAGTGGGGGGAGGCTCCTGCTGCATACAGAGCAGTGGGGGGAGGCTCCTGCTGCAGACAGAGCAATGGGGGGAGGGTCCTGCTGCAAACAGAGCAGTGGGGGGAGGCTCCTGCTGCAGACAGAGCAGTGGAGGAGGCTCCTGCTGCACACAGAGCAGTGGGGGGAGGCTCCTGCTGCAGACAGAGCAGTGGGGGGAGGCTCCTGCTGCAGACAGAGCAGTGAGGGGGGGGCTCCTGCTGCAGACAGAGCAGTGGGTGAGGCTCCTGCTGCAGACAGAGCAGTGGGGGAGGGCTCTTGCTGCAGACAGAGCAGTGGGGGGGGGGCTCCTGCTGCAGACAGAGCAGTGGAGGAGGCTCCTGCTGCAGAAAGAGCAGTGGGGGGAGGCTCCTGCTGCAGACAGAGCAGTGGGGGGAGGCTCCTGCTGCAGACAGAGCAGTAGGGGAGGCTCCTGCTGCTGACAGAGCAGTGGGGGGGCTCCTGCTGCAGACAGAGCAGTGGGGGAGGCTCCTGCTGCAGACAGAGCAGTGGAGGAGGCTCCTGCTGCAGACAGAGCAGTGGGGGGAGGCTCCTGCTGCAGACAGAGCAGTGGGGGGAGGCTCCTGCTGCAGACAGAGCAGTGGGGGGAGGCTCCTGCTGCAGACAGAGCAGTGGAGGAGGCTCCTGCTGCAGACAGAGCAGTGGGGGAGGGCTCTTGCTGCAGACAGAGCAGTGGGGGTGGGGCTCCTGCTGCAGACAGAGCAGTGGGGGGAGGCTCCTGCTGCAGACAGAGCAGTGGGGGGAGGCTCCTGCTGCAGACAGAGCAGTGGAGGAGGCTCCTGCTGCAGACAGAGCAGTGGAGGAGGCTCCTGCTGCAGACAGGGCAGTGGGGGAGGGCTCTTGCTGCAGACAGAGCAGTGGGGGGGGCTCCTGCTGCAGAGAGAGCAGTGGAGGAGGCTCCTGCTGCAGACAGAGCAGTGGGGGGAGGCTCCTGCTGCAGACAGCAGTGGGGGGAGGCTCCTGCTGCAGACAGAGCAGTGGAGGAGGCTCCTGCTGCAGACAGAGCAGTGGGGGGAGGCTCCTGCTGCAGACAGAGCAGTGGGGGGAGGCTCCTGCTGCAGACAGAGCAGTGGGGGGAGGCTCCTGCTGCAGACAGAGCAGTGGAGGAGGCTCCTGCTGCAGACAGAGCAGTGGAGGAGGCTCCTGCTGCAGACAGAGCAGTGGAGGAGGCTCCTGCTGCAGACAGAGCAGTGGAGGAGGCTCCTGCTGCAGACAGAGCAGTGGGGGGAGGCTCCTGCTGCAGACAGCAGTGGGGGGAGGCTCCTGCTGCAGACAGAGCAGTGGGGGGAGGCTCCTGCTGCAGACAGAGCAGTGGGGGGAGGCTCCTGCTGCAGACAGAGCAGTGGAGGAGGCTCCTGCTGTAGACAGAGCAGTGGGGGGAGGCTCCTGCTGCAGACAGAGGAGTGGGGGAGGCTCCTGCTGAAGACAGAGCAGTGGGGGGAGGCTCCTGCTGCATACAGAGCAGTGGGGGGAGGCTCCTGCTGCAGACAGAGCAATGGGGGGAGGCTCCTGCTGCAGACAGAGCAGTGGGGGGAGGCTCCTGCTGCAGACAGAGCAGTGGAGGAGGCTCCTGCTGCACACAGAGCAGTGGGGGGAGGCTCCTGCTGCAGACAGAGCAGTGAAGGAGGCTCCTGCTGCAGACAGAGCAGTGGGGGGAGGCTCCTGCTGCAGACAGAGCAGTGGGGGGAGGCTCCTGCTGCAGACAGAGCAGTGGAGGAGGCTCCTGCTGCAGACAGAGCAGTGGAGGAGGCTCCTGCTGCAGACAGAGCAGTGGGGGGAGGCTCCTGCTGCAGACAGAGCAGTGGGGGGAGGCTCCTGCTGCAGACAGAGCAGTGGGGGGAGGCTCCTGCTGCAGACAGAGCAGTGGGGGGAGGCTCCTGCTGCAGACAGAGCAGTGGGGGGGGGGCTCTTGCTGCAGACAGAGCAGTGGGGGAGGCTTCTGCTGCAGACAGAGCATGGGGGGAGGCTCCTGCTGCAGACAGAGCATGGGGGGAGGCTCCTGCTGCAGACAGAGCAGTGGAGAAGGCTCCTGCTGCAGACAGAGCAGTGGGGGGACGCTCCTGCTGCAGACAGAGCAGTGGGGGGCTCTTGCTGCAGACAGAGCAGTGGGGGAGGGCTCTTGCTGCAGACAGAGCAGTGGGGGGAGGCTCCTGCTGCAGACAGAGCAGTGGAGGAGGCTCCTGCTGCAGACAGAGCAGTGGGGGAGGCTCCTGCTGCAGACAGGGCAGTGGGGGGAGGCTCCTGCTGCAGACAGGGCAGTGGGGGGAGGCTCCTGCTGCAGACAGGGCAGTGGAGGAGGCTCCTGCTGTAGACAGAGCAGTGGGAGGAGGCTCCTGCTGCAGACAGAGCAGTGGGAGGAGGCTCCTGCTGCAGACAGAGCAGTGGGAGGAAGCTCCTGCTGTAGACAGAGCAGTGGAGGAGGCTCCTGCTGCAGACAGAGCAGTGGGGGGAGGCTCCTGCTGCAGACAGAGCAGTGGAGGAGGCTCCTGCTGTAGACAGAGCAGTGGGGGGAGGCTCCTGCTGTAGACAGAGCAGTGGGGGAGGCTCCTGCTGTAGACAGAGCAGTGGGGGGAGGCTCCTGCTGCAGACAGAGCAGTGGGGGGAGGCTCCTGCTGCAGACAGAGCAGTGAGGGGGGGGGCTCCTGCTGCAGACAGAGCAGTGGGTGAGGCTCCTGCTGCAGACAGAGCAGTGGGGGAGGGCTCTTGCTGCAGACAGAGCAGTGGGGGGGGGGCTCCTGCTGCAGACAGAGCAGTGGAGGAGGCTCCTGCTGCAGAAAGAGCAGTGGGGGGAGGCTCCTGCTGCAGACAGAGCAGTGGGGGGAGGCTCCTGCTGCAGACAGAGCAGTAGGGGAGGCTCCTGCTGCTGACAGAGCAGTGGGGGGGCTCCTGCTGCAGACAGAGCAGTGGGGGAGGCTCCTGCTGCAGACAGAGCAGTGGAGGAGGCTCCTGCTGCAGACAGAGCAGTGGGGGGAGGCTCCTGCTGCAGACAGAGCAGTGGGGGGAGGCTCCTGCTGCAGACAGAGCAGTGGGGGGAGGCTCCTGCTGCAGACAGAGCAGTGGAGGAGGCTCCTGCTGCAGACAGAGCAGTGGAGGAGGCTCCTGCTGCAGACAGAGCAGTGGAGGAGGCTCCTGCTGCAGACAGGACAGTGGGGGAGGGCTCTTGCTGCAGACAGAGCAGTGGGGGGGCTACTGCTGCAGAGAGAGCAGTGGAGGAGGCTCCTGCTACAGACAGAGCAGTGGGGGGAGGCTCCTGCTGCAGACAGCAGTGGGGGGAGGCTCCTGCTGCAGACAGAGCAGTGGAGGAGGCTCCTGCTGCAGACAGAGCAGTGGGGGGAGGCTCCTGCTGCAGACAGAGCAGTGGGGGGAGGCTCCTGCTGCAGACAGAGCAGTGGAGGAGGCTCCTGCTGCAGACAGAGCAGTGGAGGAGGCTCCTGCTGCAGACAGAGCAGTGGAGGAGGCTCCTGCTGCAGACAGAGCAGTGGAGGAGGCTCCTGCTGCAGACAGAGCAGTGGGGGGAGGCTCCTGCTGCAGACAGCAGTGGGGGGAGGCTCCTGCTGCAGACAGAGCAGTGGGGGGAGGCTCCTGCTGCAGACAGAGCAGTGGGGGGAGGCTCCTGCTGCAGACAGAGCAGTGGAGGAGGCTCCTGCTGCAGACAGAGCAGTGGGGGGAGGCTCCTGCTGCAGACAGAGGAGTGGGGGAGGCTCCTGCTGCAGACAGAGCAGTGGGGGGAGGCTCCTGCTGCATACAGAGCAGTGGGGGGAGGCTCCTGCTGCAGACAGAGCAATGGGGGGAGGCTCCTGCTGCAAACAGAGCAGTGGGGGGAGGCTCCTGCTGCAGACAGAGCAGTGGAGGAGGCTCCTGCTGCACACAGAGCAGTGGGGGGAGGCTCCTGCTGCAGACAGAGCAGTGGGGGGAGGCTCCTGCTGCAGACAGAGCAGTGAGGGGGGGGCTCCTGCTGCAGACAGAGCAGTGGGTGAGGCTCCTGCTGCAGACAGAGCAGTGGGGGAGGGCTCTTGCTGCAGACAGAGCAGTGGGGGGGGGGGCTCCTGCTGCAGACAGAGCAGTGGAGGAGGCTCCTGCTGCAGAAAGAGCAGTGGGGGGAGGCTCCTGCTGCAGACAGAGCAGTGGGGGGAGGCTCCTGCTGCAGACAGAGCAGTAGGGGAGGCTCCTGCTGCTGACAGAGCAGTGGGGGGGCTCCTGCTGCAGACAGAGCAGTGGGGGAGGCTCCTGCTGCAGACAGAGCAGTGGAGGAGGCTCCTGCTGCAGACAGAGCAGTGGGGGGAGGCTCCTGCTGCAGACAGAGCAGTGGGGGGAGGCTCCTGCTGCAGACAGAGCAGTGGGGGGAGGCTCCTGCTGCAGACAGAGCAGTGGAGGAGGCTCCTGCTGCAGACAGAGCAGTGGGGGAGGGCTCTTGCTGCAGACAGAGCAGTGGGGGTGGGGCTCCTGCTGCAGACAGAGCAGTGGGGGGAGGCTCCTGCTGCAGACAGAGCAGTGGGGGGAGGCTCCTGCTGCAGACAGAGCAGTGGAGGAGGCTCCTGCTGCAGACAGAGCAGTGGAGGAGGCTCCTGCTGCAGACAGGGCAGTGGGGGAGGGCTCTTGCTGCAGACAGAGCAGTGGGGGGGGCTCCTGCTGCAGAGAGAGCAGTGGAGGAGGCTCCTGCTGCAGACAGAGCAGTGGGGGGAGGCTCCTGCTGCAGACAGCAGTGGGGGGAGGCTCCTGCTGCAGACAGAGCAGTGGAGGAGGCTCCTGCTGCAGACAGAGCAGTGGGGGGAGGCTCCTGCTGCAGACAGAGCAGTGGGGGGAGGCTCCTGCTGCAGACAGAGCAGTGGGGGGAGGCTCCTGCTGCAGACAGAGCAGTGGAGGAGGCTCCTGCTGCAGACAGAGCAGTGGAGGAGGCTCCTGCTGCAGACAGAGCAGTGGAGGAGGCTCCTGCTGCAGACAGAGCAGTGGAGGAGGCTCCTGCTGCAGACAGAGCAGTGGGGGGAGGCTCCTGCTGCAGACAGCAGTGGGGGGAGGCTCCTGCTGCAGACAGAGCAGTGGGGGGAGGCTCCTGCTGCAGACAGAGCAGTGGGGGGAGGCTCCTGCTGCAGACAGAGCAGTGGAGGAGGCTCCTGCTGTAGACAGAGCAGTGGGGGGAGGCTCCTGCTGCAGACAGAGGAGTGGGGGAGGCTCCTGCTGAAGACAGAGCAGTGGGGGGAGGCTCCTGCTGCATACAGAGCAGTGGGGGGAGGCTCCTGCTGCAGACAGAGCAATGGGGGGAGGCTCCTGCTGCAGACAGAGCAGTGGGGGGAGGCTCCTGCTGCAGACAGAGCAGTGGAGGAGGCTCCTGCTGCACACAGAGCAGTGGGGGGAGGCTCCTGCTGCAGACAGAGCAGTGAAGGAGGCTCCTGCTGCAGACAGAGCAGTGGGGGGAGGCTCCTGCTGCAGACAGAGCAGTGGGGGGAGGCTCCTGCTGCAGACAGAGCAGTGGAGGAGGCTCCTGCTGCAGACAGAGCAGTGGAGGAGGCTCCTGCTGCAGACAGAGCAGTGGGGGGAGGCTCCTGCTGCAGACAGAGCAGTGGGGGGAGGCTCCTGCTGCAGACAGAGCAGTGGGGGGAGGCTCCTGCTGCAGACAGAGCAGTGGGGGGAGGCTCCTGCTGCAGACAGAGCAGTGGGGGGGGGGGCTCTTGCTGCAGACAGAGCAGTGGGGGAGGCTTCTGCTGCAGACAGAGCATGGGGGGAGGCTCCTGCTGCAGACAGAGCATGGGGGGAGGCTCCTGCTGCAGACAGAGCAGTGGAGAAGGCTCCTGCTGCAGACAGAGCAGTGGGGGGACGCTCCTGCTGCAGACAGAGCAGTGGGGGGCTCTTGCTGCAGACAGAGCAGTGGGGGAGGGCTCTTGCTGCAGACAGAGCAGTGGGGGGAGGCTCCTGCTGCAGACAGAGCAGTGGAGGAGGCTCCTGCTGCAGACAGAGCAGTGGGGGAGGCTCCTGCTGCAGACAGGGCAGTGGGGGGAGGCTCCTGCTGCAGACAGGGCAGTGGGGGGAGGCTCCTGCTGCAGACAGGGCAGTGGAGGAGGCTCCTGCTGCAGACAGAGCAGTGGGGGAGGCTCCTGCTGCAGACAGGGCAGTGGGGGGAGGCTCCTGCTGCAGACAGGGCAGAGGGGGGGCTCCTGTTACAGACAGAGAAGTGGGGGGAGGCTCCTGCTGCAGACAGCAGTGAGGGGAGGCTCCTGCTGCAGACAGGGCAGTGGGAGGAGGCTCCTGCTGCAGACAGGGCAGAGGGAGGGGGGCTCCTGTTACAGACAGAGAAGTGGGGGGAGGCTCCTGCTGCAGACAGAGCAGTGGGGGAGGCTCCTGCTGCAGACAGGGCAGTGTGGGGAGGCTCCTGCTGCAGACAGGGCAGTGTGGGGAGGCTCCTGCTGCAGACAGAGCAGTGGAGGAGGCTCCTGCTGCAGACAGGGCAGTGGAGGAGGCTCCTGCTGCAGACAGAGCAGTGGGGGAGGCTCCTGCTGCAGACAGGGCAGTGGGGGGAGGCTCCTGCTGCAGACAGGGCAGGGGGGAGGCTCCTGTTACAGACAGAGAAGTGGGGGGAGGCTCCTGCTGCAGACAGAGAAGTGGGGGGAGGCTCCTGCAGCAGACAGAGCAGTGGGGGGACGCTCCTGCTGCAGACAGAGCAGTGGGGGGAGGATCCTGCTGCAGACAGAGCAGTGGGGGAGGCTTCTGCTGCAGACAGAGCAGTGGAGGAGGCTCCTGCTGCAGACAGAGCAGTAGGGGGAGGATCCTGCTGCAGACAGAGCAGTGGGGGGAGGCTCCTGCTGCAGACAGAGCAGTGGAGGAGGCTTCTGCTGCAGACAGAGCAGTGGGGGGAGGCTCCTGCTGCAGACAGAGCAGTGGGGGGGGCTCTTGCTGCAGACAGAGCAGTGGAGGAGGCTCCTGTTGCAGACAGAGTAGTGGGGGGGGCTCCTGCTGCAGACAGAGCAGTGGGGGGAGGCTCCTGCTGCAGACAGAGCAGTGGGGGGAGGCTCCTGCTGCAGACAGAGCAGTGGGGGAGGCTCCTGCTGCAGACAGAGCAGTGGAGGAGGCTCCTGTTGCAGACAGAGTAGTGGGGGGAGCTCCTGCTGCAGAGCTCCTGCTGCAGACAGACCAGTGGGGGGAGGCTCCTGCTACAGACAGAGCAGTGGGGGAGGCTTCTGCTGCAGACAGAGCAGTGGGGGAGGCTTCTGCTGCAGACAGAGCAGTGGGGGAGGCTTCTGCTGCAGACAGAGCAGTGGGGGGAGGCTCCTGCTGCAGACAGAGCAGTGGGGGGGGGCTCTTGCTGCAGACAGAGCAGTGGGGGGAGGCTCCTGCTGCAGACAGAGCAGTGGGGGAGGCTCCTGCTGCAGACAGAGTAGTGTGTGGTGGGGGGGGCTCCTGCTGCAGACAGAGTAGTGGGGGGGCTCCTGCTGCAGACAGAGTAGTGGGGGGGGGCTCCTGCTGCAGACAGAGTAGTGGGGGGAGGCTCCTGCTGCAGACAGAGGAGTGGGGGAGGCTCCTGCTGAAGACAGAGCAGTGGGGGGAGGCTCCTGCTGCATACAGAGCAGTGGGGGGAGGCTCCTGCTGCAGACAGAGCAATGGGGGGAGGCTCCTGCTGCAGACAGAGCAGTGGGGGGAGGCTCCTGCTGCAGACAGAGCAGTGGAGGAGGCTCCTGCTGCACACAGAGCAGTGGGGGGAGGCTCCTGCTGCAGACAGAGGAGTGGAGGAGGCTCCTGCTGCAGACAGAGCAGTGGGGGGAGGCTCCTGCTGCAGACAGAGCAGTGGGGGGAGGCTCCTGCTGCAGACGGAGCAGTGGAGGAGGCTCCTGCTGCAGACAGAGCAGTGGGGGGAGGCTCCTGCTGCAGACAGAGCAGTGGGGGGAGGCAACTGCTGCAGACAGAGCAGTGGGGGGAGGCTCATGCTGCAGACAGAGCAGTGGGGGGAGGCTCCTGCTGCAGACAGAGCAGTGGGGGGGGGCTCTTGCTGCAGACAGAGCAGTGGGGGAGGCTTCTGCTGCAGACAGAGCAGTGGAGAAGGCTCCTGCTGCAGACAGAGCAGTGGGGGGACGCTCCTGCTGCAGACAGAGCAGTGGGGGGCTCTTGCTGTAGACAGAGCAGTGGGGGAGGGCTCTTGCTGCAGACAGAGCAGTGGGGGGAGGCTCCTGCAGCAGACAGAGCAGTGCGGGGAGGCTCCTGCTGCAGACAGAGCAGTGCGGGGGGGCTCCTGCTGCAGACAGAGCAGTGGGTGAGGCTCCTGCTGCAGACAGAGCAGTGGGGGAGGGCTCTTGCTGCAGACAGAGCAGTGGGGGGGGGCTCCTGCTGCAGACAGAGCAGTGGAGGAGGCTCCTGCTGCAGACAGAGCAGTGGGGGGAGGCTCCTGTTGCAGACAGAGCAGTGGGGGAAGGCTCCTGCTGCAGACAGAGCAGTGGGGGAGGCTACTGCTGCAGACAGAGCAGTGGGGGAGGCTTCTGCTGCAGACAGAGCAGTGGGGGAGGCTTCTGCTGCAGACAGAGCAGTGGGGGGAGGCTCCTGCTGCAGACAGAGCAGCGGGGGGGGCTCTTGCTGCAGACAGAGCAGTGGGGGGAGGCTCCTGCTGCAGACAGAGCAGTGGGGGAGGCTCCTGCTGCAGACAGAGTAGTGTGTGGGGGGGGGGCTCCTGCTGCAGACAGAGTAGTGGGGGGGCTCCTGCTGCAGACAGAGTAGTGGGGGGGGCTCCTGCTGCAGACAGAGTAGTGGGGGGAGGCTCCTGCTGCAGACAGAGGAGTGGGGGAGGCTCCTGCTGAAGACAGAGCAGTGGGGGGAGGCTCCTGCTGCATACAGAGCAGTGGGGGGAGGCTCCTGCTGCAGACAGAGCAATGGGGGGAGGCTCCTGCTGCAGACAGAGCAGTGGGGGGAGGCTCCTGCTGCAGACAGAGCAGTGGAGGAGGCTCCTGCTGCACACAGAGCAGTGGGGGAGGCTCCTGCTGCAGACAGAGCAGTGGAGGAGGCTCCTGCTGCAGACAGAGCAGTGGGGGGAGGCTCCTGCTGCAGACAGAGCAGTGGGGGGAGGCTCCTGCTGCAGACAGAGCAGTGGAGGAGGCTCCTGCTGCAGACAGAGCAGTGGGGGGAGGCTCCTGCTGCAGACAGAGCAGTGGGGGGAGGCAACTGCTGCAGACAGAGCAGTGGGGGGAGGCTCATGCTGCAGACAGAGCAGTGGGGGGAGGCTCCTGCTGCAGACAGAGCAGTGGGGGGGGGGCTCTTGCTGCAGACAGAGCAGTGGGGGAGGCTCCTGCTGCAGACAGAGTAGTGTGTGGGGGGGGGGCTCTTGCTGCAGACAGAGCAGTGGGGGGAGGCTCCTGCTGCAGACAGAGCAGTGGGGGAGGCTCCTGCTGCAGACAGAGTAGTGTGTGGGGGGGGGGCTCCTGCTGCAGACAGAGTAGTGGGGGGGCTCCTGCTGCAGACAGAGCAGTGGGGGGAGGCTCCTGCTGCAGACAGAGCAATGGGGGGAGGCTCCTGCTGCAGACAGAGCAGTGGGGGGAGGCTCCTGCTGCAGACAGAGCAGTGGAGGAGGCTCCTGCTGCACACAGAGCAGTGGGGGGAGGCTCCTGCTGCAGACAGAGCAGTGGAGGAGGCTCCTGCTGCAGACAGAGCAGTGGGGGGAGGCTCCTGCTGCAGACAGAGCAGTGGGGGAGGCTCCTGCTGCAGACAGAGCAGTGGAGGAGGCTCCTGCTGCAGACAGAGCAGTGGGGGGAGGCTCCTGCTGCAGACAGAGCAGTGGGGGGAGGCAACTGCTGCAGACAGAGCAGTGGGGGGAGGCTCATGCTGCAGACAGAGCAGTGGGGGGAGGCTCCTGCTGCAGACAGAGCAGTGGGGGGGGGCTCTTGCTGCAGACAGAGCAGTGGGGGAGGCTTCTGCTGCAGACAGAGCAGTGGAGAAGGCTCCTGCTGCAGACAGAGCAGTGGGGGGACGCTCCTGCTGCAGACAGAGCAGTGGGGGGCTCTTGCTGCAGACAGAGCAGTGGGGGAGGCTTCTGCTGCAGACAGAGCAGTGGAGAAGGCTCCTGCTGCAGACAGAGCAGTGGGGGGACGCTCCTGCTGCAGACAGAGCAGTGGGGGAGGGCTCTTGCTGCAGAAAGAGCAGTGGGGGAGGGCTCTTGCTGCAGACAGAGCAGTGGGGGGAGGCTCCTGCTGCAGACAGAGCAGTGGGGGGAGGCTCCTGCTGCAGACAGAGCAGTGGGGAGGGGGGGCTTCTGCTGCAGACAGAGCAGTGGGTGAGGCTCCTGCTGCAGACAGAGCAGTGGGGGAGGGCTCTTGCTGCAGACAGAGCAGTGGGGGGGGGGGGGCTCCTGCTGCAGACAGAGCAGTGGAGGAGGCTCCTGCTGCAGACAGAGCAGTGGGGGGAGGCTCCTGCTGCAGACAGAGCAGTGGGGGGAGGCTCCTGCTGCAGACAGAGCAGTGGGGGAGGCTCCTGCTGCAGACAGAGCAGTGGGGGGGCTCCTGCTGCAGACAGAGCAGTGGGGGAGGCTCCTGCTGCAGACAGAGCAGTGGAGGAGGCTCCTGCTGCAGACAGAGCAGTGGGGGGCTCTTGCTGCAGACAGAGCAGTGGGGGAGGCTTCTGCTGCAGACAGAGCAGTGGAGAAGGCTTCTGCTGCAGACAGAGCAGTGGGGGGACGCTCCTGCTGCAGACAGAGCAGTGGGGGGCTCTTGTTGCAGACAGAGCAGTGGGGGAGGGCTCTTGCTGCAGACAGAGCAGTGGGGGGAGGCTCCTGCTGCAGACAGAGCAGTGGGGGGAGGCTCCTGCTGCAGACAGAGCAGTGGGGGGGGGGGGGGGCTCCTGCTGCAGACAGAGCAGTGGGTGAGGCTCCTGCTGCAGACAGAGCAGTGGGGGAGGGCTCTTGCTGCAGACAGAGCAGTGGGGGGGGGCTCCTGCTGCAGACAGAGCAGTGGAGGAGGCTCCTGCTGCAGACAGAGCAGTGGGGGGAGGCTCCTGCTGCAGACAGAGCAGTGGGGGGAGGCTCCTGCTGCAGACAGAGCAGTGGGGGAGGCTCCTGCTGCAGACAGAGCAGTGGGGGGGCTCCTGCTGCAGACAGAGCAGTGGGGGAGGCTCCTGCTGCAGACAGAGCAGTGGAGGAGGCTCCTGCTGCAGACAGAGCAGTGGGGGGAGGCTCCTGCTGCAGACAGAGCAGTGGGGGGAGGCTCCTGCTGCAGACAGAGCAGTGGGGGGAGGCTCCTGCTGCAGACAGAGCAGTGGAGGAGGCTCCTGCTGCAGACAGGGCAGTGGGGGAGGGCTCTTGCTGCAGACAGAGCAGTGGGGGGGGGGCTCCTGCTGCAGAGAGAGCAGTGGAGGAGGCTCCTGCTGCAGACAGAGCAGTGGGGGGAGGCTCCTGCTGCAGACAGCAGTGGGGGGAGGCTCCTGCTGCAGACAGAGCAGTGGAGGAGGCTCCTGCTGCAGACAGAGCAGTGGGGGGAGGCTCCTGCTGCAGACAGAGCAGTGGGGGGAGGCTCCTGCTGCAGACAGAGCAGTGGGGGGAGGCTCCTGCTGCAGACAGAGCAGTGGAGGAGGCTCCTGCTGCAGGCAGAGCAGTGGAGGAGGCTCCTGCTGCAGACAGAGCAGTGGAGGAGGCTCCTGCTGCAGACAGAGCAGTGGAGGAGGCTCCTGCTGCAGACAGAGCAGTGGGGGGAGGCTCCTGCTGCAGACAGCAGTGGGGGGAGGCTCCTGCTGCAGACAGAGCAGTGGGGGGAGGCTCCTGCTGCAGACAGAGCAGTGGGGGGAGGCTCCTGCTGCAGACAGAGCAGTGGAGGAGGCTCCTGCTGCAGACAGAGCAGTGGGGGGAGGCTCCTGCTGCAGACAGAGGAGTGGGGGAGGCTCCTGCTGAAGACAGAGCAGTGGGGGAGGCTCCTGCTGCATACAGAGCAGTGGGGGGAGGCTCCTGCTGCAGACAGAGCAGTGGGGGGAGGCTCCTGCTGCAGACAGAGCAGTGGGGGGAGGCTCCTGCTGCAGACAGAGCAGTGGAGGAGGCTCCTGCTGCACACAGAGCAGTGGGGGGAGGCTCCTGCTGCAGACAGAGCAGTGGAGGAGGCTCCTGCTGCAGACAGAGCAGTGGGGGGAGGCTCCTGCTGCAGACAGAGCAGTGGGGGGAGGCAACTGCTGCAGACAGAGCAGTGGGGGGAGGCTCATGCTGCAGACAGAGCAGTGGGGGGAGGCTCCTGCTGCAGACAGAGCAGTGGGGGGGGGCTCTTGCTGCAGACAGAGCAGTGGGGGAGGCTTCTGCTGCAGACAGAGCAGTGGAGAAGGCTCCTGCTGCAGACAGAGCAGTGGGGGGACGCTCCTGCTGCAGACAGAGCAGTGGGGGGCTCTTGCTGCAGACAGAGCAGTGGGGGAGGCTTCTGCTGCAGACAGAGCAGTGGAGAAGGCTCCTGCTGCAGACAGAGCAGTGGGGGGGGACGCTCCTGCTGCAGACAGAGCAGTGGGGGGCTCTTGCTGCAGACAGAGCAGTGGGGGGAGGCTCCTGCTGCAGACAGAGCAGTGGAGGAGGCTCCTGCTGCAGACAGAGCAGTGGGGGAGGCTCCTGCTGCAGACAGGGCAGTGGGGGGAGGCTCCTGCTGCAGACAGGGCAGTGGGGGGAGGCTCCTGCTGCAGACAGGGCAGTGGAGGAGGCTCCTGCTGCAGACAGAGCAGTGGGGGAGGCTCCTGCTGCAGACAGGGCAGTGGGGGGAGGCTCCTGCTGCAGACAGGGCAGTGGGGGAGGCTCCTGCTGCAGACAGGGCAGAGGGGGGGCTCCTGTTACAGACAGAGAAGTGGGGGGAGGCTCCTGCTGCAGACAGCAGTGAGGGGAGGCTCCTGCTGCAGACAGGGCAGTGGGAAGAGGCTCCTGCTGCAGACAGGGCAGAGGGAGGGGGGCTCCTGTTACAGACAGAGAAGTGGCGGGAGGCTCCTGCTGCAGACAGAGCAGTGGGGGAGGCTCCTGCTGCAGACAGGGCAGTGTGGGGAGGCTCCTGCTGCAGACAGGGCAGTGTGGGGAGGCTCCTGCTGCAGACAGAGCAGTGGAGGAGGCTCCTGCTGCAGACAGGGCAGTGGAGGAGGCTCCTGCTGCAGACAGAGCAGTGGGGGAGGCTCCTGCTGCAGACAGGGCAGTGGGGGAGGCTCCTGCTGCAGACAGGGCAGGGGGGGGGGCTCCTGTTACAGACAGAGAAGTGGGTGGAGGCTCCTGCTGCAGACAGAGAAGTGGGGGGAGGCTCCTGCTGCAGACAGAGCAGTGGGGGGAGGCTCCTGCTGCAGACAGAGCAGTGGGGGGAGGATCCTGCTGCAGACAGAGCAGTGGGGGAGGCTTCTGCTGCAGACAGAGCAGTGGAGGAGGCTCCTGCTGCAGACAGAGCAGTAGGGGGAGGATCCTGCTGCAGACAGAGCAGTGGGGGGAGGCTCCTGCTGCAGACAGAGCAGTGGAGGAGGCTTCTGCTGCAGACAGAGCAGTGGGGGGAGGCTCCTGCTGCAGACAGAGCAGTGGGGGGGGGGCTCTTGCTGCAGACAGAGCAGTGGAGGAGGCTCCTGTTGCAGACAGAGTAGTGGGGGGGGGGCTCCTGCTGCAGACAGAGCAGTGGGGGGAGGCTCCTGCTGCAGACAGAGCAGTGGGGGGAGGCTCCTGCTGCAGACAGAGCAGTGGAGGAGGCTCCTGTTGCAGACAGAGTAGTGGGGGGGGGGGGCTCCTGCTGCAGACAGAGCAGTGGGGGGAGGCACCTGCTGCAGACAGAGCAGTGGGGGGAGGCTCCTGCTGCAGACAGAGCAGTGGAGGAGGCTCCTGTTGCAGACAGAGTAGTGGGGGGGGGGCTCCTGCTGCAGACAGAGCAGTGGGGGGAGGCTCCTGCTGCAGACAGAGCAGTGGGGGAGGCTTCTGCTGCAGACAGAGCAGTGGGGGAGGCTTCTGCTGCAGACAGAGCAGTGGGGGGAGGCTTCTGCTGCAGACAGAGCAGTGGGGGGAGGCTCCTGCTGCAGACAGAGCAGTGGGGGGAGGCTCCTGCTGCAGACAGAGCAGTGGGGGAGGCTTCTGCTGCAGACAGAGCAGTGGGGGAGGCTTCTGCTGCAGACAGAGCAGTGGGGGGAGGCTCCTGCTGCAGACAGAGCAGTAGGGGGAGGATCCTGCTGCAGACAGAGCAGTGGGGGGAGGCTCCTGCTGCAGACAGAGCAGTGGGGGGAGGCTCCTGCTGCAGACAGAGCAGTGGGGGAGGCTTCTGCTGCAGACAGAGCAGTGGGGGAGGCTTCTGCTGCAGACAGAGCAGTGGGGGGAGGCTCCTGCTGCAGACAGAGCAGTAGGGGGAGGATCCTGCTGCAGACAGAGCAGTGGAGGAGGCTTCTGCTGCAGACAGAGCAGTGGGGGGAGGCTCCTGCTGCAGACAGAGCAGTGGGGGGGGGCTCTTGCTGCAGACAGAGCAGTGGGGGGAGGCTCCTGCTGCAGACAGAGCAGTGGGGGGGGGCTCTTGCTGCAGACAGAGCAGTGGGGGGAGGCTCCTGCTGCAGACAGAGTAGTGTGTGTGTGTGGGGGGGCTCCTGCTGCAGACAGAGTAGTGGGGGGGGCTCCTGCTGCAGACAGAGTAGTAGAGGAGGCTCTTGTTGCAGACAGAGCAGTGGGGGAGGCTCCTGTTGCAGACAGAGTAGTGTGTGTGTGGGGGGGGGCTCCTGTTGCAGACAGAGTAGTGTGTGTGTGGGGGGGGCTCCTGTTGCAGACAGAGTAGTGTGTGTGTGGGGGGGGGGGCTCCTGTTGCAGACAGAGTAGTGTGTGTGTGGGGGGGGGGCTCCTGTTGCAGACAGAGTAGTGTGTGTGTGGGGGGGGCTCCTGTTGCAGACAGAGTAGTGTGTGTGTGGGGGGGGGCTCCTGTTGCAGACAGAGTAGTGTGTGTGTGGGGGGGAGGCTCCTGTTGCAGACAGTTATCTTACAGCCACACAAAGATTTTGTTCTACAGATTTTGCATTTTTTATAGTAATATTATACAAGATAGCATTGATTAGCAGAGGACATCATATTCGCCATTCAAAAAATTTACATCAGAATTTTTTTTACATTACCTTGCCCTCTTTTCACAGCCATGCCATTTTTGTGCCCCACTCCACACCCAGTTAAATTTCTCCCTAAGAAACTGGGGCACAAGAAACTTTCCAGAATCAGTGGATTCTTGGAGGGTACTGGCCGGGACTGGGAGATTTGCAACTCAACCAGTTTTCCAGCTAAGGCTTTACTGTAATGTGGTAAGGTATTTGATGTCAATAGTCATTGGGTACTAACATCTGATAGTATGGAGCCTGTGCAGGAGCATACGCATACTTAGGGTTAGGGGTGACGTTCTGGGCCATTTTGCCTCATGGCCATGCTCCCCTTTTGACGCCAAGCCCTTTCCATACCGCCTACATGTGCGTTTGGACACAAGAGCTCCATCATCCAATGAAGCATCCCAGCGTCATGCACAAAAAAACTTCCAAAACTGCTGTATTTTTGGAAATTTTGGGAGGTTTCTTTGGCGCCCAGGTGATTTGTCAGTTCAGCTGAGACGCTACAGTTACGGCCTGTGTTACTAGATATAGGCACGCTGTGCCCCTTTATGGTGCCTGTAGACCCCATGCATGTAGGGGAGGACAGCTCTGTAATAAGTCATGGGTCGACGCGTTTCACAAGTTATATTAGAGGTCTATACACATGCAGTGCTGGGCCCATTGGGCTCTATAGGACTATGTAGCTGAATACCATGGATCCTTGACAGGAAGCAATGTCTGATGAACGCACCTATTGGACCTATCCGCAAAAAAATCTGCAGCAAAACTGTTGCAAATTTGGTTGTGCACATGCAGCGTCGTTCCCCCATTCCCCTAGGACTTCGTACGAGACTGTCATGCTGAAATTCATGGGTGATACTTGGTCCTCATAAATGCAAAATCTATCACCTCTGCTAATTGAGAATGATGTCACCCTACGAGGAAAGTGCTGCGCAGACTGACGGCTGAGTGACTGCCATGTATAAGGTTCAGGGTTCACGGTGAGGGAATGGGTGGAAATAAATTAGCCATACAAGGTGCAGACGTGACATATTATCAGTAATGTTGTAATGAGCGCTGCAGACATGGCGCATGCTGATAATATGCACAGACGTCTGGGGGTTTTGTCATCCTAAAAGCCTCCAAGCTAAAAACTGCAGCCATGTAAATGTACCGTAGTGTCAGAGGATATATACCAAGGGTCTGATTATATAGAGCACCCAGAAATATAAAGTAATCGCACTAATTAAAGGGCCAGGCGGCCACCTGTGACCTCTGGATGAAGGGTCAGGACCTGAGGCTCGATCGGCTCCCCGGTGAATTTAGGTAGGGGATCCATATTGCACATCTGTCATGAGCCGCCAATCAAAAGGAGAACAAAGCACGAAATGTAAGAAAAACCTATAATGAATCACTGCAGTTTACAAGAGGATACGTATGGTGGCCCTGCGGGGCCATGGAGATATGACTAGTATTACCCTTTATGCCATGCTTTTATGTGGCTCGCTGTGGTACAACTGTCTGCAGCCCAGGCACCCAACACGCTTCGCACCCTGCTTCATTTATGTGTTTTTGGAAGCTAAAAATTCCATATCCCACCCTAAAACGCTCACTATTAAAAGGGGTCTTCCGCAACCTTTTTCTGATGAGGCCCCGTCCATTTGGTCACCAGAACACTGAGGCCACCAATTGCTTGCAGGGTCAGGTGACTGATGGATGGGGCGCCGTGACTTCTGGGTAGATGACATTCTGTTAATCAGTCACATGACTCTGCAGCCAATCAGTGGCCTCGGTGGTCAGAGGCTGGAATAGATGGGACGTCATCACTTCTCGTCCCAGTTGGGACCACGGGAGCTGCGGCTCTGGAGCAGGGGGGGGGGATAGGAATGGTAATTAACACAATTTGTTTTATTGCAGTGGATAAATTGAGTAATAAGTGTATCGCCCAGATCAAACATGGATCAAAAAGTGTAAGGTTAGTGCCCCAAAAATGCCAATATGTAGGTATTAAAAAAGGTACAAAATCGGAAAAATTATCCACAAGCTCCAACACAGATGTAAACGCATGTGATCAGAATTAGAAGGGTGATCCAGAACCTAAATATTGATGTCTTGTCCATCAGATTGTCAGATGGGTGTGGTCTGACACCCGGTGCCGTCACCAATCAGCAGTGGCTGGATGTACAGTGTGCAAAGTCAATCAGCACAGCGCCGTACACTGTGTAGTGGCCATTCTCTGGTACTGCAGCTCAGCTCCTATTAACGTTATTGTGATCTGAGCTGTGTTCCTACTCACGGAACACGGACTGTGCACATCCGGAGCTGACCGGTGGGGGGACTGGGTGTTGGACCCCCACCAATCTGATATTACTGACCTGTCCTTATGCCTTCATATATAACACAGGTCAACAAAAAAATATTTTTTTTCTGGTGCCAAAGATATTTTAATGAATTTGGGGTATTTTTGGGGTGCTGATTCTGAATATGCAATCAGTTTTGCCAGATTGGCTCTAGTTTTTGAGATTTTTGGTATCTTATTTATAGCACGTGTTGGTAAATGCGACGCGTCATCTCATTAATTTCTTTAGATTAGTACTTGAACTGAGCAGTTCTCAATATAGTTTTGTGTTAATTAGTGTTCTAGAAGTTTGTTCATAGCTTGATTTTTATACTAACTTTATGTTGTTGTCTGTTTTCCAGTGAAAAGCATGAACTCATCAAGAAGAAGTTGCCTTAATGATCCAGACTCATTCTGTTACATTTGTGGTGAATATACACTGCCAAAACATAGAAGAAACATAACAGACTTCGTAAAAAAAGTGTATTTGGCCTATTTTGGGGTTATGCTTGGGGACCAAGACAAGTTTTGGGCACCACACATAGTGTGCAAAGCATGTATCGAATTATTACGAAAATGGAGCAAAGGACAAAGAAAAAGCTTCAAATTTGGTGTGAGCAAAAAAATCATCATGATGACTGTTATTTCTGTGCAGTGCAAGTGCAAGGATTCAATAAGCATAAGAAACAAAAATGGGAGTATCCTAACATGGAATCTGTAAGAAGGCCTGTCCCTCATTGTGAAGATGTGCCTGTACCTGTGTTTACCATGTTACCTGACCTTCCCCCACCTGATGATGATGAAATGCAGGGTATGGAGCTAAGCATTAGTTCTGGAAGTGAACCAGAATATGAAGGAAGTTTCCGAACACATACGCAATTTACCCAAGGAGAGCTCAACGATCTAAAAAGAGACCTCAACCTCTCAAAAAGTGCATCCGAACTTTTAGCTTCCAGGCTAAGTGAGAAAAATTGTCTGACGCCTGGAACTAAAATTACATCTTACAGGACCAGAGAAGAAGCACTTCTTCAATTTTTCTGTGAAGATGACCTACTTGTATATTGTAAGGATATTCCAGGCCTGATGCTGCAAATGGGTTTACAAGTATATCGTCCTGAAGACTGGAGGCTTTTCATAGATAGTTCTAAAAGGAGTTTGAAATGTGTTTTGTTGAACAATGGCAATCAGTGTGCATCTCTTCCAGTAGCTCACTCAACTAAACTTGTAGAACAATACAAAAATGTCAAAATGGTCTTGGAGAAACTGTGCTACCATGAACATTCGTGGCTGATATGTGTTGATTTAAAACTGGTCAATTTTTTACTTGGACAGCAAAGTGGATACACAAAGTATCCTTGCTTCATCTGCATGTGGGATAGTAGAGCAAAACATCAGCACTGGGAGAAAGTGAATTGGCCTCCAAGGGACACCTTGACAGTAGGAGCATCAAACATAGTGAACGAACCTTTGGTGGACAGGGAAAAAATCATTCTACCACCACTTCACATAAAGTTAGGATTAATGAAGCAGTTCGTCAAGGCATTAGACAAAGATGGTAATTGCTTCATGTACATCTGCAGATCTTTCCCTGGTCTTAGTAGCGAAAAACTGAAGGCAGGAATCTTTGATGGTCCTCAAATTCGGAAACTCATTAAAGATTCAAATTTTCCTAAGGAAATGAATGACATGGAAGCTGCTGCATGGTGTAGTTTTGTGTTGGTAGTGAAGAATTTCTTGGGAAATAAAAAGGCAGACAATTATGAAGAACTGGTACAAAACATGCTATTGAGATTTAGAAATCTGGGTGTACACATGAGCATTAAATTGCATTATCTTCACAGTCACTTGGACAGATTTCCAGAAAATCTTGGAGATTTTAGCGAAGAACAAGGGGAGAGATTTCATCAGGATATTATGGTGATGGAGGAAAGGTACCAAGGCAGATGGGACAGACATATGATGGCTGATTACTGCTGGAATCTACAGCGTGACTGCCCGAAAAGCTCACATAGAAGAAAATCATATAAAAAGCGCTTTTCCAGAGATTAAATGTCTCCTATCTTTCATGTCTTGTTCATTTTTGAAGATTACTTTCTAAAACTAGTTAAAATAAACTATAATCAACATTTACTTTGTTTAATTTATACTCCCCAGCTACAAGCCCGCTGTCTTGGGGTCATTTTTGATTCAGATCTCTCTTTCACTCCTCACATCAAATCACTCGCTCGTTCATGTCATCTACACCTCAAAAACATCTCAAGAATCAGGACTTTTCTCACCTTTGACTCGGCAAAAACTCTTACTGTCGCTCTTATTCATTCTCGTCTTGACTATTGCAACGCTCTACTAATCGGTCTCCCTCTTACTAAACTCTCCCCTCTCCAATCCGTCCTGAACGCAGCAGCCAGGATCATATTCCTCGCCAACCGCTACTCAGATGCCTCTTCCCTGTGCCAGTCATTGCATTGGTTGCCCATCCAATATAGAGTTCGTTTTAAACTTATCACGCTTACCCACAAAGCGCTCCATGCTTCAGTACCCCCCTACATCTCCTCCCTTGTCTCAGTCTACCACCCTACACGTGCCCTCCGTTCTGCAAATGACTTGAAACTAAAATCCTCCATAATCCGAACTTCCCACTCCCGTCTCCAAGATTTCTCGCGTGCTGCGCCAATTCTCTGGAATGCACTACCCAGGACAGTTCGATTAATTCCCAATACCCACAGTTTCAAGCGAACCCTAAAAACACATTTCTTTAGACTGGCGTATCACCTAAACACACTCTGTCCATCCCAGCTTTCCCCCATATTAAAATCTTCTTCAACTTCGGGTTCAAACCAACCATGCACATAAAAGCCTCTGTCAGGACTGCACACATACTGGCTGGCGACCAGTCCATGTATTATTATTTATCCTATTCAGTATATCAAGGCTGCATTATACAATATATGTACTTTTTACCTTTTGTGTCTCCCCCACTTCCTCATAGACTGTAAGCTCGCGAGCAGGGCCCTCACTCCGTTCGATATGAGATATGCTTATTCTGTATTGTCTGTATAAGTCCCCCCTAAAATTTGTAAAGTGCTGCGGAATATGTTGGCGCTATAAAAATAAACTATTATTATTATTATATAGTATTCATGACAATATCAATAAAGTTAATGCGCGTGTAGCAAATTACGTCATTTTTTTACACATTTTACAGAAAATATCAAGAACTAGAGCCAATCTGGCAAAACTGATGACATATTCAGAATCAGCACCCCAAAGTTACCCTAAATTCGTTGAAATATCTTTGGCACCAAAAATGTAATTAATCAAAATGCCTCTTAGGGCTCCAGGACTTTATAATGGCATTAGGCAGGGCAGGATTTAAGGACACGGCCAATTAGGCACAGATGAGAAAGCTGTAAAAAAAACAGGTACCATCTGTGCTTCAGCAAAGCCATCAATTACAGCGAGGCACATCCCGCACCTCAAATACACCCATAACGCTGACATACCCACGGACGTGTCCTTCCTGGCTATATATCCTCCTGGCTCCAAGTATCTCCAGATGAGCAGCTTAAAAATATCTTGTGTTACTCTGTCAGGTGTTGTTTATGCTGTATGTGTCCATGTGAGAATGTATCGCAGGTCCTAATGAAACTTGCTGGAAAGTAAGGGCGGATGTAACTGTATCTGAGCAGCCTAATGATCCCTAAACATTACAATCAGGTTTATGCCACCACTGCAGCGGTGGACAGTGACTTCAGGACTGTCCAACACAACATCAGATGTGCCCCATAGAAGTCAATAGAAACACACCCAAAAGTCCCAAGATAGCAAGTTATCATTTTCTCATTGCTGGAGGACTTTCCACCATTAGGAACCCAACCGATCTGGAGCATGTAAATCTCCAATGCATATCATAGACCACCGCTCTGTTCAGGTGGTGAAACGCAGACTCCCATTCTCAGGATCAGGATTGGTAGGGGTCCCAGTGGTGGAAGCCCAAGTGATGTGATAAGCCGTTTATTACATACCAATAGATCCCCACCGATCTGGAGCATCTGCAGTGCCTCGTCTGAATGGAGCGGTGGCAATGTATGAAGTGGTGGCAATGCATGGAGCGGTGGTGCACATAATCAATTGGTGCTCGGCTCAGATGGCGAACTGAACACTGCCATTTTTGGGATTGGTGGGGGTCCCAATGGTGGAAACCCCCGTGATAAGTCAGTCATCACTTATCCATAGATTCCCGAAGATCCGGAGCATCTGCAGTGCCCAGTGTGAATGGAGCGGTGGCAATGTATGGAGTGGTGATGAACATAGTCAACTGGCGCTCTGCTCAGAAGGTGAACTGCAGACCCCCACCCTCGGGATCAGCGGGGTCCAGTGGTGGACCTCCCCCGTGATAAGTCAGTTATCACCTATCCATGGGTTCCCGAAGAACCGGAGCAGGGACACCTGTAGTGCCCCACCTGAATGAAGCGGTGGTGCACATAGTCAACTGCCACTGGGCTCACATGGTGAACTGCAGACCCCCCACTCTTGGGATCGCGGGGATTCCAGTGGTGGACCTCCCCTGTGATAAGTCAGTGCCCTGTCTGAATGGAGCAGTGTCAATTTATGGAGCGGTGGTGCACATACAATTGGCGCTCAGCTCAGATGATGAACTGCAGACCCCCCATCCTCTGAATCGGTGGGGGTCCCAGTGATGAGTAAGTTATCACCTATCCTATGGATAAATGAAACTTGCCAACTTGGTGAAAACGCTTTAAGCCACGGTAACTGCGCCTCTCCTACCGCCTGACGCCCGTGTGCCGGTGATCACATGGCACAAATATCTCGTGCCTGAGGGCGCCCCAACAAAGAAGCAACTTGTGAATATAGAAAAATAATATAAATTAAATGAATCCAAGAGAAACAAACCAAATGTTATATATCCAGTATATGAGACATGCATGCTGATGGGTATCGTCGCCGGTTCTGCCTAAAGACCAAAACTTCAGGCGGTAAGGCCCAAAAGCCACATGGTGACCGCAGCGTGAAGAACGCAGCAAAATCGGCGAAAATTCTGCACAGATTTTACTTGCATCTGACGCTGTCACCACCTGCTGGTCGCGTTCCCCGGCCGAAATGTGCAACTGGCGGCGGCAGATGCAGCATCAAACAGGGTGTCTTAGTTGCCGAGACAACTGTGTGACGCCAGAAGAGGCACCTGCGGAGGGGTAGACGCGTACACGTACATGATGCCCACACCTAATGCCGCCTCCGATCATTAATAATGGCGGTGGCGGTACTACAACATATGTATACGCATAATGCCAGCAAGGTGTATGTGACAAGGTGCAGTATGAAGCGGGGGACATGCTCCTCACCATTTCACCAGTTTGCCTCCCATGGTTCGGATTCAAGCCTTTGGCATCATGAAGTCTGTGCCAGCCGCGTGTAGTTTATCAGCCACGTCCCCTCCAGATGCGGCTACCTGTTTACCGAGCCCGGCGCTGCTGCGATCCCTCCATCATCTGTAGTTTAGCGGCTGATTCATCCCTGGTCTCCGGCACATCACACCTTCCTGGGCGGTTTTCATTGCAAGCCCCCAGCTCCATCCCACCCAGCAGCTTGTTTTCCTCTGTGGCAGCCGTCTAGTTGCGGGCAGGGACGGTCCTCACTGCAGCCGCGGTGGCACACGCTGACAGCATCATCTAGGCAGGACCGTCACCATGCAGCCGTCCTCGCACCGATGGCTGCAGCCATTCACTGATCCATCTCCTGCTGCTTCCCCTCGTCCTGTCACCCGGAGCCGTGCAGGGTATTCCTCCCACCCAGCATCACGAGAAGATGAAGAAGGCTCCGGAGGAGGAGGGGGAGGGGCGCTGCATCCAATAGGCAGAGGAAGGGCGGCCGGTACCCGGCAAGAAAGGGGGTCAGGGGAGGCTTTTTTGGCTTCTCTTATCTGAATTACTTATATACAGAGGATGGAAGAGTGGAAAATACAGGAAAGTGTCTGATCTGTCACCCCAAACTTATAGAGACCAACGAGCAATGATAGATAGATAATAGATGATAGATAATAGATAGATGATAGATAATAGATAGATAATAGATAGATGATAGATAATAGATAGATAATAGATAGATAGATAATAGATAGATGATAGATAATAGATAGATGATAGATAATAGATAGATAATAGATAGATGATAGATAATAGATAGATGATAGATACATAGATAATAGATAGATAGATAGATAATAGATAGATGATAGATAGATAATAGATAGATGATAGATAATAGATAGATGATAGATACATAGATAATAGATAGATAGATAGATAGATAGATAATAGATAGATGATAGATAGATAATAGATAATGGATAGATAATAGATAGATAGATAATAGATAGATGATAGACAATAGATAGATAATAGATAGATAGATAGATGATAGATAGATAGATGATAGATAATAGATAGATAGATGATAGATAGATAGATAGATAGATAATAGATAGATGATAGACAATAGATAATAGATAGATAGATAGATAATAGATAGATAATAGGTAATAGATAGATAATAGATAGATAATAGATAGATGATAGATAATAGATAGATAATAGATGGATGATAGATAGATGATAGATAGATGATAGATAATAGATAGATAGATAGATAATGGATAGATGATAAATAGATAATAGATGATAGACAATAGATAGATAATAGATAGATAATAGGTAATAGATAGATAATAGATAGATGATAGATAGATAATAGATGGATGATAGATAATAGATAGATAATAGATAGATAGATAATGGATAGATGATAGATAATAGATAGATGATAGATAGATAATAGATAGATAATAGGTAATAGATAGATAATAGATAGATAATAGATAGATGATAGATAGATAATAGATAGATAGATAGATGATAGATAATAGATAGATAGATAGATGATAGATAGATAATAGATAGATAATAGATAGATAGATAATAGATAGATACTAGATAGATAGATAGATGATAGATAGATAATAGATAGATAGATAATAGATAGATAGATGATAGATAGATAATAGATAGATAGATAGATGCTAGATAGATAATAGATAGATAGATAATAGATAGATAGATGATAGATAGATAATAGATAGATAGATAGATGATAGATAGATAGATAGATGATAGATAGATGATAGATAGATAGATAATAGATAGATAGATGATAGATAATAGATAGATAGATGATAGATAGATAATAGATAGATGATAGATAGATAATAGATAGATAGATAATAGATAGATAATATATAGATGATAGATAATAGATAGATGATAGATAGATAATCTATAAGATAGATAATAGATAAATAATAGATATATTGATAGATAATAGAAAATGAAAGATAATAGATAGATGATAGATAAATGATAGATAATAGATAGATGATAGATAGATAATAGATATATAGATAGATAATAGATAGATGATAGATAATAGATATATAGATAGATAATAGTAGCTAGATAATAGATAGATGATAGTAGATAGATAATAGACAGATGATAGTAGATAGAATAGATAAATAATAGATAGATAATAGATAGATAGATAGATAGATGATAGTAGATAGAATAGATGAATAATAGATAGATGATAGATAGATAGATAATAGATAGATGATAGATAGATAATAGATATATAGATAGATAATAGTAGATAGATAATAGATAGATGATAGTAGATAGATAATAGACAGATGATAGTAGATAGAATAGATAAATAATAGATAGATAATAGATAGATAGATAGATGATAGTAGATAGAATAGATGAATAATAGATAGCCGTCAAAGCTATAGAAATGGAACAGATAATGCACTCACCAACAGTGTTGCTTGATGATATTATTATTATTATTATTTATTATTATAGGGCCATTTATTCCATAGCGCTTTACATGTGAAAAGGGGTATACATAGCAAAAACAAGTACAATAATCTTGAACAAAATGTGACAGCGACTGGTACAGGAGGAGCGAGGACCCTGCCGGCGAGGGCTCACAATCTACAAGGGACGGGTGAGGATACATTAGGTGAGGGATAGTCCTGTTTATTCGGGATTACACATGCGGAGTGGTGGTGCAGGTTCTGGGGTGCGGGGGTAAGAGGACAAAGGCCGTTTCGCGCGAGTCCTGCGGACCTGTTGAAGCGAAGGACTCGCGCGAAACGGCCGTTGTCCTCTTGCCCCCGCACCCCAGAACCTGCACCACCCCTCCGCATGTGTAATCCCGAATAAACAGAACTATTATCAAGCAACACTGTTGGTGAGTGCATTATGTGTTCCATTTCTATAGCTTTGACGGCTCAGGTTTCACTATATATGGAATTTGCACCCCACGGCTCGCATGTACACGGCTAGTGCCCTGTCTACGTGGTTTTCAGCCTAACACTCTTTCATATGCAGAGTGTAGCCTCACTATTTCTTCTTATATGCTAAATAATAGATAGATAGATAGATGATAGATAATAGATAGAAAGATGATAGATAATAGATAAATAGATACTGTGGTAGATCGGCTCGCTTGGTTGCACATAGAGGTACACAGGAACACTGTCTCTAAATCTTCTGCTGAGTTTATTAAGAGCACTGCATAAACCACAGCAATGTTAGCAAAAACAAACACGGCCTTCCTGGCCTAACAGGAAAAACAAAACTTAACCATAACGTATAGCACAGTCCTTGTTGCTACGGGTAACCGCCTGCTTCAGGAACAAACAATCCCAGGTTTGACTTTCCTTCATATGACCAAAACAGCTCAGAGCTTTCACCTACAGGCCCTCCCCACACCAAATGCTCTGAAGACTGGGATTTTATCCTCTGACCTCCTCCCTCTCTACAGGTGTTCAATCACCCTAGCACTCAAGATGGCTGATTAACCCCCTCGTGTGCTGGAACCTTTGTCGTATGTTCAATTACTGGAGCTAACAATCTCAGTGCTACATATCTCCCCTCCAGTACTTCGCCAGTGACCTTGTCACATATCCCCCCACTCTGCCTAAAGCAGTAGGTTTTACCCTTCAGTCACCAAACAGGGGAGTCTAAACTGGCATCTGTGTTACCATGCAGCTTCCCAGTCCTGTGTTCCACTTGAAAGATGAAGATCTGTAGCCCTGAGTTTCAACTCTTGGAACGCCATATCTATTTCAAGAGACCATTTGGCCATTGACATCTTGGTGCCTTTAAGAAGGTCCATCAGGGGTGCGGCTATCATGGCGAAGTTCGGGATACAAAGCTGATAGTGTCTCACCACTCCCAGAAATGCCCGAAGCTGTTGCTTGGAGACCGGTTTCGGACAATTTTGGACTGCCTCCACCTTATTCACTTGAGGCTTTACTTTGCTTCTTCCAACGATGTAGCCCAGGTATTTTCCCTTCTTTTTGCCGATTGTACACTTCTTTGGGTTTATAGTAAACCCCACTTTCCTCAGCGCATCCAGCACGGCCTGGACTTTCTGCAGATGACTTCCCCAATCCGGGCTGAATATCACAACATCATCAAGGTAAGCTGCGGAGTACTTTTTGTGAGGGGCTAATGTCCGGTCTATGGCCCTCCAGAATGTAGCTGGGGCTCCTTGCAGCCAGAACAGAATTCTGGTGTACTGGAAGCAACCGTCAGGTGTAGAAGAGGCCGTCTTCTCCTTTGTACTTTGAGCGAGAAGAATTTGGGAGTAACCTTTCGTGAGGTCCAGGGTGGTGATGTATCTGGCTGACCTTAGCTTCACTACGAGATCATCAATGCAGGGCATTGCATTCGCATCACGTTTCAACATCACATTTAGTTTCCTGTGGTTGTTGCAGAAACGTGACTCTCCCGCAGGCATCCGCACTTGTGTTTCCCTCAAGATTTCATGTTCAACCACCTGCGTACGTCCTGGCAACTCCGAGAACAGGTCCTGGTTCGGCTGAAGTAGTTCTCTGCACTGTTGTTTCTGGGCCGGTGACAGTGTCTCTGCCACTGTGAAATCCACCGTGTCCCCTTCTGGCTTGTTCAGCCCACATGGAGGTTCAAAGGGATCCCGCTGTTGCCCTGCCTTGATGAATATTGGCATGAGAGGATTTTGGAAGAGAGAAGTGGTATCAGTTAACTGGCAGGTGGGACAGGACTTGCAATATCTTAGGATTTCTCTGTGACATCTGGGCCAATAGAACCTCTGCATGACTCGTTCTTGAGTTTTGTCCACCCCCAGATGGTCACCTAAGACATGTGAATGGGCTCTATCCAGCACTCTTTGTCTATAGGGTTCTGGTACCAACAACTGCTCCACTATCTCCTCCCTCACTTTATTAACTTGGTACAATAAGTCCCCACTCGACATAAAATAGGGAAACCTGGTGTCAGCCCCCGACTCCTGTGCTATGCCATTTATGATGGTTACCTTAGTGAACGCTTCTTTTAGTGAAAGGTCTCTATGTTGGATGAACCCCAAATTTTCTCTGGTTACCCCTATCTCAGGAATGTCTGCTTCAGGGAATACTACTTTCTCCTCTTTTCCCATTACACAGAAGGGAAACTCGTCAGACTCTGGGGTTGGTGAGACTTTTTTAGGGCCAACCCGTTTCTTACTCGAATAACCTAGGTCTCTGCCCTTCCCCCACAAGTCCCAAAACAACACAAAGTCCTGGCCTATGATGACTGGGTGCAACAAATCCTGGACCACACCGACCTCATGGGACTCAGTACCTTGGGCCGTCGCAATGACCACTCTGGCCACTGGATAACTTTTAGCATACCCATGAATGCAGCGGATGCACACCTTTTTCCCAGGGATCAATTGGCGAGGGAGCGTGTCACTCACGAGGGTCACCAAACTCCCTGAGTCTAGTAATCCAGTCATTTGCAGGTCACTCACTTTGACAGGACAAGTTTGGGGCACCTTGCCGGGTGGACAGTCCACACTGCAAGCTGGATATGCGTAGAATGAACACCGGCGTCCCATGCTACAGTCCATTTGCTCGGTGGTCAGGTGACAATGGGCTGCTATATGACCTGGACCGTGACATCTCCATCAAATTACATCCCCTGATGAGGGCCTTGGCATGACATCTGCCGCCCCCTTGGACTGTGGATGCCCCACCCCCTTTTTAACCTCCGGCCCCCAGTATGGAATGGGTTGCCTCCTCACGGAACCGGTTGACCCCGATACCTTTCGACCAGTCCGACCAAGTCATCGGCGTTTTGGGGATCTCCCTGGGCAACCCAAGTCTGCATCGGGCTCGGAAGGGAGTGCACGAACAGGTCCATTCCATTACAACTCGCTCCACCATCTGCGCTGGGGTAGAGGACTCCGGCTGTAACCACTTTTGGACGAGGTACAGAAGATCAAACATTTCGGAGCGAGGGGGTTTGTCACAGTGATATGCCCAGCAGTGGGCCCGTTGTGCCCTGACAGACATTGTCACCCCCAAGAGTGCCAAAATTTCTTTTTTCAATTTTTCATATTCTTTGACGTCCTGTAAAGCCAAATCATAGTAGGCCTTTTGTGGCTCCCCCATAAAGTATGGCGCCAGGACTTCCGCCCACTGCTCTGGCGGGAGTTTCTCTCTATCGGCGACCCTTTCAAAAACGGTTAAAAAGGCCTCTATGTCATCACCCGGGGTCATTTTCTGTAAGGCTCTCCTCACCGCCTTCTGAACAGAGAAATCATCAGCTGACAATGGAGTTGGAGCTGTTGCCGTGCCACGAACTGCCTCTGTGAGTAAATCAATCTGCCGCTGCTGCTGTAGTCGACTCTTGCTGGTACTGTTGGAGCTGCTGCTGGTGTTGTTGCTGCTGCAGCTGTTGTATAAGCAGCTTACTTATCTCCTGTTGCTGTTGCAGCTGCTCTTGATGCTTCTGCAGTTGTTGCTGTTGGAGCTGCTGCTGCTCCTCATGCTGTTGCTGCTGCTGCCTCCCTTGCTGCTAGAGCCGCTGCTGCTGTCGCTCTAGTTGCTGCTGGAGCTGCTGCTGTGGCTACCGATGCCTCTGCATGTGCTTCTGGTGTTGGCTTTGGACCAGGTGCTTGATCAGCTCCTCCATTTTGTCTGACCGCTGTTCCATGCTCACAGCTGCCTTTACCCAGGACATGCAGTCAGTCCACAGCCGTCACACTTGCTTCCAGGGGGTCTTGCCCGCATTCTCCACCAACTGTGGTAGATCGGCTCACTTGGTTGCACATAGAGTTACACAGGAACACTGTCTCTTTAAATCTTCCGCTGAGTTTATTAAGAGTACTGCATAAACTACAGCAAAAAAAAACACGGCCTTCCTGGTCTAACAGAAAAAACTAAACTTAAACATAACATATGGCCTTGCGACGGGTAACCGCCCGCTTCAGGAACAAACAATCCCAGGTTTGTTTTTTCTTCATATGACCAGACGAAAACAGCTCAGAGCTTTCACCTACAGGCCCTCCCCACACCAAATGCTCTAAAAGCTGGGATTTTATCCTCTGCCCTCCTCCCTCTCTACAGGTGTTCAATCACCCTAGCACTCAAGATGGCTGATTAACCCGCTTGTGTGCTGGAACCTTTTACCTATGTTCAATTGCTGGAGCTAACAATCTCAGTGCTACATATCTCCCCTCCAGTACTTTGCCAGTGACCTTGTCACAATAGATAATAGATAGATAGATAGATAGATAGATAGATAGATAGATAGATAGATAGATAAATAGATAATAGATAGTGCTAGGATGATTGAACACCTGTAGAGAGGGAGGAAGTCAGAGGATAAAATTCACAGCCTTTAGAGCATTTGGTGTGGGGTGGGCCTGGAGGTAACCGATCTGGAGCTTTTTGTTTCACAAATGCTGGATGGATGGAGATTGCGGGTCTCCTGCTTTGAGTGCCTTTGTTAAAGAACATGGATGCTGGACTCTAAGCCAGCTAACCAGCACTATTGTATGGACTTGTTATTTTATGTTTTACCTTCTGCTGGACAAAGGCTGTATTTACGTTTTACGATGATGTGGTTTATGAGGATTGTAATAAACCAGCCACACTTTAAATTGAAACGGTTCCTGTGTCTGCCTCTTTAACTAGCTGAGTGAGTCGATCTACCACAATTGATAATAGATAGATAATAGATAGACAGATAATAGATATAAGGATTGATAGATAGATAGATAGATAGATAGATAGATAGATAGATAGATAGATAGATAATAGATAGTGTGGTAAGACGACTCACTCGGCTGCTTCCAGAAGTAGGCTCAGGACACGGTTTCCTCTGTAGGTTTATTGAAGCGGCATAAGCATTTCCAATTTCAGCAAAATAAACACGGCCTTTCCGGCGTAACGGCAAAAAAAACCCATAAAGTATAGCACAGTCCATAAGTGAGCGCCGCTCTCGGTATCTAAAGCCGTTTAAGCAAAGACCTTTTGTGGAGCTCCCTAGCTTCCACACACACAGCCTCTAGCTCACACCCCAGAAAAAAAAATTGTGACTGAACATTTATCCTTGCTCAGCCACATCCTGAGGGAAGGTAGGGTGAATGACTTCCCACCCGATCTCTATGTCATTCACACAAAACCACTCCCTTCACAATAGTGATCACATCCCCAACATATAACATGCTGGGGAAAAGTTGTAAGTTCAGTTCACACAGGCTACCAGCTGTAGTGACACATACCTCCCCTCACATATAGATAGATAATAGATAGATAGATAATAGATAGATAGCTAGATAGATAGAAAATGTATAATAGATAGATAGACACTGGATTATCAGATTTTCTGGATTATCAAATATTTATAGATACTAGAGACTAGATATTTCATACATCTATTGAAATTTCATGCTAGATTTCAATTCTGTTCTGGAATAAGGTTGTCACAGGTTTACTGCAACAGAGTGGGGCCAGAAGACCACGGTGTCTGGTTTTACAAACTCCTGTCCCGGTTACAAGCACTTCACCATTATATTAAACAGTGCAGGTTTCTGCTAGCAGTGCACGGGTTAATCTGTTCAGTTGAGAGCTTCTGAAGCTTTCCTGCTTTGATGGTCTCAGCTGCTCAGTGTTGGCCACTCCCCTCTCCTATATATATACAGTACAGACCAAAAGTTTGGACACACCTTCTCATTTAAAGATTTTTCTGTATTTTCATGACTATGAAAATTGTACATTCACACTGAAGGCATCAAAACTATGAATTAACACATGTGAAATTATATACTTAACAAAAAAGTGTGAAACAACTGAAAATATGTCTTATATTCTAGGTTCTTCAAAGTAGCCACCTTTTGCTTTGATGACTGCTTTGCACACTCTTGGCATTCTCTTTTCAGTTGTTTCACACTTTTTTGTTAAGTATATAATTCCACATGTGTTAATTCATAGTTTTGATGCCTTCAGTGTGAATGTACAATTTTCATAGTCATGAAAATACAAAAAAATCTTTAAATGAGAAGGTGTGTCCAAACTTTTGGTCTGTACTGTATATATATATATATATATATATATATATATATATACACTCACCTCTGGCAATCAGAGGAGGAGTTGCTAGAGGAGGCGTTTGGAGTGGTATTCTAAAGACTGCTGCTTGGTGTTTGTCTGTGTGCATATCCTCATCCTCTCCTATTTGGTTTTTCCTTCCTTTACTTCCCAATGTTCCACTCTGTTGTTTGTGAGTAAATATTTGTATAATTGGCATTTTCATTTATCCCTGTACGTCTTCCCTTGTTAGTCTGGTTTATACTTTCTTATACACTATTACTCCCCACTTCCCGGGGTGGAGAAGGGGACAGATAAGGACTGATTCAGGAGAACAGCAAGGCACGTGGCCCCAGCGTCTTCACTATTAGAAAAATCCAGTGAGCAGGGATAGCTAGGGCGCCCTTAGCTTTAGGAATAATGAAGCAGCCCCTGGCCCCGGGATATCCGACAACAGTGCGGTGGACAAAGGTTCTTTTTCGGGACTGTGTTACAGAACTGATTACACATAAACCTGAAAATCGTTTGCACAGCCCTTTTGCTTGTCATGGGACATTGTGCTGTTCTGGAAAATATTTCTAAAATTCCTTCAGAAATTGCAAAAGAGAATCCTAACCATTACATCAAAAAGTAAACTAAGCATTTAAAGAAACTTATAATGCAATAATAGTGATCCTGAAATCATCTAGGCTAACAGGACAAGTATCAACAGAAAATAACCAATTATTTAAATCAGGTTTTTGTGTTCCATGTATTTTTAAAAAATATTAGCAGTGGGTTTTTCATAACACAATCTTTATTAAAAAAATATAAAAATTAGTACTCTTGCTATTTTCACACTGGTCACTGGGGCTTTTCACACTTTACGTCCTTTCAGGAAGAGTTTTCAGCAGTTTCCTTAACAGCAGAGGCAGGATTACAATGATTGAGAAAACCGCTATACTTAGCTGAAAATACAGGATCCACCAATCATAAAAGGTGATGTCACAGCTCACCTCCTCCCCCTTCCTTCACAATCACCTTTGCAGGCGCTAATTAGATGCTTTAGTACAATAGACAGGGTCTGTTCATTGGTGTTAACTTACATGTGATTTTCCTGACACTACAGGAAGTTAGAGTCTAAGAAACCCCAGTGGCCGGTGTGAAAACTGCAAGATTTCTATTTTTTTATTTTAAATGCAGATTGTGACATGGAAATAAAGGAAGCACCATTTTCAAAAATAAAACAACACATTTAGCACATAAGTCTGATTTAAACAATATGTCATGTTATGGTGACAGCTTCCCTGTAGCGATGTGTGAAAGAGACCCAATGATATGAATTCTTTAAGGGGGATGCAGCGTAGACACGTTCAGATCTTTGTCTCTCTGCACTGGGTATCCTGACTGTCAAACTGTCTAGGCTTAATAGGCCTGACTGTCTAGGCTTAATAGATGGCTTACAGGAAGTGGGGGGTGGGTTGTAGCCTCTACAGGAAGTGGGGGCGGGTCATAGCCTCCACAGGAAGTGGGGGCGGGTCATAGCCTATACAGGAAGTGGGAGCGGGTCATAGCCTCCACAGGAAGTGGGGACGGGTCACAGCCTCTACAGGAAGTGGGGGCGGGTCATAGCCTCCACAGGAAGTGGGGGCGGATCACAGCCTCTACAAGAAGTGGGGGCGGATCTTTTTTCCGGCAGGAAGTGGGGGCGGATCTTTGTTTTGGCAGGAAGTGGGGGCGGGTCTTTGCCTCGGCAGGAAGTGAGGGCGAGTCTTTGTCTTGGCAGGAAGTGGGGGCGGGTCTTTGTCTTGGCAGGAAGTGGGGGCGGGTTTTTATCTTTCTACAGGAAGTGTGGGCGGGTCTTTGTCTCTGCAGAAAATTGGGGCAGATCGTAGCCTCGAAAAAAAGTGAGGGCGGGACTTTGCCTCAACAGGAAGTGGCGTTGGGTCTTTGTCTCTGCAGGAAGTGAGGGCAGGTCTCGACCAGAAGTTGAGTGGGGTCTTTGTATCGGCAGGAAATGGGGGCGGGTTTGGTCTTGACAGGGAGTGGGGGCAGGCCTTTGCCAATACAGGAAGTGGGGCAAGTTTTGTCTCGGTGGGAAGTGGGGGCAATTCTTTGTCTTTACAGGGAGTGAGGAAGGTTCTTTGTCTGTACAGGAAGTTGGGGTAGTTCTTTGTTTCCACAGGCAGTGCGGTTGTTTCTTTGTCTCCAGAATAAGTAGGGGGGGGGGGGTACTTTGTCTTTACAAGCAGTAGAAATTAATTGTCTATCCATATGATGTATGGAGTTACTGGGTCCTTCACAGCATGCGATGCTCTTTGTAGCCACTCTAAACAATAAATGAGGGTCCTCAACACAGACCCCCTTTTGAACCAGACAAATCCTATTCTGAGTGATAACCCGTTTCTGGCTGCATCACTGTACACAACTAGTTAATGATGAGCGTGTCTCTATGTATTATTCATGCAGATGTCCGTATGGAGCGTGGCCGGGTCTGAGCTGCAGGACGGACTCTCTGCAGGGAGTCAGCGGATCACCACGATGAGTCTGATCCATAATACGTCCCATGGGTGACATGATATGTCCCATCTCATAAACTAGGAGCAGGCAGTGTTAGGCCACATGTAGCATTCGGCCCGCATGTAACACGTGTCCAAAGTGCGTCTGCTGAGAGGCCGCTTATTAAATGTCGCCGCAGCTTTCTGCCGCAGTGCTAATAACTAGATTAACTATTGTTAATCGTCGCATGATTTTCAGTTGAAACAGCTGTTCCCTGCGATTGCTAAATGAGTCATTTTAGATCCATGCAATTTTCAGATATGACTCGGCTGCTCCTTCCTGCCTCACCCCTACCTTGCCCCATTTAGCCTTACCCTTACCATGCTCCATTCTGCCTCACCCTATAGCCTTCTAGAGCTGGCTGCACCAATACCATGCTCCATTTCACCTTACCTTTACCCTGCTCCATTCTGCCTCACCCCTTATCGTTCTCCAGCTAGCCACGTCACTACCCTGCTCCATCTCACCTTACCCTACTCCTTCATGCCTTACTCTGCTCCATTTGGCCTCACCCCCTACCCTTCTCCGGCTGGCCAAGCCTGTACCTGCTCTATTTGGTCTTAACCTGCTCCATTCTGCCTCACCTCTTACCCTGCTCCATCTGGCCATACCCTTGCTCTGCTCCATTTGGCCTTACCCTGCTCCATTCTGCCTCACCTCTTACCTTGCTCCATTCTTCCTCACCTCTTACCCTGCTCCATCTAGCCGTACCCTTACTCTGCTCCATTTGGCCTTACCCTGCTCCATTCTGCCTCACCCCTTACCCTTCTCCAGCTGTCCACGCCCCTAACCTGCTCCATCTGGCCTTATCCTGTTGTTGGCGAAATATGCAGATGAATTACTTTTACCCTGTGTTGGCACACAGTGAAATCAATGGGCCATCCATGTAATGCAGCTGCGCTGTGCTCTGGTCTATTGAGGGGAGACCTGAGTAGTGGACCCCTCTCCATTGCATTGATTACCCCCATAGGACACATAATAAGAGGTCGCTTAAAGGTGGCCGTACAGCACAGACTGCAATCAGCAAATGAGCCCCCGGATGCCAGTCACCCTTTTTTTTTTTGCTGTTTTACAGTTGACTGATTTTTCCCAATAAAAATCTATGGCGAGGGCAAATAACAAATCCCCAATTCTGTCATGAAGTTCCGATGCAATGTACACATGGTATGGTGGGGCCGAGTAATGAGATGGGAATCACCCTTTATGGGGCTCCATACACTTCTATGGGAGATCAGAAAACTGCAGAGCACTCGTGTGTGCACAATGACCACTGCACCATTGGTCTAGCTCTCTCAGATATTTAGGACCTATCCTATAGATCAGAGATGGCTATGGCGCCTCTTACCTGGACGACTCGGATGGAGAGCGACTGCCTTGACCTTCGTATTGCTGCACCATTGCCCGCACGCTCCAGTACGGGTTTCCGATCTCGTCTTCCACGCTGCTGTTCCTGTAGATATTAATATATTATTAGTTACTGAGACAAATATCCGAGACTCACATATAGGGGAATAGCCCTGTACATATGCACCCCCTATACTCACCCCTGATCCAGCCAACTGCTGATAGAGGGGCCACACTGTGAGATGTACCCCCCTGCTATACTGTTCTGCCCACTACTAATATCTCCTGACAGCATACAGTGGTGGAAGGAAGCATCAGGCATGATGGACTACAACCCCCAATCTTTTTATTTTTTGTGAACATCCAATGCACTCTCAGAGCATGCATATGTATGGGGGATTGATTTCTGCAGACCATGCGCTGGGCCGATAGGTATATGGTCACCTTTAGTTTGCCCCAAAATTATATTAAAAAGATAGGGTTTAAGGTAAGATGGGATCTATTTGAAAAAGAGCGGCACATCTGACCCCAGGCTGTTTCTGGTATTGCAGTTCGGTACCATTTACTTTACAGATGAGATGCAATAGCAAGCTCAGATACGGTGGGGATAAAATACATGGATTCATGCTGGCGAATGGTCCTGATGCACATGTGTTTGGGGCATTCTGTGGATTTCACTTCACCTTTTGCAAGAGTCGTGATTCTCCTGATCGGTCTTGTCCGACTATGGAGAGGATTACATACCTCACTTTGTGCACAGGTTTTATACCGCCACCCTCAGTCATTACAGCAGTGATTTATACCAGGCGGCAATAACTCTGCTGCAGCACTGACAGTGATGAGGCCTTATATGATGAGGCCTTATATCTGCTGCACAGAGAGTAGCGCAACCCCTGCAGTCAGAGGGGATTCATGGGAGGGGGATTCATCGGAGGGAGATTCATGGGAGGGGGATTCATCGGAGGGAGATTCATGGGAGGGGGATTCATGGGAGGGGGATTCATCGGAGGGAGATTCATGGGAGGGGGATTCATCGGAGGGGGATTCATAGGAGGGAGATTCATGGGAGGGGGATTCATGGGAGGGGGATTCATGGGAGGGGGATTCATCGGAGGGGGATTCATGGGAGGGGGGTTCATGGGAGGGGGATTCATCGGAGGGGGATTCATGGGAGGGGGGTTCATGGGAGGGGGATTCATGGGAGGGGGATTCATCGGAGGGAGATTCATGGGAGGGGGATTCATCGGAGGGGGATTCATGGGAGGGGGATTCATGGGAGGGGGATTCATGGGAGGGGGATTCATGGGAGGGGGATTCATGGGAGGGGGGTTCATGGGAGGGGGATTCATCGGAGGGAGATTCATGGGAGGGGGATTCATCGGAGGGGGATTCATAGGAGGGAGATTCATGGGAGGGGGATTCATGGGAGGGGGATTCATCGAAGGGAGATTCATGGGAGGGAGATTCATGGGAGGGAGATTCATTAGAGTGGGATTCATGGGAGGGAGATACATGGGAGGGGGATTCATGGGAGGGGGATTCATGGGAGGGGGATTCATCGGAGGGAGATTTATCGGTGGGGGATTCATCAGAGGGAGATTCATGGGAGGGGGATTCATCGGAGGGAGATTCATGGGAGGGAGATTCATCAGAGGGGATTCATCGGAGGGAGATTCATGGGAGGGGGATTCATCGGAGGGAGGTTCATGGGAGGGAGATTCATCAGAGGGGATTCATCGGAGGGAGATTCATGGGAGGGGGATTCATCGGAGGGAGGTTTATCGGTGGGGGATTCATGGGAGGGGGATTCATCGGAGGGAGATTCATGGGAGGGAGATTCATCAGAGGGGATTCATCGGAGGGAGATTCATGGGAGGGGGATTCATCGGAGGGAGGTTTATCGGTGGGGGATTCATCGGAGGGGGATTCATCGGAGGGAGATTCATGGGAGGGGGGATTCATCGGAGGGAAATTCATGGGAGGGAGATTCATTGGAAGAAGATTCATGGGAGGGGGGTTCATCGGAGGGGGATCGGCAGCCTGTTCCTACAGGAAATGATATGCTCCTCTCACACCGCTAATGTCTGTAACGGGTCTGGGAGGCGGAACCTCTGGGCTACTATACAAGGGGGCGGTCCTTGTAAGGGAGCGGGTGGCGACCAGGCAGGCAGTCACAGCAGGTGACCGGGACAGTCTCTAGAAGAACGGGTAGGAGGTCACGGCAAGTGACCGGGACAGTCTCTGGATGAACGGGCAGATGGTCACGGCAAGTGACCGGGGCAGTCTCTGGGTGAACGGGCAGATGGTCACGGCAAGTGACCGGGGCAGTCTCTGGGTGAACGGGCAGATGGTCACGGCAAGTGACCGGGGCAGTCTCTGGGTGAACGGGCAGATGGTCACGGCAAGTGACCGGGGCAGTCTCTGGGTGAACGGGCAGATGGTCACGGCAAGTGACCGGGGCAGTCTCTGGGTAAAGGATTGGTACGACCTGTGGCGGCTGATGGTAGACGTGAGCTCCCAGGTGAGCAGGCGAGAGTCTCTGGATAAACGGGTGGTCACAGCATGTGACGGCGGAGCCTCCAGGAAGACCAACAGACAGGCGGCAGATGAGCGCTCCCAGGTGAGCGGGCAGAAGTCTCTGGACAGGCGGGTGGTCACAGCACGTGACGGCAGAGCCTCCAGGTAGGCTAGCATACAGGCAGCAGATGAGCGCTCCCAGGTGAGCGGGCAGGAGTCACTGGACAGGCTGGTGGTCACAGCACGTGACGGCAGAGCCTCCAGGTAGGCTAGCAGGCAGGTAGCAGATGTGCGCTCCCAGGTGAGCGGGCAAGCTGGTCCTTAGACAGACTGACAAGAGTTGGAAGGCAGACCGTCGGACCTCAGGCAATCAGGCAGGTAGTTGATGTGCGCTCCCAGGTGAGCGGGCAAGTTGGTCCTTAGACAGACTGACAGGAGTAGTAAGGCAGACCGTCGGACCTCAGGCTAGCAGGCAGGTAGCAGAATATCAGGCAGGAATAAGACAGCAGGCTGGCAGGAATCTGGCAGGTATCTGGCAGGTAACTGGCAACGGGACCTGAGGGCTGAAGCAGAGTAGAACAGTGCAACAACATTGCTCGGGCACCTCCATTTTGGAGGAGGTGCCTTATATATGGTGAGGTCCTCCGGCCATTGGCCGGGGACTCCTTAGGACGGCGCGCGCAGCCCCTTTAAGAGGGAGGGAGCGCGCGCGCGCCCTAAGCACAGTGGCCGGGAAGGAGCGCGCGCTGCCAGCAGAGCGGGAGGAGGACGCCGGGCTCGGAGCAGAGAGGTGAGGGGAACAGCGTCCCTGCCTAGCAGAGGGCAGGGACGCCGACGCTACAATGTCAATGTAAATGATGGCGCTTACGAAAAGCCTCGACTCCACATCTTACCTGAGAATCTGGGTAATGATGAAGAGGAGACACCATGCTGAATACTGATCACAGACAGCCGACAAAATGAATGTCTGCACTATTCTTCTTACTACATGCAAAGATGCAGCAGAGCTGAAGGTGTCAGCGCCCACTGGAATGGAGGCACGAGAGATTTCTGCAGATATCACAATGCCATTTGCTACATCTGTATGATGGGAATCAGCCTGTGTCATGCAGTGTGTATAATGCCCCCCGCTGCTGCAAACATCTGCAATAATGGATTGGGCATGTTAGCATCCATCACGCCTAAAGGTGCTTATAGACCGTGCAATGTCAGAATCTCTCCTGCCCTTTCCCCACCACTATACACAAACGTGCTCATTTTGGTGGATTGTGCATGTGCTGTGAATAGGGAGTATAACTAGATCAAGCACGTTGTTGAAATCCGGCATGCTTCCCCAACATCATCTGTCAGGGGAGAGTCGCAAAGCCGCCAAGCACATTAGACGTTGTGTGACCGGGTCGCCCTGTGCCGCTGCTGCTTCGCAGCATAATGCAGATGAGTGAGGTCGCATTGTGACTCGTAAGGTACTGCAACTGGAAAGTTGGAAAAAGTCCGGACTAGTTGGATTTTTTTGTTTTTGTGACTTGCTCGTCGTGGTACCTTGCAGGTCGTAATGTCATCCCATTCATCACCATTGTGCGGCCACATAGAAGCAATTTTTTTTTGCTGCATATGGAGTGCGGGGCCTTCAGTCTCCTGAGTAAAGAGCTACAGAAGAGGTGTTTGAGTGACCCCCAAAAATCTGCAGGACAACTAAGTTCGTGTAAAGATGCTAAAAAAAAGTTAGCTGTACACAACAGATTTAAGACAGCAGAACTCGCTGATTTTGGAAGGATCATGAGATGACCTAATGTATAGGAGTCACCCAACTCACCCCCTACAGGGCAGAAAATGATTGGGGGGGTTGTACTCCAATGCCCGATCTTCTTATCATCCCTTTGAAAATATCCTGTGTACATCTCACACTGTCACTGACCGCGGTTACCTTTGTCGATAGCGGAAAACATCTCGTCCTGAGCGCGACATGTCCTGGCGAACCTCCGCGAGGGCGGCGGCGGCTCCCTGCGCCATTGCTGTGGTGGAGTGGGGTCTGTGGTTAGCAGAATGAGCGGCCTGGCTCTTCCCTGACCCACCCAACGCGCCATGATTGCTGGATCGTCCGGAAACTGGTTTGAAGTGAGCGGCTAAGGTGAGTATGAGTCTCATGATGGACTTCAGGTTTCCCTCCACGATATCTGTAGTGACAAAACGAAATCATTTAGAGGTTAGAGGGATTTCCAGGACTTATGTATTGATGGCCAGTCCTTAGAAGAGGTCATCGATATCAGTACGGCGGTGGTCCGACACCCAGCACCCCACCAATCAGCTGTGATCAGGTCCCAGAAGAGCACAGCGCCATACACTGTGTAGTGGCCATTCTGGGGTACTGCAGCTCAGCTCCTGTTCTTGTCAATAGGGGCTTTATATTCTGTATCTGATGCAGCCGTTCTCTATTGTCTCCTGAGCCTCCCCCCTCATCATCTCTCATGGGAAGGCCTGCCTCCAGATTTCTCCTCTCCTCCGCCTTTACCCAGGTCTTTCTGACAGTCCATCACACTAAGGGAGCCCTCCCCATTAATGAGAGGAGACAAGCTTAACCAGTTAATGACTGCAGTCAAATATTCAATTTCACATGTGGCAGTAAGAGCTGTACAAATGTTTGCCATTTTAAAATTGAAATCATTGTTTCCTCTTTTATTTTATGTGATACGCAGGGCCTAAATTCTATGACACTTTTATTTCTCATAAATAGAGATTTTTAAGACAACAAAGGACCATTAAAATACATTTTAAACTGTGCTCTCCTTTCCATAGCAATTACTCTTATGTATCGCACACGTGGGTATATTTTTGATGGGTTAAAGCTAAAGACAGTGGTCCGGACTGGCATTCCCTTCCCTTCTTTCCTTCCCTATCTTCCTTTCCTCCCTTCCTTCTTTCCCTGCCTTCCTTCCCTTCTTTCCTTCCATCCTCCCTTTCTTTCCTTTCTTCTCTTTCTTTCCTTTCCTTCTCTCTTGTTTTCTTCCTTCCTTAATTTCCTTTAGCTTCTTTCTTCTCTTTATCTTATTTCTTTCCCTGGTTTCTCTTTCTTCCTTTCTCCCTTCCCTCCTTCCCTTCCTTCCCTTTCTCTCATTTTCTTCCTTTCCCTTCCTTTCTTTCTCTTTCCTTCCTTCCTTTTCCTTCTTTCTTTTTCTTATTTCCATTCTTTACCTTCTTTCCTACCTTTCGTTACGTTATTTCCTTCATTCTTTTTTTTCCTTCTCTCCTCTCTCGTTTTCTTCCATTCTTTCCTTCCTTCCCTTCCTTTCTTTACCTACTTTCCTTCCTCCCTTCCCTCCTTCCTTCTTTCCATTCCTTCTTCCCTTTCCTCCTTCCTTCCCTTCTTTCCTCTCCATCCTACCCTCCTTCCTCCCTTCTTGCCTTTTTTCCCTCCTTCCTTCCTTTCCCTTTCTTCCTCCCTTTTTTCCCCTGTAACTAGGTCTGCCGTATTAGCCTCAGTTACAGGGTGAATTCAGTCTCCTGACCTGATAAAATCCCGCTGCTACCTCTCCCTCCTTGCACCCGTCAATCACATAATCTTGGGGACAGTAGGAGGTCCTGTTAGCGCTTCCTGTACTGTGTACACAGCGCTCGTTCTGTGCTATATACAGGGATCAGAAAGGCAGTAATCTGGGCAGTCCGGCCATGTCTGACAGTGGCACCCTGCTGCTGCATCTGCACGACCTCCATTCAGCTGCCGGCTCTGCTATGATTTTCTAAAACATAATTGTGCAGACATATGTCGACCGTCCTGACATCCTAAGTCCACAAGCAGTTAAAGAGGACTTCCAGGATTTGTAAAAACTGAACCAAAAGCTAAAAATGGGTAAAAATCTATATATATAGCACATGATAAGACGGGGTAACGCTTGCCACAAGGCTGCAGTAATTCTCACCTTTGGCTGACGTTTGATGCATTCGGATCTTTTTAGATGCCACAAACTGCAAAACTTTCTCCACGTTGTCCTTCATCTCTTGTGTGCCGCTCGGCTTCCAGTGAATCTCGTTCAGTTTCTCACCAGCTATGGATGAGGGAAACAATAAATATTTTATGTACTGGAGAAATCTAATCGATCCGAATCTATATGCTGGACCCAAAAACCTTATCTGAAGGAGTCCTCTACTCTGGACAAAGCTTACTTGTTAGAAGAGACCTTCGATAATAAGCCGATCAAAAAGTGTCCTCCTAATGCAACCAGTGATCAGATGTGATCTGTGGGGGTTTACCTTCCCTGCAGCGCCACCACAGGGGAAACTAAGAATTACACAGTGTCCAATCACATCAATACATTGTCTGAGTAATACAGGTCCCCAAGGGACGCTATTTGGTCTAGAAATGAGGGTCCTGAACAGGAACCCCCCTCCAATAAGATATGATTCACTAATAGGGTTTTGCAGCTTACGTTTTCTCTGAAATGCATATTTCTTTACCGTTAACCATATCCCTACTGCAAGTACCTGATAACATATACCTTTTTCCTGTTAACTATATCCCTGTTGAAAGTAACTGACTGCATATATGTAATTGCTGTTAACCATATCCCTGCTGCAAGTACCTGATTGCATATGTCTGTGCTGTTAACCATATCCCTGCTGCAAGTACTTGATAACATATACGTCTCTGCTGTTAACCATATCACTGCTGCAAGTACCTGTTTGCATATATATATCTCTGCTTTTCACTATATACCTGCTTTTGTTTCTTGTTCAGCTTGCAGAACAAAGGGGTTGAGTAATAAAAGTAACTACCCTTATCACCCTCATATCACATGTCTGGCAGAGTCAGTAGTCCCCAGTACACGAGAGGGCCTTTCTTTCTTATGTATAGGGGGGGGCCTTTAAATGACACTCCCCTTTGTGAACACATGTTCCTTTGGCGGACCGCTATCTACAGTATATGGGTACGTATTTCACATTTTAGAGATGTGGTGGTGGTGAAATTTTGTGATGCACCACAATTCCGGAGTTCCACTTTACCCTTTTTTTTGTGTCTGCTAAATCGAAGGTCCGTGGATAGTTTCTAGATCGACCCCTGTATATGAGAATTATAATACCAAATATTTTGTACTCACCAACTATTTCTATCAGATGAGCCAACACCACCCCATCTCGCAGGTCTAGCCGCAGGTCCTGGACGGGATTGACCCCTGCCTTCTTCTTCAGCTGGGAGTTCACCCAGGCGACATAGGCCTGCAGCTGTTGCTGTAAGACGTAAAAATCAGAAATAGAGAATGGACATAGGATCCGATATAACACATAAGTGCATAATACTGCACACAGCATGCACTGTAATGCTAGAAATGAGACACTTGCACTGTCCCTCTTATTTGACATGGTCCAGAACTTGCTTACTGGGACGGGTGCGGGTCTGAAGCTCACTAATAGTTTATGAAACGTGTAACAGTATTCTGTAGGACATCCTTTATAAAACATAGTCGTTTTGCCAAAATTGCTTGTGGATGAGGTGTCATACCCACACCACAGAGAAAATCCACAGGGTAAAATGAGAGGCACGGCTGATCTGACATCTAAAGCTTTTATCACCTTTTGCAATTTGCCATAAATCCACAGCATTTCCGCACCAGAACCCTCCATCGTTTGATACAGAAATTTCCAAAACCGTATAGCAGGTCAATTTTAAAGCAGATATATTAAGCAACTTTTATTGCATTTTTTTGGGGTTAAGTGGGACGGCAACGGAAATTCATGTATATGTATGGAGGATGATGGGAAGGGTTAAACTAGAACATTCTCATCTGTAAAAAGGACAAGACTGGCACAAGTTCAGGTCCATGAGGAAAATGGCTCCTGTGCACAAGCGCATTGACTGACATTGGTCAGTTTGCAGTTTGCGTGTGGTGTGTTGTGTGTGTGCACCGGACACTGATGGCAAATACATTTAGATTCTCAGTGCAACATTTCAATAAACCGCAGGTCACAACGTATGCACTGAGGTCACCAATCAAGGACCTGCGGCGATTGTTCTGGCAGGGTAAATCCCCGGCCTCTGCGAGGTCGGATGAGTTTGTAGATGAGCAGGAGAATGGGAGATGCTGAGTCAGTCGGATGTCCGACATCCACATGACAATGAACCTTTGAGAATAACAGGAGAGTGAGGGCAGAAGAGATTCATTGTACGGTATGTATATACCACACACTTACACGCTAGGGAATATACAATCTGCCATGTCTGGGGCTGATATACGAATCCATGGCTCCCTCCATGTTACACTTTAATTTCAGAAAAAAAAACATCTTAGCTACAGAAGAAGCAGATTGGAGTTTCCTGTTTAACGCAAGTCATTCTGGTATCTCAAAAGGGATTATATCCACTCCTTGAAGCTGGCCATACCCATTAGACGTGTTACTCACCTGTCCCAGCTCCAGTGACGGGCTTTGCTCCTCTCTGCCTTGGCCAGCTCCCTATGGAACCAGTCCGTTCATTACAACCCACTGTGACTGTAACACAAATCTAATATATACTTACCTTGTAATGTCTTCACATCCGGTTCTGTCCAGATGTGTCCGGATCCCAGAATTCCAAGCGGCAGAAGTTCGCCGACTGCTATATTGGCACACATAAGTGATGGGTGCCTCAATATGGAAACCGCTGGTGGTACCAGCCTCTTGCGCGGTACCAACAGCGGAACACAGTTGCGCACACGCCGCCGCGGGGATCAGCAGAATGATTCACTGACCGCTGCCATCCTTGTACAGGAGGAGCGCATGCGCAGTTTTAATGTGACCGCCGCTATCTGCCTGCACAAAGATGGCAGCAGTCTGATTTACTGTGCGGGGAGACAGCTCAAAAGAGAGAACACATGAGGGAAGAAGACAGCACAGGGGTGGAGAGAGAGCAGGCAAGGGGGAGAGCACATGGGGTACACAGGTCAAAGAAGAGATCACATGGGAGGAGAAGACAGCAGAGGGGTGGAGAGAGACAGCAGACAAGGGGGAGAGCACATGGGGTAGACAGGTCAAAGAAGAGATCACATGGGAGGAGAAGACAGCAGATGGGGGAGAGAGAAAGCGCACAGGGGGGAGAGAGACAGAGCACAGGGGGAGAGACAGCTCAAACGGGATAGCACATGAGAGGAGAAGACAGCAGATGGGGGAGAGAGAAAGCGCACAGGGGGAGAGAGACAGAGCACAGGGAGAGAGACAGCTCAAACGGGACAGCATATGAGAGGAGAACACAGCACAGGAAGGAGAGAGACAGCAGACAAAGGGGGAGAGCACATGGAGTACACAGGTCAAAGAAGAGATCACATGGGAGGAGAAGACAGCAGAGGGGTGGAGAGAGACAGCAGACAAGGGGGAGAGCACATGGGGTACACAGGTCAAAGAAGAGATCACATGGGAGGAGAAGACAGCAGAGGGGTGGAGAGAGACAGCAGACAAGGGGGAGAGCACATGGGGTACACAGGTCAAAGAAGAGATCACATAAGAGGAGAAGACAGCAGAGGGGTGGAGAGAGACAGCAGACATGGGGGAGAGCACATGGGGTACACAGGTCAAAGAAGAGATCACATGAGAGGAGAAGACAGCAGATGGGGGAGAGAGAAAGCGCACAGGGGGGAGAGAGACAGAGCACAGGGGGAGAGACAGCTCAAACGGGACAGCACATGAGAGGAGAACACAGCACAGGAAGGAGAGAGACAGCAGACAAGGGGGATAGCACATGGGGTAGACAGGTCAAAGAAGAGAGCACAGACGGGAGAAGTCAGCACATGGGGGAAAGAGAGAGTGGATAGGTGGGTGAGCAAATGAGGGGGAGAGATTCTCAACGTTGCAAAGCCTGCCCCCATCGTGACATTACGGCCTCCATCTAGTATATCCATAAACTGTAGCTACACAAGCACCTAACTTCTACAGTATATCCTATATTCAGACCTGTGAATACAATCTCAGCTCTGCTGATCTAAACTACAGGTAACTAGCTCATTTCTGCTGTAAAGATACTTGATTGAATATATGTCTCTCCTGTTAACCATATCCCTCCTGCACATACCTGATAACATATACATGTATTCTGTTAACCATATCCCTGCTGCAAGTACCTGATAACATACACATCTATGCTGTTAACCATATCCCTGCTGCAAGTACCTGATTGTATACATGCCTTTGCTGTTTACCATATCCGTGTTGCAAGTACCTGACTGCATGTCTTTGCTATTAACCATATCCCTGCTTTAAGTACCTGATAACATATACGTCTGTGCTGTTAACCATATCCTTGTTGCAAGTAACAGATTGCATGTCTTTGCTGTTAACCATATCCCTTCTGTAAGTACCTGACCGCTTATGTCTCTACTTATAACAATATCCCTGCTGCAAGTACGATTGCATATATGTACCTGTAACATGTACCTGATAACATATGTCTCTGCCGTTAACCATAACCATGCTGCAATTACCTAATTGCATATATCTCTGCTGTTAACCATATCCCTGCTGCAAGTACCTGATAACATATATGTATGTGCTGTTAACCATATCCTTTCTGCAAGTACCTGATTGTATATATGTCTTTGCTGTTTACCATATCCGTGTTGCAAGTACCTGATAACATATATGTCTTTCCTGTTAACTATATCTCTGCTGAAAGTACCTGACTGCATATATATACATCTGCTGTTAACCATATTACTGCTGCAAGTACCTGATTGCATATATGTCTGTGCTGTTAACCATATCCCTGCTGCAAGTACCTCATTGAATATATGTCTATACTGTTAACCATATCCCTGCTGCAAGTACCTTATTACACATACGTCTCTGCTATTAACCATATCTATACTGCGAGGTCTGTTATTTCTGTATGTAACTGCTCTCCAGCAGCATCCTGTGCTTCTAACTTTGCTGGCCTTTCTGCTGTTCTGCATTGCCTACTGCTCTGATCCTCGTGCTGCCCTTTTCCAATGCATAATCGCCTCCGATCCCTGCTGCTTTCCTGATCATCTTAGAGTATCCACCTCACCAGGTGGGCCTATGACACGTGATGTTGTAATGGGACAGAGTGACCCAAGTGTCCATATAGTCCTAGAAAAATGTGTTCAATTTTCTCTTTCTGGCCGTAAGCGACTCACTTGCTATGAACTTCAATGAGAGTCACATGCGACTGTGTCTGGTTTTCTTTCCACAGTAACACGTCAGCACTACAATAGGCTAATAACAGCAAATGCAGACAAGTTGCACAATTGCTTTTTGAAGCACCAATTGTCTGACAATTGCTGTCTCGCCATGTAGCCCAGCCTAAAATTCCATAGTTATTTGTTGAGTCCCTCTCCCTCTGCCTGGGTCCCCCTCTGCCTCCTCTTTCAGCTGCGACATGCATGTGACTGCTGCAGCCAATCACCCAGTGATGGCAAGAGTATACGACCAAAACAGGTTCTGCAGAGATCAAGCTGTTGTACAAACATGTGACCGCTGCAGCCAATCAATGGCGTGCTGATCGTTTCCACACCCATTAGCATGCACTACAGCGGTATTCCCGTGTTAAGATATTCTTTCATAGGGGATGCCATAATTTTCATGACCCCGCACATCACAATCGCTATACAACAAAACACTTTAAAGAGCAACAGAGCTAAACCAGTGTCGCCAAAGCTTTATTCTATACATTGGTGGGGGGCGGACCCCCGTGATAAGCAAGTGATGGCATGTCCTACTGATACCGAATGCTAACATTAACTTTGTTGGGAAAACTGCCAAAAATAGCAATAGATTTTACTTGCAAATGACAGCGGCCATGGCATGACTAAAGCGACAGCCGCCCAGCATATGTTAACACTAACACACAGCCTCTGCCGTCATTGCAGCTGAGCGTGTGTTTACATGGGACAAGAGGGTCTGCGGCTCAGCTCCTGGGAAGAATGGCCCATCTGTGGCCGTCACACTGCAGACATTGTTTACCAGCCTCTCATTACCCGCGGCTGCTCTCCAGGCTTTGGCTCCATTTCAGATATCGAGCTGCCATGCAACAATTACTCAAGATAACAAATATAAAGCAAAGGGAAAATCAATAGGAGCAGGAGGACGACCTCCCCGGTAACCGCTTGGTATCCCAGCAATGGCAAGGAAAGAAATAGCAGGAGTCTGGGAGAGATGAATGGCATCGGGAGGTCACCAGGATGAAGTCCACCACTCCGTGTTTTGTGACCTTGAAGCCACTTTGTTTAGCTCCTCACGACTAGAGGACACGATGATCGTGGAGGGCGAGTTTAGGCTCTATGCAAACCATCAATAAAAGAGCCTTTCTGCTCCCGTAGTGAGATGGTCGCTGTTATTTGCTTAAATCAATAGTACAAGCAAATATAAGGAAGTCAGTAATGTACCTTATCAGAGAAATCTGCTTTTTTCTCCACTTATGAGCCACTTCTTCACCTCTTCCTGAACAACTGCAGTCTCTCTTGGTCAAAATAATATGGACTGCTGGCTCACTGAGGGATCAGATTACAGCTACCTATAGAAGTTTATAGTGCGGGAAGCAGAGAAGCACAGAGTGTGTTGCTGCTTTCCAGTAAGTGTTTATCTCATCTCAGAACCGGATCACAGCTACACTGCTCAATGCTGCGGTATAATGTACACCTGCCATTTTTGCACTGCTCAATGCTGCGGTATAATGTACACCTGCCATTTTTTACTATTCAATGCTGAATTCACAACTAAACTGCTCAGTAGTGCTCCATAATGTACTCCATGCTGCGGCTACTTTCTAGTAAATGTTTCACTCCAGCGCTGAATTCACAGCTACACTGCTCAGTAGTGCTCTATAATGTCCTTTATGCTGCTGCTACTGACTAGGAAGTGAACATTTCACTCCAATGCTGGACTCACAGTTACACTGCTCAGTACTGCTGTATAATGCCCTCCATGCTGCAGCTACTTTTTAGTAAATGTTTAATTCACTCCAATGCTGGATTCACAGCTACACTGCTCAGCGCTGCTGTATAATGTCCTCTATTTTGCTGCTTTTGAGCATGTGCTACATAGAGACAGGAGAGCAGGAATTCCTCAAGTCTGCGTGTGCTGTGTATGTGAGACACCATAATAACTTTTCTCCACCCACGGAAAATTAAAAATAGAGCCCACAGAGGGTAAAATTTCTGAAGAATTCAAATAATATAATGACCACAAATAGGGTTACGCCTCATGTACATGCACAACATCTTATTCTGAACAGTCATCCAAAAGGACATTGACTTTTATTTCTTTCCCCCAGTAGTGACAACAAAGCCTCCTGCTTCCTTTAGCAGTGCCTCCCTTTTAGCTGGCAACCATAGCACTGCCTCCTACTGTGCTAATTATCAAAAAAGGGCCTCCTCTTCCCCCTCTCCCAGTGGCAACAGCATTGACTCCACTTTCCCCCATTCATGAAAGCAGTGCCTTCCCTAAAAGTAGATCAAACCCCCCATGTACTCGCTATCAACAGTCCTTCTTGTTGCTACAAAAATCCATGCAAAAGGGACCTTCATATGAGCGGTAGAGGATGGAGGAAGGTCCAGTTTTGGAGTCTCAGTTCTACTTTTTTTTATTTTGCAAATTCGAGAGCCATTTTTTTCTATTTTAACCTCCCGGGTGGTGGTACCGAGCTGACGGACCAATGGACCTGGAACTAATTCTGAAGTCATATAATTTGGCTCTGGATGTGCACTGCTGAATGCTAATCTGGATTGATGGTATGGCGGTGTCACTTCTGGCCGACAGATATTTCTCCCGACTTTCCCCCATACATGATCATGCTCGGTTCGGCTGAGAATGCATTTACTTTCAATGTCCCCTTCTTGTCAGACGGCATGCTTCAAGGACACCGTATTTTCCATCTTGTGGATAAACTTGAACATTCCCCAGGGAAAACACGTCAACGAGCAAGAACGCTTCAGTGCACAAAACCTCCCTGCCGTGTCGAACCATGGGAAACTGGCATGGCTTCATCCAAGAAGCCACGCAACTCAATCAGCTCCGAGCAACGAGATCCAACCCTTTACCGGGGTGGAAGATGATATTCAATAGCTTCTTCTGCACGTTTGGCCAAGCACTGGTAGCACCAAGGGAGCGTGCCAATGGGCATGACAAGAAGAATGAATGTTCTGCGAGGAATGAATGCTCTGCCAGAGGGTCTTTTGTATATTATGTCACCATGTTGGCTAAACATTAGGTAAAGACTCACTTAATGGGGTCTTATCTTCTTATACGTTCTGGTATCTAGGGGGGCTATTATTAGGTGACAGAGTGCAGTAGAATGTGCCAGCCTAACGCCTCACAGTGTATAAAGAGGGGCGACCACACGGAAAAAGTGACCCCATGTATCTTGGAAATTAATCCCATGTCCTGTTTGTAGCGACAGCTGTTCTGCTAGAGTTAACAACTGAGATCAGAGGGGTCTCGTCTCTCCCTACACAACCAAAAGACAGCGGTGGTAGAAAAGTGTACTGCCACCATGTTTCCTGTTAGGTATGCTCTTTATTTGGGCAAACAGTAACAGTAACCAGCAGCAAGTAACCTGTGGACACTTTAGTAAAAGATATTACAATCCTCCACCTTTAAAAAGATGGTTTCTTCTAGAATACCCCTGGCTAGCCTGATGATTTGTTACTTGCCAAAAGTCCAGCTTCAAGATCACTGATGATCGTCTGCAGGGAAAATGTGCGATTACATGGCCTGGTTCGCCAGATGCTGCTACTTTCGAGGGCTAATGAAGAGGTATCCCGCCATTTATAAGCCCCAGGTGAACAATAGCATGCAGCGGATTGGCGTATATCATTGCTGGCCACACTTGTCATCGGGTTCAATGATGCACGTGACTGTTACATGAGCTGTAAACTGACAGCAACACAGGAAAGGAATTCATCAATCCCCCGATGTCTGCAAGCTGCGAGTCCACCACAGGTTTCATTCCTGACAAGGACATCTTCTTCTTCTTCTCCATATATGTTTTATTAAAAGGATAACAACAATTGATCTAGAACTCTGCAAGAGGTTTTCCCCTGTGGATAAGCGGCACTACAGATGGCTGGCAGCAGCTTATCTCCCTCCGCGTCCATTAAACTGTGCAAAAAAAAAAAACTTTTACAGTTTTTGGTTTCCAATAAGCTTCGGAAGGCGTTGGTGGGCCCAGAAGATTTATCAACTCTTCCTTGAAGCCAGAAGGTCGCTCCATTGTCCGGAAGCAGGAGAGTTGGCGAGTATTAATTAAAGGGACGTTATCATAAAAAAAAGTAGCAACGAACAGATTCACATCCAATCTTTTGTATTAAAGAGTCTAATGAGTGAGCGCAAATATCACAGGGAGGAGGAGGTGAGCTCTGACGTCACCTATTGTGAATGTTGGATTTGTTATCTACTGTATATAGAGGTATTATCAGTCATTGTATAGGAGGAGGAGGTGAGCTGTGACATCACCTATTGTGAATGGTGGATCCTGTGTTATCTACTGTATATAGAGGCGTTATCAGTCATTGTATAGGAGGGGGAGGAGGCGAGCTGTGACATCACCTATTGTGAACGGTGGATCCTGTGTTATCTAGTGTATATTGAGGTATTATCAGTCATTGTACAGGAGGAGGTGGAGGTGAGCTGTGACATCACCTATTGTGAATGGTGGATCCTGTGTTATCTACTGTATATAGAGGTGTTATCAGTCATTGTACAGGAGGAGGAGGAGGTGAGCTGTGACATCACCTATTGTGAATGGTGGATCCTGTGTTATCTACTGTATATAGAGGTGTTATCAGTCATTGTGGTGTTATCAGTCATTGTACAGGAGGAGGTGAGCTGTGACATCAGCTATTGTGAATGGTGGATCCTGTGTTATCTACTGTATATAGAGGCGTTATCAGTCATTGTACAGGAGGGGGAGGAGGCGAGCTGTGACATCACCTATTGTGAATGGTGGATCCTGTGTTATCTAGTGTATATAGAGGTGCTATCAGTCATTGTACAGGAGGAGGAGGTGAGCTGTGACATCACCTATTGTGAATGGTGGATCCTGTGTTATCTACTGTATATAGAGGTGTTATCAGTCATTGTACAGGAGGAGGAGGTGAGCTGTGACGTCACCTATTGTGAATGGTGGATCCTGTGTTATCTACTGTATATAAAGGTGTTATCAGTCATTATACAGGAGGAGGAGGTGAGCTGTGACATCACCTATTGTGAATGATGGATCCTGTGTTATCTACTGTATATAGAGGTGATATCAGTCATTGTACAGGAGGAGGATAGGGTGAGCTGTGACATCAACTATTGTGAATGGTAGATCCTGTGTTATCTACTGTATATAGAGGTGCTATCAGTCATTGTACAGGAGGAGGTGAGCTGTGACATCACCTATTGTGAATGATGGATCCTGTGTTATCTACTGTATATAGAGGTGTTATCAGTTATTGTACAGGAGGAGGAGGAGGTGAGCTGTGACATCACCTATTGTGAATGGTAGATCCTGTGTTATCTACTGTATATAGAGGTGTTATCAGTCATTGTACAGGAGGGGGAGCAGGTGAGCTATGATATCTATTGTGAATGGTGGATCCTGTGTAATCTACTGTATATAGAGGTGTTATCAGTCATTCTACAGAAGGAGGAGGTGAGCTGTGACATCACCTATTGTGAATGGTAGATCCTGTGTTATCTACTGTATATAGAGGTGTTATCAGTTATTGTACAGGAGGGGAAGGAGGTGAGCTGTGACACCTATTGTGAATGGTGGATCCTATTATCGGATGTGAATAGAGGTGTTACCATTCATTGTAATCCTGCCTCTGCTGATAAGGAAACTGCTGAAAACTCATGAAAAAGCAGGAAGTTAGATTCTAAAAGAGTCCCAGTGGCCAATGTGAAAAGTGAAAGTTGATTCAATTTTTTTTTTTTAAATAAAGATCGTGATTAAAAAAAAAGACATTGCCAAATAAAAAAAAAATACATGTAACATGAAAAATCATTTTCTGCTGATAGGTTCTCATTTAAGGCCACGGCCCCACTATCAGTATTCGGTCAGTATTCTGTCAGTATTTTTTCTCAGGAGTGGGAGCCAAAACCAGATGAGGAACAATCAGAGAAAAGGTATAATAGAAACAAGTCACCAATTCTGCATTTATCACCCACTCCTGGTTTTGGCTCCCACTCTTGAGAAAAAATACTGACTGAATACTGATAGTGGGGCCGAGGCCTTATAGAGGTTGTTGGTTCAATGCAGCAACTATTGTCTTCTGCAAGGTCCCAATATGAGATGTAGACAATGTGCAGCCGGTGTGTCTGTTTTCACAGTGAAAATGGTTGATTCAGACATTCAGTCATCCAGAAGAGGAGCCTCGTTACAGTCGCTGTGTTGCCTCGTTACAGTCGCTGTGTTGCCTCGTTACAGTCGCTGTGTTGCCTCGTTACAGTCGCTGTGTTGCCTCGTTACAGTCGCTGTGTTGCCTCGTTACAGTCGCTGTGTTGCCTCGTTACAGTCGCTGTGTTGCCTCGTTACAGTCGCTGTGTTGCCTCGTTACAGTCGCTGTGTTGCCTCGTTACAGTCCCTGTGTTGCCTCGTTACAGTCGCTGTGTTGCCTCGTTACAGTCGCTGTGTTGCCTCGTTACAGTCGCTGTGTTGCCTCGTTACAGTCGCTGTGTTGCCTCGTTACAGTCGCTGTGTTGCCTCGTTACAGTCGCTGTGTTGCCTCGTTACAGTCGCTGTGTTGCCTCGTTACAGTCGCTGTGTTGCCTCGTTACAGTCGCTGTGTTGCTTCGTTACAGTCGCTGTGTTCGCTCCAGAGAAGTGCGGCACATGAATGTTTTAGCAGTCGGCTGGACGGGCCGCACTTCCCCCACCTGCTCTCCCACAGTAGGACGGTGAATGAGATGCACAGAGCGGGGGGCATACGGGATCAGTACGACAATGCTATGAAGAGCACTACATATCTACAAAGCCGCAGCTCCCGGTGGATCCCTTTAAATGATTTCTGATTTTAATGATATTCGGAAATAGCATAAAGCATGAACAAATGCAACATAAAGCCGCCTAATCGTACGGCCGGCCATTATCTGCACATTAATGCGATGAGTGACTGGAAATCCGCCAGATGTAAAGACCCAGAAAAAGAAAGGGACGTCAGAAAGGAACGTCCGCAGAGCGAATGGCTAGGACAAAAATATTTCCGGAATCAAAGACGTCCCCGTAAGAAAACCTAATGCAACAATAAAAGGAAATAAGTCCAAGTATATACATATAAAATAATCACTCCGCTGACACTCATATACAGAATCTCTACCCACTCCCCCATATACAGGACCCCCGGCCCACAGCTATCTTTCCCCACTCCTCCATATACAGGACCCCGTGGCCCACAGCTATCTCTCCCCACTCCCCCATATACAGGACCCCACGGCCCACAGCTATCTCACCTCACTCCCCCGTATACAGGACCCCTCGGCCCACAGCTATCTCTCCCTACTCCTCCGTATACAGGACCCTGCGGCCCACAGCTATCTCTCCTCACTCCCCAATATACAGGACCCCACGGCCCACAGCTATCTCACCTCACTCCCCCGTATACAGGACCCCTCGGCCCACAGCTATCTCACCTCACTCCCAAGTATACAGGACCCCTTGGACCACAGCTATCTCTCCCTACTCCTCCGTATACAGGACCCCGCGGCCCACAGCTATCTCTCCCCACTCCCCCATATATAGGACCCCACGGCCCACAGCTATCTCCCCTCACTCCCTCATATACAGGACCCCACGGCCTACAGCTATCTCACCTCACTCCCCCCGTATACAGGACCCCTCGGCCCACAGCTAGCTCTCCCTACTCCAACGTACATAGGACCCCTCGGCCAACAGCTATCTCTCCCCACTCCCCCATATACAGAACCACATGGCCCACAGCTATCTCACACCACTCCCCCATATATAGGACCCCTCGGCCCACAGCTATTCCTCCCTACTCGCCCGTATATAGGACCCCTCAGCCCACAGCTATCTCTCCCTATTCCAACGTACACAGGACCCCTCAGCCCACAGCTATCTCTCCCTACTCCCACGTATACAGGACTCCACGGCCCACAGCTATTTCTCCCCACTCCCTCATATACAGAACCCCACACGGCCCACAGCTATCTCACACCACTCCCCCGTATATAGGACCCCTCGGCCCACAGCTATCCCTCCCTACTCCCCCGTATATTGGACCTCTCAGCCCACAGCTATCTCTCCCTACTCCAATGTACACAGGACCCCACAGCCCACAGCTATTTCTCCCCACTCCCTCGTATATGGGACCCCTCGGCCCACAGCTATCTTTTCCTACTCCCCCGTATATAGGACCCCTCAGCCCACAGCTATCTCTCCCTACTCCCCTGTATATAGGACCCTTCAGCCCACAACTATCTCTCCCTACTACCCCATACACAGGACCCCTCAGCCCACAGCTATCTCTCCCTATTCCCCCGTATATAGGACCCCTCAGCCCACAGCTATCTCTCCCTACTACCCCATACACAGGACCCCACGGCCCACAGCTATTTCTCCCCACTTCCCCATAAACAGGACCCCACACGGCCCACAGCGATCTCTCTCTACTCCAAGGTACACAGGACCCCACAGCCCACAGCTATCTCTCCTTACTCCAACGTACACAGGACCCCACAGCCCACAGCTATCTCTCCTTACTCCAACGTACACAGGACCCCTCGGCCCGCAGCCATCTCTCCCTACTCCCCTGTAAATAGGACCCCACAGCACAGCTTTCTTAGACCACTCCCCCGTATATAGGACCCCTCAGCCCACAGCTATCTCTCCCTACTCCCCCGTATATAGGACCCCCTCAGCCCTCAGCTATCTCTTCCTACTCCCCTGTATATAGGACCCCTCAGCCCACAGCTAATTCTCCATACAACCCCGTACACAGGACCCCACAGTCCACAACTATTTTACCCCTTTCCCCCATATAAAGGACCCCTCAGCCCACAGCGATCTCTCCCCACTCCCCCGTATACAGGACCGCTCAGCCCACAGCTATCTCTCCCCACTCCCCCGTACACAGGTCCCCTTGGCCCACAGCTATCTCTCCTCACCATACACAGGAGAGCCTCTGACAGGTATTATATTATAGAGCAGGAGAAGCTGATCAGATCAATGTACATTTCTATGGGAAAACTTGCATTTTATTCATTGAAATCACTGCTGTTTGTAGGTATAGGAGTCCAGTGGGCGGAGCTACAATGATTGACAGTCTTCCCTGTATGACTGTGCATGTTGACATAGCTGTCAATCACAACTAGGACCCATCACAGGACTCATATTGTCACGGGTGTGTCAGATGTGACAGACAGTCGCCTTGCAGTTGGTTGCAGGAGATCTCTTTGGCATTATAGACACCTTCTTAGATCTGTCTCACTCTAGGACCCAGCGGCTACCACCCTCCAGCTAATTGACACCCAGGCCTGGATGTTTAAATACTTCCTGTTTGCTATAGGGAGGTGCCGGTGATATTCACATGACCCTCTGTGAAGGCTTGGAGCAAGTGCAGTTCTTACTTCCTCTTTGGTGCTAAGAGGTCGTGTGTGTAATCTCTCTGAAGTCGGCTCAAGCTAAGTTACTTCCCCCGTGTCAGTCTCCCCTTGCTGTCTTTAGTTGTTAGTGGGGACTGGCTAGTGCTCATCCCCCCTTTCCTAGCCAGGACCTAGCTCTAGGGAGATACAGGGCTTTAGGTTCCTGATCGGCGATTGGTGAGAAACCAATATATGGAAGGTAGGGTAGGCAGGGTGATATCAGATCAGCCTAGGAGGTCTCCACCCCCTCTTTCCCTAGTGTCTGGGCTCCCTTTCCCTTAACCCTTGGTGTTGCGCTTTGTCTTTCACATACATGACAGGTCCTCTTAACATTTGGGTTCGGGGTTTGACCTTGTCGTATAACTCTGCAGATGTCGCGGTCCTCCTGCCGCTCAGGATGAACTCAGTGATATACAGTACAGACCAAAAGTTTGGACACACCTTCTCATTTAAAGATTTTTCAGTATTTTCATGACTATGAAAATTGTACATTCACACTGAAGGCATCAAAACTATGAATTAACACATGTGGAATTATATACTTAACAAAAAAGTATGAAACAACTGAAAATATGTCTTATATTCTAGGTTCTTCAAAGTAGCCACCTTTTGCTTTGATGACTGCTTTGCACACTCTTGGCATTCTCTTGATGAGCTTCAAGAGGTAGTCACCGGAAATGGTTTTCACTTCACAGGTGTGCCCTGTCAGGTTTAATAAGTGGGATTTCTTGCCTTATAAATGGGGTTGGGACCATCAGTTGTGTTGTGCAGAAGTCTGGTGGATACTGTATATATATTGTATATAGTATACTTCTTCTTTATTTGCTTTACCGTACAGGTTTGTGCAGGTCTCAGCCTACGTTGAATAATTTTGCTCATTGTACAGGTTATCAGCATCATCTGGCCACGTCTGACCCCGGGGATTCACCAAACTCATCTACATTTTTAGCTTTTAGTAGCAGATTTCTGCCCAGTGTCAGATAAATCATCACGGCAGATCGACCCCCCCCCCCCCCCCCCGCTATCAACTGCTGAGACTGCAAAACTGATGAATGTCAGCAAAAACCCCCCTATTTAGAATCTGCACATGTGACTGCACACTGTGTGCACGGGGGTCTTCACGGAGGGTCTGTTCAGTGCACTGGGAGATCAAGCTAATCCTATATTAATATATTAAGGCTGAATAGAAATATGTCACCCCCAGCCAGATGGTACAGACCTAGGGCATCCGTCCTTGAACAGATGTGCCCGAAATACATAGACATGATGCCCTTATGTGAAGGTTCACCCGTGAATTCTCTCTAATAATACATTTTTAACTCTCTTTAGTCATTTTCCTGATCCACAGTTTAGATATTAGATTATAGAATAAAATTCTACTCCCTGCAGACGCCACAAGGGGGAGCTCTCTGTATACATTGCACTTAGTAGTGAGCTCCCTCTAGTGGTGGCTGCATGCAGAGCGGCATGTTTTATATCTCTATGTACACAGGACATTTGGATGAGTAAAAAAACAAATCTTTGATTAATCAACAGTAATCATGGAGGAACGCAGGATCTATGGCTGATGCAAAAAAAAATAGAAAGCAGCGGTGCGACAAACAGTCCTGGAGTGCACGCCGTGGGCGGTCCGCCGCCTCTCGTATTGTCAGTGAGACGGTATTATATGTACGAAACCGGAGAATGCCAATAGCCCACAGGGGGATGTCTTCAGATATCAGCTCTTCTTTGGATAAAATGATTAGAAAACCATGAAGGGCTCGGATAAGACGTTCATTACAGAACCGGCAGCTAAACGGATTCACTTAGTGTTAATTAAGCCGAGTAATCATCTTCTCATGGCCAAATAGCAGAAATATAGATGGGGGCAGATATTCTGTACGGGAGTCCGTCACTGAATATTGGGCAGAACGCTTTCAGTACAGATCTTCCATACAAAGCCACTTATGATATAAACTAGCCAGCTGCAATGACACGGTGGCCTTGGACAGGTGTATGGCCGAGCGACCCAGTATTCCTCCCAGAGCACATTATTGTGCTAGCGATCAGCGGGGGGGTCTCAGTACACAGCCCCCCATTATCACAACATCTGATAAACAGACAGGTCCGCCCGCATCCATCCAGCTTCTTATTATTGGCACCAGTACATAGACACCACGTCCAGTCCCTGATGAAGACCCCTGCGAGGGTTGCAACGTGCTGTGTATACACTGCTGCCAATAATAATAATAAGCTGGGGGATCTGTCTGTACATCAGATGTTGTGATAATGGGGGGCCATGTACCGAGACCCCCGCTGATCGCTAGCACAACAAGGAACACTTTCTTACATTCCAGTCTACAGTCTGGACTCCACTGATGACATCTTTGCTCCACAGCGTGAGGTCTCATCACCATGGTCCGGACATATCATTATGCCACGCGTGTACCTGAAGAGGGGCCCTGAAGACAATAGGGTCAGTTACCCTAAAAAAAATAATGGTGGCCCCACAACCTAATAGATAACATGTGAGGGAATATGCTCCTTCCATCCGTGTCTCACAATTACTGGAGAAGTCTAGCATTTAGAAATTAAGGGGCCCATACACTGTTTTTGCACAGGGGCCGGATGCTGTTGTTGGCTCCGGTCCCTAGATAAGCTGCTGTCATGTATAAGTCAGGGTCTCTGACATCACAACTTTCTGTCAGAAAACTGCTGTTACATCACAATTATTTCAGTTGGAAATTCTATGACATCACAACTGGTGCAGTCTGTTATTTCCTGTGACATCACAACTAGTTCGGTCTGGTAAGCTCCTGTGACATTACAGCTGGTGCAGTCAGGTAAGCTCCTGTGACACCACAGCGTGCAGTCAGGTAAGCTCCTGTGACATCACAACTGGTGCAGTCAGGTAAGCTCTTGTGACATCACAGCTGGTGCAGTCAGGTAAGCTCCTGTGACATCACAGCTGGTGCAGTCAGGTAAGCTCCTGTGACATCACAACTGGTGCAGTCAGGTAAGCTTCTGTGACATCACAGCTGGTGCAGTCAGGTAAGCTCCTGTGACACCACAGCGTGCAGTCAGGTAAGCTCCTGTGACATCACAACTGGTGCAGTCAGGTAAGCTCCTGTGACATCACAACTGGAGCAGTCAGGTAAGCTCCTGTGATATCACAGCTGGTGCAGTCACGTAAGCTCCTGTGACACCACAGCGTGCAGTCAGGTAAGCTCCTGTGACATCACAGCTGGTGCAGTCAGGTAAGCTCCTGTGACATCACAACTGGTGCAGTCAGGTAAGCTCCTGTGACATCACAACTGGTGCAGTCAGGTAAGCTCCTGTGACATCACAGCTGGAGCAGTCAGGTAAGCTCCTGTGACATCACAGCTGGTGCAGTCAGGTAAGCTCCTGTGACACCACAGCGTGCAGTCAGGTAAGCTCCTGTGACATCACAACTGGAGCAGTCAGGTAAGCTCCTGTGACATCACAGCTGGTGCAGTCAGGTAAGCTCATGTGACATCACAGCTGGAGCAGTCAGGTAAGCTCCTGTGACATCACAACTGGTGCAGTCAGGTAAGCTCCTGTGACATCACAGCTGGTGCAGTCAGGTAAGCTCCTGTGACATCACAGCTGGTGCAGTCAGGTAAGCTCCTGTGACATCACAACTGGAGCAGTCAGATAAGCTCCTGTGATATCACAGCTGGTGCAGTCAGGTAAGCTCCTGTGACATCACAACTGGAGCAGTCAGGTAAGTTCCTGTGACATCACAACTGGAGCAGTCAGGTAAGCTCCTGTGACATCACAACTGGAGCAGTCAGGTAAGCTCCTGTGATATCACAGCTGGAGCAGTCAGGTAAGCTCCTGTGACATCACAACTGGAGCAGTCAGGTAAGCTCCTGTGACATCACAGCTGGAGCAGTCAGGTAAGCTCCTGTGACATCACAACTGGAGCAGTCAGGTAAGCTCCTGTGACATCACAGCTGGTGCAGTCAGGTAAGCTGTGACATCACAGCTGGAGCAGTCAGGTAAGCTCCTGTGACATTACAGCTGGAGCAGTCAGGTAAGCTCCTGTGATATCACAGCTGGTGCAGTCGTGTAAGCTCCTGTGACATCACAACTGGAGCAGTCAGGTAGGCTCCTGTGACATCACAGCTGGAGCAGTCAGGTAAGTTCCTGTGACATCACAGCTGGTGCAGTCAGGTAAGCTTCTGTGGCATCACAGCTGGTGCAGTCAGGTAAGCTCCTGTGACATCACAGCTGGTGCAGTCAGGTAAGCTCCTGTGACATCACAGCTGGTGCAGTCAGGTAAGATCCTGTGTCATCACTGCTGGTGCAGTCAGGTAAGCTCCTGTGACATCACAACTGGAGCAGTCAGGTAAGCTCCTGTGACATCACAACTGGTGCAGTCAGGTAAGCTCCTGTGACATCACAGCTGGTGCAGTCAGGTAAGCTCCTGTGACATCACAGCTGGTGCAGTCAGGTAAGCTCCTGTGACATCACAACTGGAGCAGTCAGGTAAGCTCCTGTGACATCACAACTGGAAAAGTCAGGTAAGCTCCTGTGACATCACAACTGGAGCAGTCAGGTAAGCTCCTGTGACATCACAACTGGAGCAGTCAGGTAAGCTCCTGTGACATCACAGCTGGTGCAGTCAGGTAAGCTCCTGTGACATCACAGCTGGTGCAGTCAGGTAAGCTCCTGTGACATCACAACTGGAGCAGTCAGGTAAGCTCCTGTGACATCACAGCTGGTGCAGTCAGGTAAGCTCCTGTGACATCACAACTGGTGCAGTCAGGTAAGCTCCTGTGACATCACAGCTGGTACAGTCAGGTAAGCTCCTGTGACATCACAGCTAGTGCAATCAGGTAAGCTCCTGTGACATCACAACTGGAGCAGTCAGGTAAGCTCCTGTGACATCACAACTGGAGCAGTCAGGTAAGCTCCTGTGACATCACAGCTGGAGCAGTCAAGTAAGCTCCTGTGACATCACAACTGGTGCAGTCAGGTAAGCTCCTGTGACATCACAACTGGTGCAGTCAGGTAAGCTCCTGTGACATTACAGCTGGTGCAGTCAGGTAAGCTCCTGTGACATTACAGCTGGTGCAGTCAGGTAAGCTCCTGTGATATCACAGCTGGTGCAGTCAGGTAAGCTCCTGTGACATTACAGCTGGTGCAGTCAGGTAAGCTCCTGTGACATCACAGCTGGTGCAGTCAGGTAAGCTCCTGTGACATCACAGCTGGTGCAGTCAGGTAAGCTCCTGTGACATCACAACTGGTGCAGTCAGGTAAGCTCCTGTGACATCACAGCTGGTGCAGTCAGGTAAGCTCCTGTGACATCACAACTGGTGCAGTCAGGTAAGCTCCTGTGACATCACAGCTGGTACAGTCAGGTAAGCTCCTGTGACATCACAGCTGGTGCAATCAGGTAAGCTCCTGTGACATCACAACTGGAGCAGTCAGGTAAGCTCCTGTGACATTACAGCTGGTGCAGTCAGGTAAGCTCCTGTGACATTACAGCTGGTGCAGTCAGGTAAGCTCCTGTGACATTACAGCTGGTGCAGTCAGGTAAGCTCCTGTGACATCACAGCTGGTGCAGTCAGGTAAGCTCCTGTGACATTACAGCTGGTGCAGTCAGGTAAGCTCCTGTGACATTACAGCTGGTGCAGTCAGGTAAGCTCCTGTGATATCACAGCTGGTGCAGTCAGGTAAGCTCCTGTGACATCACAACTGGAGCAGTCAGGTAAGCTCCTGTGACATCACAACTGGAGCAGTCAGGTAAGCTCCTGTGACATCACAACTGGAGCAGTCAGGTAACTCCTGTGACATCACAGCTGGTGCAGTCAGGTAAGCTCCTGTGACATCACAACTGGAGCAGTCAGGTAAGCTCCTGTGACATCACAACTGGAGCAGTCAGGTAACTCCTGTGACATCACAGCTGGTGCAGTCAGGTAAGCTCCTGTGACATCACAGCTGGTGCAGTCAGGTAAGCTCCTGTGACATTACAGCTGGTGCAGTCAGGTAAGCTCCTGTGACATTACAGCTGGTGCAGTCAGGTAAGCTCCTGTGACATTACAGCTGGAGCAGTCAGGTAAGCTCCTGTGACATTACAGCTGGTGCAGTCAGGTAAGCTCCTGTGACATTACAGCTGGTGCAGTCAGGTAAGCTCCTGTGACATTACAGCTGGTGCAGTCAGGTAAGCTCCTGTGACATTATAGCTGGTGCAGTCAGGTAAGCTCCTGTGACATCACAGCTGGTGCAGTCAGGTAAGCTCCTGTGACATTACAGCTGGTGCAGTCAGGTAAGCTCCTGTGACATCACAGCTGGTGCAGTCAGGTAAGCTCCTGTGAGATTACAGCTGGTGCAGTCAGGTAAGCTCCTGTGACATTACAGCTGGTGCAGTCAGGTAAGCTCCTGTGACATTACAGCTGGTGCAGTCAGGTAAGCTCCTGTGACATCACAACTGGTGCAGTCAGGTAAGCTCCTGTGACATCACAACTGGTGCAGTCAGGTAAGCTCCTGTGACATTACAGCTGGTGCAGTCAGGTAAGCTCCTGTGACATTACAGCTGGTGCAGTCAGGTAAGCTCCTGTGACATTACAGCTGGTGCAGTCAGGTAAGCTCCTGTGACATTACAGCTGGTGCAGTCAGGTAAGCTCCTGTGACATCACAACTGGTGCAGTCAGGTAAGCTCCTGTGACATTACAGCTGGTGCAGTCAGGTAAGCTCCTGTGACATTACAGCTGGTGCAGTCAGGTAAGCTCCTGTGACATTACAGCTGGTGCAGTCAGGTAAGCTCCTGTGACATTACAGCTGGTGCAGTCAGGTAAGCTCCTGTGACATTACAGCTGGTGCAGTCAGGTAAGCTCCTGTGACATCACAACTGGAGCAGTCAGGTAAGCTCCTGTGACATTACAGCTGGTGCAGTCAGGTAAGCTCCTGTGACATCACAGCTGGTGCAGTCAGGTAAGCTCCTGTGACATTACAGCTGGTGCAGTCAGGTAAGCTCCTGTGACATTACAGCTGGTGCAGTCAGGTAAACTCCTGTGATATTACAGCTGGTGCAGTCAGGTAAGCTCCTGTGACATCACAGCTGGTGCAGTCAGGTAAGCTCCTGTGACATCACAGCTGGTGCAGTCAGGTAAGCTCCTGTGACATTACAGCTGGTGCAGTCAGGTAAGCTCCTGTGACATTACAGCTGGTGCAGTCAGGTAAGCTCCTGTGACATCACAGCTGGTGCAGTCAGGTAAGCTCCTGTGACATTACAGCTGGTGCAGTCAGGTAAGCTCCTGTGACATCACAGCTGGTGCAGTCAGGTAAGCTCCTGTGACATTACAGCTGGTGCAGTCAGGTAAGCTCCTGTGACATTACAGCTGGTGCAGTCAGGTAAGCTCCTGTGACATTACAGCTGGTGCAGTCAGGTAAGCTCCTGTGACATTACAGCTGGTGCAGTCAGGTAAGCTCCTGTGACATTACAGCTGGTGCAGTCAGGTAAGCTCCTGTGACATTACAGCTGGTGCAGTCAGGTAAGCTCCTGTGACATTACAGCTGGTGCAGTCAGGTAAGCTCCTGTGACATCACAGCTGGTGCAGTCAGGTAAGCTCCTGTGACATCACAGCTGGTGCAGTCAGGTAAGCTCCTGTGACATCACAGCTGGTGCAGTCAGGTAAGCTCCTGTGACATTACAGCTGGTGCAGTCAGGTAAGCTCCTGTGACATTACAGCTGGTGCAGTCAGGTAAGCTCCTGTGACATTACAGCTGGTGCAGTCAGGTAAGCTCCTGTGACATCACAGCTGGTGCAGTCAGGTAAGCTCCTGTGACATTACAGCTGGTGCAGTCAGGTAAGCTCCTGTGACATTACAGCTGGTGCAGTCAGGTAAGCTCCTGTGACATTACAGCTGGTGCAGTCAGGTAAGCTCCTGTGACATTACAGCTGGTGCAGTCAGGTAAGCTCCTGTGACATTACAGCTGGTGCAGTCAGGTAAGCTCCTGTGACATTACAGCTGGTGCAGTCAGGTAACTCCTGTGACATTACAGCTGGTGCAGTCAGGTAACTCCTGTGACATTACAGCTGGTGCAGTCAGGTAAGCTCCTGTGACATTACAGCTGGTGCAGTCAGGTAAGCTCCTGTGACATTACAGCTGGTGCAGTCAGGTAACTCCTGTGACATTACAGCTGGTGCAGTCAGGTAAGCTCCTGTGACATTACAGCTGGTGCAGTCAGGTAAGCTCCTGTGACATTACAGCTGGTGCAGTCAGGTAAGCTCCTGTGACATTACAGCTGGTGCAGTCAGGTAAGCTCCTGTGACATTACAGCTGGTGCAGTCAGGTAAGCTCCTGTGACATTACAGCTGGTGCAGTCAGGTAAGCTCCTGTGACATTACAGCTGGTGCAGTCAGGTAAGCTCCTGTGACATTACAGCTGGTGCAGTCAGGTAAGCTCCTGTGACATTACAGCTGGTAAAGTCAGGTAAGCTCCTGTGACATTACAGCTGGTAAAGTCAGGTAAGCTCCTGTGACATTACAGCTGGTGCAGTCAGGTAAGCTCCTGTGACATTACAGCTGGTGCAGTCAGGTAAGCTCCTGTGACATCACAACTGGAGCAGTCAGGTAAGCTCCTGTGACATCACAACTGGAGCAGTCAGGTAAGCTCCTGTGACATCACAACTGGAGCAGTCAGGTAAGCTCCTGTGACATCACAGCTGGTGCAGTCAGGTAAGCTCCTGTGACATTACAGCTGGTGCAGTCAGGTAAGCTCCTGTGACTTCACAACTGGTGCAGTCAGGTAAGCTCCTGTGTCATCACAGCTGGTGCAGTCAGGTAAGCTCCTGTGACATCACAGCTGGTGCAGTCAGGTAAGCTCCTGTGACATCACAACTGGAGCAGTCAGGTAAGCTCCTGTGACATCACAACTGGAGCAGTCAGGTAAGCTCCTGTGACATCACAACTGGAGCAGTCAGGTAAGCTCCTGTGACATCACAACTGGAGCAGTCAGGTAAGCTCCTGTGACATCACAACTGGAGCAGTCAGGTAAGCTCCTGTGATATCACAGCTGGTGCAGTCAGGTAAGCTCCTGTGACACCACAGCGTGCAGTCAGGTAAGCTCCTGTGACATCACAGCTGGTGCAGTCAGGTAAGCTCCTGTGACATCACAACTGGTGCAGTCAGGTAAGCTCCTGTGACATCACAGCTGGAGCAGTCAGGTAAGCTCCTGTGACATCACAGCTGGTGCAGTCAGGTAAGCTCCTGTGACACCACAGCGTGCAGTCAGGTAAGCTCCTGTGACATCACAACTGGAGCAGTCAGGTAAGCTCCTGTGACATCACAGCTGGTGCAGTCAGGTAAGCTCATGTGACATCACAGCTGGAGCAGTCAGGTAAGCTCCTGTGACATCACAACTGGTGCAGTCAGGTAAGCTCCTGTGACATCACAGCTGGTGCAGTCAGGTAAGCTCCTGTGACATCACAGCTGGTGCAGTCAGGTAAGCTCCTGTGACATCACAACTGGAGCAGTCAGATAAGCTCCTGTGATATCACAGCTGGTGCAGTCAGGTAAGCTCCTGTGACATCACAACTGGAGCAGTCAGGTAAGTTCCTGTGACATCACAACTGGAGCAGTCAGGTAAGCTCCTGTGACATCACAACTGGAGCAGTCAGGTAAGCTCCTGTGATATCACAGCTGGAGCAGTCAGGTAAGCTCCTGTGACATCACAACTGGAGCAGTCAGGTAAGCTCCTGTGACATCACAGCTGGAGCAGTCAGGTAAGCTCCTGTGACATCACAACTGGAGCAGTCAGGTAAGCTCCTGTGACATCACAGCTGGTGCAGTCAGGTAAGCTGTGACATCACAGCTGGAGCAGTCAGGTAAGCTCCTGTGACATTACAGCTGGAGCAGTCAGGTAAGCTCCTGTGATATCACAGCTGGTGCAGTCGTGTAAGCTCCTGTGACATCACAACTGGAGCAGTCAGGTAGGCTCCTGTGACATCACAGCTGGAGCAGTCAGGTAAGTTCCTGTGACATCACAGCTGGTGCAGTCAGGTAAGCTTCTGTGGCATCACAGCTGGTGCAGTCAGGTAAGCTCCTGTGACATCACAGCTGGTGCAGTCAGGTAAGCTCCTGTGACATCACAGCTGGTGCAGTCAGGTAAGCTCCTGTGACACCACAGCTGGTGCAGTCAGGTAAGCTCCTGTGACATTACAGCTGGTGCAGTCAGGTAAGCTCCTGTGACATTACAGCTGGTGCAGTCAGGTAAGCTCCTGTGACATTACAGCTGGTGCAGTCAGGTAACTCCTGTGACATTACAGCTGGTGCAGTCAGGTAAGCTCCTGTGACATCACAGCTGGTGCAGTCAGGTAAGCTCCTGTGACATTACAGCTGGTGCAGTCAGGTAACTCCTGTGACATTACAGCTGGTGCAGTCAGGTAACTCCTGTGACATTACAGCTGGTGCAGTCAGGTAACTCCTGTGACATTACAGCTGGTGCAGTCAGGTAAGCTCCTGTGACATTACAGCTGGTGCAGTCAGGTAAGCTCCTGTGACATTACAGCTGGTGCAGTCAGGTAACTCCTGTGACATTACAGCTGGTGCAGTCAGGTAACTCCTGTGACATTACAGCTGGTGCAGTCAGGTAAGCTCCTGTGACATTACAGCTGGTGCAGTCAGGTAAGCTCCTGTGACATTACAGCTGGTGCAGTCAGGTAACTCCTGTGACATTACAGCTGGTGCAGTCAGGTAAGCTCCTGTGACATTACAGCTGGTGCAGTCAGGTAAGCTCCTGTGACATTACAGCTGGTGCAGTCAGGTAAGCTCCTGTGACATTACAGCTGGTGCAGTCAGGTAAGCTCCTGTGACATTACAGCTGGTGCAGTCAGGTAAGCTCCTGTGACATTACAGCTGGTGCAGTCAGGTAAGCTCCTGTGACATTACAGCTGGTGCAGTCAGGTAAGCTCCTGTGACATTACAGCTGGTGCAGTCAGGTAAGCTCCTGTGACATTACAGCTGGTAAAGTCAGGTAAGCTCCTGTGACATTACAGCTGGTAAAGTCAGGTAAGCTCCTGTGACATTACAGCTGGTGCAGTCAGGTAAGCTCCTGTGACATTACAGCTGGTGCAGTCAGGTAAGCTCCTGTGACATCACAACTGGAGCAGTCAGGTAAGCTCCTGTGACATCACAACTGGAGCAGTCAGGTAAGCTCCTGTGACATCACAACTGGAGCAGTCAGGTAAGCTCCTGTGACATCACAGCTGGTGCAGTCAGGTAAGCTCCTGTGACATTACAGCTGGTGCAGTCAGGTAAGCTCCTGTGACTTCACAACTGGTGCAGTCAGGTAAGCTCCTGTGTCATCACAGCTGGTGCAGTCAGGTAAGCTCCTGTGACATCACAGCTGGTGCAGTCAGGTAAGCTCCTGTGACATCACAACTGGAGCAGTCAGGTAAGCTCCTGTGACATCACAACTGGAGCAGTCAGGTAAGCTCCTGTGACATCACAACTGGAGCAGTCAGGTAAGCTCCTGTGACATCACAACTGGAGCAGTCAGGTAAGCTCCTGTGACATCACAACTGGAGCAGTCAGGTAAGCTCCTGTGATATCACAGCTGGTGCAGTCAGGTAAGCTCCTGTGACACCACAGCGTGCAGTCAGGTAAGCTCCTGTGACATCACAGCTGGTGCAGTCAGGTAAGCTCCTGTGACATCACAACTGGTGCAGTCAGGTAAGCTCCTGTGACATCACAGCTGGAGCAGTCAGGTAAGCTCCTGTGACATCACAGCTGGTGCAGTCAGGTAAGCTCCTGTGACACCACAGCGTGCAGTCAGGTAAGCTCCTGTGACATCACAACTGGAGCAGTCAGGTAAGCTCCTGTGACATCACAGCTGGTGCAGTCAGGTAAGCTCATGTGACATCACAGCTGGAGCAGTCAGGTAAGCTCCTGTGACATCACAACTGGTGCAGTCAGGTAAGCTCCTGTGACATCACAGCTGGTGCAGTCAGGTAAGCTCCTGTGACATCACAGCTGGTGCAGTCAGGTAAGCTCCTGTGACATCACAACTGGAGCAGTCAGATAAGCTCCTGTGATATCACAGCTGGTGCAGTCAGGTAAGCTCCTGTGACATCACAACTGGAGCAGTCAGGTAAGTTCCTGTGACATCACAACTGGAGCAGTCAGGTAAGCTCCTGTGACATCACAACTGGAGCAGTCAGGTAAGCTCCTGTGATATCACAGCTGGAGCAGTCAGGTAAGCTCCTGTGACATCACAACTGGAGCAGTCAGGTAAGCTCCTGTGACATCACAGCTGGAGCAGTCAGGTAAGCTCCTGTGACATCACAACTGGAGCAGTCAGGTAAGCTCCTGTGACATCACAGCTGGTGCAGTCAGGTAAGCTGTGACATCACAGCTGGAGCAGTCAGGTAAGCTCCTGTGACATTACAGCTGGAGCAGTCAGGTAAGCTCCTGTGATATCACAGCTGGTGCAGTCGTGTAAGCTCCTGTGACATCACAACTGGAGCAGTCAGGTAGGCTCCTGTGACATCACAGCTGGAGCAGTCAGGTAAGTTCCTGTGACATCACAGCTGGTGCAGTCAGGTAAGCTTCTGTGGCATCACAGCTGGTGCAGTCAGGTAAGCTCCTGTGACATCACAGCTGGTGCAGTCAGGTAAGCTCCTGTGACATCACAGCTGGTGCAGTCAGGTAAGCTCCTGTGACACCACAGCTGGTGCAGTCAGGTAAGCTCCTGTGACATTACAGCTGGTGCAGTCAGGTAAGCTCCTGTGACATTACAGCTGGTGCAGTCAGGTAAGCTCCTGTGACATTACAGCTGGTGCAGTCAGGTAACTCCTGTGACATTACAGCTGGTGCAGTCAGGTAAGCTCCTGTGACATCACAGCTGGTGCAGTCAGGTAAGCTCCTGTGACATTACAGCTGGTGCAGTCAGGTAACTCCTGTGACATTACAGCTGGTGCAGTCAGGTAACTCCTGTGACATTACAGCTGGTGCAGTCAGGTAACTCCTGTGACATTACAGCTGGTGCAGTCAGGTAAGCTCCTGTGACATTACAGCTGGTGCAGTCAGGTAAGCTCCTGTGACATTACAGCTGGTGCAGTCAGGTAACTCCTGTGACATTACAGCTGGTGCAGTCAGGTAAGCTCCTGTGACATTACAGCTGGTGCAGTCAGGTAAGCTCCTGTGACATTACAGCTGGTGCAGTCAGGTAAGCTCCTGTGACATTACAGCTGGTGCAGTCAGGTAAGCTCCTGTGACATTACAGCTGGTGCAGTCAGGTAAGCTCCTGTGACATTACAGCTGGTGCAGTCAGGTAAGCTCCTGTGACATTACAGCTGGTGCAGTCAGGTAAGCTCCTGTGACATTACAGCTGGTAAAGTCAGGTAAGCTCCTGTGACATTACAGCTGGTGCAGTCAGGTAAGCTCCTGTGACATTACAGCTGGTGCAGTCAGGTAAGCTCCTGTGACATTACAGCTGGTGCAGTCAGGTAAGCTCCTGTGATATCACCTCACCACTGCCAGCGGAGTGCAAAGGAGCCTTGTTTTCGAGAGCAATCCAATACATATGCAATAAATATACAAGATGTGACATTTTTGAAGGTTAATTTTTATATTGTGGCCAATAAGTTGGCATCACATAGGAGGCTCTCCGGCTCGTCTGAATGGCTGCCATGTAATACCCCGTTTCTCCTGCAGAGGCCAGTGCAAGGGAAATGCCCAGCTGCTCAACGATCACTGATCAAGCTGAACCCAGGTGATCAGATGATCGCCCTGGTGGCCCCATTTTGATAGGGGTCGTTTCTGATACCTGTAAGGCATTGAAGGTCATCTGAGGTTATACTTCCACCTTACAGTGACCCCCTGAAGCAACAATAGCCATAGGTAAACCTAATCCCCATTTATTGTAATTACATTACCCTGATTGTTGGTGGGCAGAGCGCTGGTGATGGCGACTTATATAACCTGCCATAAATAGGAGCCACAGCAACAGGGACGTACGTGGCATAGAGGCAGATGGGAGCCCTCGTGGGCAGAGGAAGCGCATCCCTGGAGGGGCCTCATCCCCTTTACTACCGGATAATGGGAACAAGCACAAAAAATTGGACTGTAAATTTGTCCTTAGAGGGCAGGAAAATTCTGTTCTAGAGGAACCAGGAGGAAGTGTAAAGTTAGACAAAAGTATCTACATACTTTCCAAATTTTTAAAAAATTGTATATGTGATACATTTGTAAAAAAATTGGCAAGTATGTAGATTTTTGCATTTTCAGACTGACTAGTCTTGGTTCACACTGTCTATATATTAAAGGGGTTTTCTGGATTTTATCCCCCGGCTGCAGATTGTTTCTGAGAAACATAAATAAAATAGTTCTTCACTCACCCTCCCCAGGTCTAGTCTCCAGCGCTGCTCCTAGTGCCTGTTATTGTCTGCAGCAATGATGTCATGTCCACAGAACTGTAGCCAATCACTGGGCTCAGCAGCTCTTCCCGAGTTGATGACAAGAGCCCCTCACAGTTACTGAGCTCAGTGCTTGGCTGCAGCGCTGTCAATCAGCGCTGCTGACAATAGCAGACATTGGGATACTCAGCGCTGGACCGGGGGAGGGCGAGTCAAGTTTGTTTTTTTTACTGAAGCTGGGGGACAGAGCTCAAAAACCCCTTTAAATAGTAAATCTGCTCCAATGTGTCCATCATGTCTGGCATTTATCAATGAATTTGTGCAAATTTTTGGCATAAACTGGGTGATCACATGCAGCGATATTGTGGGAAAATATGATGCCACGTTGAGCAGTGGGCATTGTCAAATCTTCACCGGCTCATTCTCTGACTTTTGGAGAGTCCCAGATTTGTCAAATTTGCACCATTTTATAAATATTGTGCAAACTACAGAAACGACTTGCCAGTGTACATAAATGTGGGGCGTGATGTGACCACTGTGGGTGTATATGAGCCGGGGCGATGCTCAGAGCACCGCGGGGAGGATTACACGCCATGCATTCAGCAGCTCAGGATTTGCTATGTAAAAACGAGGCCCAGCTGCCGTCTCCAGCGGGCGGCGAGCGATGGATGGACGGCGTCTGCCGGCTCTGGTGACGCTCCAGGATGTGGTTCTTTGCTCGGCGCATCCTGTAGTGACTGCGAGGCCGGATGCCCTTTATACTATAAGCCCCCCGGCTTAGAGCTGCTGCAGGACAGGATTAAACAAACCTCAATCTCAGAAAATCTGCATCCATGGTCTCTGGATAATAATCTGTCATTTGGGAGAGTACAACTCCCAAAAATGCAGAAATAAGTCATCATTGGGAGCCATTCCCAAACTTGTAACTGTCAAAATCAAATCCTGGATGTCGTCTGCGACTTTCGGAGCATGCTGGGAGTTGTAGTGCTGCAGATTGCCGACCCCTGTATAAAATCCAATGGAAAAGGCAATTCCTCACTGCGCAATTCCCTTATGTAATATTTCTAAAGAAATTATCTGTACGATTCAAAATATGGAAGTAGAGGTTTGGTTGGGTAGGTGCTTGTCTCCCGATAAAAATGGCACCTTTTTTGTAGAGATCCGATGTGCCAGTCATGAGAAATCTACAGTACAAACTATATGCAAATCAGGCAGGAAGTGCACTGGGGGTGGTTCTTCCACATGCAGTGACACGCCCCCAGTGCACTTCCTGCCTGATTTGCATATAGTTTATACTGTAGATTTCTCATGACTGGCACATTGGATCTCCACCAAAAAGGTGCCATTTCTATTGGGGGACAAGCGTCTATAAAGTCATACCACCATCATACCAGTGTGCTGATTCAAGGGTTCCTTTCAAAGGAACCAAGTCAGGAGCTTCATGCTGCCCAAAATCTACTGAGAGAAAATATAGAAAAACTAGTCAGGCAGGAGAAGAAGAGTCTGCCTTTTAAGTTTTACTTGATTGACAGGTCCTTCCCTCTTTGCATATGCAGAGACCTGTCAATCAAGCAAGCCATGGTGGGAATATTCCAGAGGGAGCCTCCCAGCGATGGTTTGTAAAATGTAGTTGTCTGTGACAGTGGAGCCTGTCTGTATTTCATGCTGCCCGTGGTCAGAGTCCTGCCCCCCAGCAAATCGTCTGATTGCAGGTGTCGCAGGTCTGCAGTAGAGGCAGAGTGCTATACATTGTGTAGTGGCCATGAGTGGTACTGCAAGCTCTCCTCCACAAATAGTAGGAAGAATGCAGTACCATACATGTCCACTATGGAATGAGTGGCGCCGTGACACTTCCACTGAGTCTTAATCACTCAATCAGTTGATCAGTTGAGATACCGAAAGTCAGAACCCACCATCAAATATTGATGACCTATTCCGGAGTGCCCCTTTAACATTGTTTTTACTAATAGTGGATGCCATAGTGGGTCAAGGGGAGGAGGAGTGTGTGGAGTTGCCGATAATCTCATGACAAGATCAGGGGTCGGCTGACATATTTTAATGTGTTACATCCTGTGCTGGATCTGCCACGACTTCAGGCCATGACTGACTATCACATGTAGGCACGGCCGGGGTTAATAACGCAGATCGCCCCTTGTTGTAGCCGCACCACAACTCAGCATTTGCATTTCACTTTTTAATTTTGAACTTTCATCAGAATATAATGTATTAGCTTGGACTAATCTGGGGGCTCAGTGTGCACCCCCATCACATCCCTGGGCTCATCATACAGGCCGATTATCCCTCCGCTCTGATTACTGTGCGGGGTCCGTAATATAGGCTTTGCATCTGCTCAGTTACATTATAGGTGGGGCCGCAGTACCACCACGGGGTCCACAGCGTTTAAAATGAAGCGATCATCAGAGAATGACTTGTTTAAATCAGTTTTTTTGTGAAAGAAGCCCTCCTCCTCCTCTTCTTCCTCCCATCAAAGTTTTTTTATCCTCTTAATATATTGCAGTCATCATATTATACAGCACTGTGCACTTACAATTGCTCATTTTGCCTTTCTACCCTGAATGAGTCATGAGTCGCTGCAAAAGTCCTTGTCAGGGGGAGGAGGAAAAGCTGGGTGAGGAGTGGAAGAGGGGAATGATAAATGCAGGGACAAGAGACTCCATGTTTCTACATACAGCAGAGAAAAGAGATGAATTAACTGGGTAGAAAGGTAAAATGAGCAATTGTAAGTACACAGTGCTGTATAATATGATGACTGCAATATTATACAGCAGGAGGAGGAGGTGAGCTGTGACATCACCTATTGTGAATGGTGGATCCTGTGTTATCTACTGTATATCGAGGTGTTATCAGTCATTATACAGGAGGAGGAGGTGAGCTGTGACATCACCTATTTTGAATGGTGGATCCTGTGTTATCTACTGTATATAGAGGTGTTATCAGTCATTGTACAGAAGGAGGAGGTGAGCTGTGACTTCACCTATTGTGAATGGTGGATTCTGTGTTATCTACTGTATATAGAGGTGTTATCAGTCATTGTACACGAGGAGGAGGTGAGCTGTGACGTCATCTATTGTGAATGGTGGATCCTGTGTTATCTACTGTATATAGAGGTGTTATCAGTCATTGTACAGGAGGAGGAGGTGAGCTGTGACTTCACCTATTGTGAATGGTGGATCCTGTGTTATCTACTGTATATAGATGTGTTATCAGTCATTGTACAGAATGAGGAGGTGAGCTGTGACTTCACCTATTGTGAATGGTGGGTCCTGTGTTATCTACTGTATATAGAGGTGTTATCAGTCATTGTACAGGAGGAGGAGGTGAGCTGTGACTTCACCTATTGTGAATGGTGGATCCTGTGTTATCTACTGTATATAGAGTTATCAGTCATTGTACAGGAGGAGGAGGTGAGCTGTGACATCATCTATTGTGAATGGTGGATCCTGTGTTATCTACTGTATATAGAGGTGTTATCAGTCATTGTACAGGAGGAGGAGGTGAGCTGTGACATCATCTATTGTGAATGGTGGATCCTGTATTATCTACTGTATATAGAGGTGTTATCAGTCATAGTACAGGAGGAGGAGGTGAGCTGTGACTTCACCTATTGTGAATGGTGAATATACAAAGGTTTTATCAGTCATCATAATCCTGCCTCTGATGATAAGGTGTCTGCTGAAAACTCAATGAGTAAGAGTCCAAAAAAGTGCCAGTTGCCAGTTTGAAAATTGCTTACTAATTTAGTAATTACTAATTTTATTCTTTCAATAAAGATTGTAATATAAGACAAAAAACACTGCCAAATAAAAAAAATACATGTAACACAAGAATCTGATTTAAACAATAGGTTATTTTCTGATAGCACATTCCCTCTAATGAGAGTGAGGAAATAAAAGTTTACAGCATCAGTCAGTACAAGGCCGTAATACACTAAATTACAATACAATATAAAGGTGGATTTATCCATCTCCAGCAATTACTGACGCCAGAGATACGTAGAGATTATCTATACACAGGGGGCATCCTATAAGATATTGGGTCCTGCTTCTCCTTTACCTCCATAGAGTAAGCCAGAGATGCCAAATTCCTTGAAGCTGGCCCTATCTAATGTGTGGGAGTGTCCTTATTCTCACCTTAGAGCAGATATCGAAAATAAAGACGGATTGGGCATGTTGGATTCTAACATGCCCCATCCGATACATGTAACTGGAAGAGAAGGCTGGCAGTGACATAAAGAAGCTGTCAACTACTAGACAACCCATTTTTAATAGTTCTGCAGCACAAAAATAAAAAAATGTAATATCACCGATGCCGTCGCTGATGGAGGCCATGGTGCCATTCACCTGATGGAGGCCATGAGTGGGTCCTTTTTCGAATCAGTACATGTCGACGTAACTTTTTTATAACCTTGGGGAATACGCTAAAATAAGTGTTTAGACACAATGTGAACTGCACTGTATTTCTCTGTCCCCATTGAAAATATACAGTATGCATGCTCATCCGAGACGAGTGTGCATGTGTACGCATTGAAAGCCTTTACGCTGTGCCCTTGCATACATCCCATGCTGAGGATGGTCTGCTATATCCACAAGTTGCCAGTGGGTCTGATTAAATCTGCAACACAAAACTGGCAGAAAACGACAACACCAAGACGCGCGTCAGGCTCCCTGACAGCAAGACGGCTGCTATTAAATAAAAAGATTCCAGCACTTCATGAATGAGACCGACTAAATAGGAAAAATGCAGACTCTTACCTTATTGATACATATGAGAAACATTTCTGCGCGGCTTCTGCTCCAAACTATTCTCTGCACCATTGATACACGGATCCGCAATGTAACAGCGGAGGCTGATTAGTCTGCAGCGCTGATTCCCAGCTCTGCGCCAATCGGCTGTACCCTCCCGTATGTGACCAAATCTGATGATTCCTCATCCAATGGTCAAAATAATTAGCTAAAATGAAGATACTGGCAGCGATCAGCTGCTCCTGGGAATCTGATGCCGAGTCCTCGCTCGCTGCATGAATTCACGCCGCGCGGTCGGCAGGCTGCTCGCTCTATCTGCCCTGGCACGTGCGCTTAGTGCTCGGCTTACTTAGCTCACCCGCTCTGTCATCTAAACTCATCTCCACGTGCAGAGACCACAACAGACAATGTGACATATGGGTCCGGCCGGCCCTAGTGAGACTGCAGGGATTACCGGGGTCTTACTATGAGAAGAAACAGTAATAATGAGGTCGGGGACTCACCGCCATCATGGCTTCCATTTCCACGCCGCTTTTTCTGGATTCATTATTGGACACATCCCAGTGATTCCCGACAAACCTCAATGCCTTTAAAGGGGAACTATAGGAACATATAGTATAAACATCTCCTCACAGAGTATCACAAAATCATGTTTCTCTTTAAGACGCACACTCCTGTACTAGTAAGATACTGGATCACGGATCAAGTAGAGAACACACTGGAAAGTCTGAGCCTCTGCCTCACATCCCTGTATCCTGAGACACCCGTATATTTACTAGAAAGACCACCAGGATTCTGCTATCTCCATGAATGTCTGATAGTCCCTGGCCGGGAAGCGGCCATTCATTAGGAGAGCTTCCCGGCTTCCTGTGCTGCCGACATGTGTCATCTGTGTTTGGGATGTTGCTTAGTAATAGGTGTCATAGTACAGAGGAGACTGCACCGGATGTGATGGTGGCACAGAAGTGACAAGTGACATCAGGCCCAAACACTTACACCGATCAGCCATGATATATAGAGACACCAAAAGACACCAAGTGCTGAAAGTCATGAGCTGTCACTTGTGCATCACCGGTGCTTAACTGCATCCATTTTTTAGGTATTAACATCTCCATACTATATCCCGGGACACCCCATAAGACCTGCCATATACCGGGAACACCCCACAAGACCCGCCATATACCGGGAACACCCCACAAGACCCGCCATATCCCAGGACACCCCTCAAGACCGGCGTATACCGTGAACACCCCTCAAGACCCGCCGTATGCCAAGAACAACCCACACAACCTGCTGTATACTGGGAACACTCTACAAGACCTGCCTTGTTCCTGGGAACACCTCACAAGACCCGCCGTATACCAGGAACACCCCACAAGACCTGCCGTGTACCAGGAACACCCCACAAGACCCGCCGTATACCAGGAACACCCCACAAGACCTGCCGTATACCAGGAACACCCCACAAGACCTGCCGTATACCAGGAACACCCCACAAGACCTGCTGTATACCAGGAACACCCCACAAGACCTGCCGTATACCAGGAACACTCCACAAGACCTGCCGTATACCGGGAACACCCCACAAGACCCGCCATATACCGGGACACACCACAAGACCCGTCGTATACCGGGACACCCCACAAGACCCACAATATACCGGGAACACCCCACAAGACCTGCCGTATACCGGGAACACCCCACAAGACCCGTCATATACCGGGACACACCACAAGACCCAGCGGGACACCCCACAAGACCTGCCGTATACTGGAAACACCCCAAAGGACCCGCTGTATACCGGGACACAGCACAAAACCCGCTGTATACCGGGATACACCACAAGACCTGCCATATACCGGGAAACACCACAAGACCTGCCGTATACCGTGAACACCCCTCAAGACCGGCGTATACCGTGAACACCCCTCAAGACCGGCGTATACTGTGAACACCCCTCAAGACCGGCGTATACTGTGAACACCCCTCAAGACAGGTGTATACTGTGAACACCCCTCAAGAAAGGCGTATACTCTGAACACCCCTCAAGACCGGCGTATACTGTGAACACCCCTCAAGACCGGCGTATACCGTGAACACCCCTCAAGACCCGCCGTATGCCAAGAACAACCCACACAACCTGCTGTATACTGGGAACACTCTACAAGACCTGCCTTGTTCCTGGGAACACCTCACAAGACCCGCCGTATACCAGGAACACCCCACAAGACCTGCCGTGTACCGGGAACACCCCACAAGACCCGTCATATACCGGGACACACCACAAGACCCAGCGGGACACCCCACAAGACCTGCCGTATACCGGAAACACCCCAAAGGACCCGCTGTATACCGGGACACACCACAAAACCCGCTGTATACCGGGACACACCACAAGACCTGCCATATACCGGGAAACACCACAAGACCTGCCGTATACCGTGAACACCCCTCAAGACCGGCGTATACCGTGAACACCCCTCAAGACCGGCGTATACTGTGAACACCCCTCAAGACCGGCGTATACTGTGAACACCCCTCAAGACCGGCGTATACTGTGAACACCCCTCAAGACAGGCGTATACTGTGAACACCCCTCAAGAAAGGCGTATACTGTGAACACCCCTCAAGACCGGCGTATACTGTGAACACCCCTCAAGACCGGCGTATACCGTGAACACCCCTCAAGACCCGCCGTATGCCAAGAACAACCCACACAACCTGCTGTATACTGGGAACACTCTACAAGACCTGCCTTGTTCCTGGGAACACCTCACAAGACCCGCCGTATACCAGGAACACCCCACAAGACCTGCCGTGTACCAGTAACACCCCACAAGACCCGCCGTATACCAGGAACACCCCACAAGACCTGCCGTATACCAGGAACACCCCACAAGACCTGCCGTATACCAGGAACACCCCACAAGACCTGCTGTATACCAGGAACACCCCACAAGACCTGCCGTATACCAGGAACACTCCACAAGACCTGCCGTATACCGGGAACACCCCACAAGACCCGCCATATACCGGGACACACCACAAGACCCGTCGTATACCGGGACACCCCACAAGACCCACAATATACCGGGAACACCCCACAAGACCTGCCATATACCGGGAACACCCCACAAGACCCGTCATATACCGGGACACATAACAAGACCCAGCGGGACACCCCACAAGACCTGCCGTATACCGGAAACACCCCAAAGGACCCGCTGTATACCGGGACACACCACAAAACCCGCTGTATACCGGGACACACCACAAGACCTGCCATATACCGGGAAACACCACAAGACCTGCCGTATACCGTGAACACCTCTCAAGACCGGCGTATACCGTGAACACCCCTCAAGACCGGCGTATACTGTGAACACCCCTCAAGACCGGCGTATACTGTGAACACCCCTCAAGACCGGCGTATACTGTGAACACCCCTCAAGACAGGCGTATACTGTGAACACCCCTCAAGAAAGGCGTATACTGTGAACACCCCTCAAGACCGGCGTATACTGTGAACACCCCTCAAGACCGGCGTATACCGTGAACACCCCTCAAGACCCGCCGTATGCCAAGAACAACCCACACAACCTGCTGTATACTGGGAACACTCTACAAGACCTGCCTTGTTCCTGGGAACACCTCACAAGACCCGCCGTATACCAGGAACACCCCACAAGACCTGCCGTGTACCAGGAACACCCCACAAGACCCGCCGTATACCAGGAACACCCCACAAGACCTGCCGTATACCAGGAACACCCCACAAGACCTGCCGTATACCAGGAACACCCCACAAGACCTGCTGTACACCAGGAACACCCCACAAGACCTGCAGTATACCAGGAACACTCCACAAGACCTGAAGTATACCGGGAACACCCCACAAGACCCGCCATATACCGGGACACACCACAAGACCCGTCGTATACCGGGACACCCCACAAGACCCACAATATACCGGGAACACCCCACAAGACCTGCCATATACCGGGAACACCCCACAAGACCCGTCATATACCGGGACACACCACAAGACCCAGCGGGACACCCCACAAGACCTGCCGTATACCGGAAACACCCCAAAGGACCCGCTGTATACCGGGACACACCACAAAACCCGCTGTATACCGGGACACACCACAAGACCTGCCATATACCGGGAAACACCACAAGACCTGCCGTATACCGTGAACACCCCTCAAGACCGGCGTATACCGTGAACACCCCTCAAGACCGGCGTATACTGTGAACACCCCTCAAGACCGGCGTATACTGTGAACACCCCTCAAGACAGGCGTATACTGTGAACACCCCTCAAGACCGGCGTATACTGTGAACACCCCTCAAGAAAGGCGTATACTGTGAACACCCCTCAAGACCGGCGTATACTGTGAACACCCCTCAAGACCGGCGTATACCGTGAACACCCCTCAAGACCCGCCGTATGCCAAGAACAACCCACACAACCTGCTGTATACTGGGAACACTCTACAAGACCTGCCTTGTTCCTGGGAACACCTCACAAGACCCGCCGTATACCAGGAACACCCCACAAGACCTGCCGTGTACCAGGAACACCCCACAAGACCCGCCGTATACCAGGAACACCCCACAAGACCTGCCGTATACCAGGAACACCCCACAAGACCTGCCGTATACCAGGAACACCCCACAAGACCTGCCATACACCGTGAACCCCACACAAGACCTGCCGTATACCGGGAACAGCCCACAAGACCTGCCGTATACCAGGAACACTCCACAAGACCTGCCGTATACCGGGAACACCCCACAAGACCTGCCGTATACCGGGAACACCCCACAAGACCTGCCATATACCGGGAACACCCCACAAGACCTGCCGTATACCGGGAACACCCCACAAGACCTGCCGTATACCGGGAACACCCCACAAGACCTGCTGTATACCAGGAACACCCCACAAGACCTTCTATTTTGGAGATGCTTCGACTCGTCATCTAGTCATCATTATGTGACTGTAGTCGGAGTTGCTCGGTTCCTTCTCACTCATTTTCTTGCTCCTGACATGAGACGACTTTTCTGCTCCCGCTGCCTGTAATATATATCGGCCAGCCTTGGTATATAAAGTACGATCTGTACGCGCCTCATGCCTCTGCCTCTATATATCGGCCAGCCTTGGTATATACCGTACGATCTGTACGCGCCTCATGCCTCTGCCTCTATATATCGGCCAGCCTTGGTATATACCGTACGATCTGTACACGCCTCATGCCTCTGCCTGTATATATCGCCCAGCCTTGGTATATAAAGTACGATCTGTACGCGCCTCATGCCTCTGCCTCTATATATCGGCCAGCCTTGGTATATACCGTACGATCTGTACACGCCTCATGCCTCTGCCTGTATATATCGCCCAGCCTTGGTATATACCGTACGATCTGAAAATGCCTCATGCCTCTGCCTGTATATATCGCCCAGCCTTGGTATATACCGTACGATCTGTACGCGCCTCATGCCTCTGCCTCTATATATCGGCCAGCCTTGGTATATACCGTACGATCTGTACGCGCCTCATGCGTCTGCCTGTATATATCGCCCAGCCTTGGTATATACCGTACGATCTGTATGCGCCTCATGCCTCTGCCTCTATATATCGGCCAGCCTTGGTATATACCGTACGATCTGTACGCGCCTCATGCCTCTACCTCTATATATCGGCCAGCCTTGGTATATACCGTACGATCTGTACACGCCTCATGCCTCTGCCTCTATATATCGGCCAGCCTTGGTATATACCGTACGATCTGTACACGCCTCATGCCTCTGCCTGTATATATCGCCCAGCCTTGGTATATACCGTACGATCTGTATGCGCCTCATGCCTCTGCCTGTATATATCGGCCAGCCTTGGTATATACCGTACGATCTGTACGCTCCTCATGCCTCTGCCTGTATATATCGCCCAGCCTTGGTATATACCGTACGATCTGTACGCGCCTCATGCCTCTGCCTGTATATATCGGCCAGCCTTGGTATATACCGTACGATCTGTACGCGCCTAATGCCTCTGCCTGTTTATATCGGCCAGCCTTGGTATATACCGTACGATCTGTATGCGCCTCATGCCTCTGCCTCTATATATCGGCCAGCCTTGGTATATACCGTACGATCTGTATGCGCCTCATGCCTCTGCCTCTATATATCAGCCAGCCTTGGTATATACCGTACGATCTGTACACGCCTCATGCCTCTGCCTGTATATATCGGCCAGCCTTGGTATATAAAGTACGATCTGTACACGCCTCATGCCTCTGCCTGTATATATCGCCCAGCCTTGGTATATACCGTACGATCTGTATGCGCCTCATGCCTCTGCCTGTATATATCGGCCAGCCTTGGTATATACCGTACGATCTGTACGCTCCTCATGCCTCTGCCTGTATATATCGCCCAGCCTTGGTATATACCGTACGATCTGTACGCGCCTCATGCCTCTGCCTGTATATATCGGCCAGCCTTGGTATATACCGTACGATCTGTACGCGCCTAATGCCTCTGCCTGTTTATATCGGCCAGCCTTGGTATATACCGTACGATCTGTATGCGCCTCATGCCTCTGCCTCTATATATCGGCCAGCCTTGGTATATACCGTACGATCTGTATGCGCCTCATGCCTCTGCCTCTATATATCGGCCAGCCTTGGTATATACCGTACGATCTGTACACGCCTCATGCCTCTGCCTGTATATATCGGCCAGCCTTGGTATATAAAGTACGATCTGTACACGCCTCATGCCTCTGCCTCTATATATCGGCCAGCCTTGGTATATACCGTACGATCTGTACACGCCTCATGCCTCTGCCTGTATATATCGGCCAGCCTTGGTATATACCGTACGATCTGTATGCGCCTCATGCCTCTGCCTCTATATATCGGCCAGCCTTGGTATATACCGTATGATTTGTACGCGCCTCATGCCTCTGCCTCTATATATCGGCCAGCCTTGGTATATACCGTACAATCTGTACACGCCTCATGCCTCTGCCTGTATATATCGGCCAGCCTTGGTATATACCGTACGATCTGTATGCGCCTCATGCCTCTGCCTCTATATATCGGCCAGCCTTGGTATATACCGTATGATTTGTACGCGCCTCATGCCTCTGCCTCTATATATCGGCCAGCCTTGGTATATACCGTACGATCTGTATGCGCCTCATGCCTGTATATATCGCCCAGCCTTGGTATATACCGTACGATCTGTACGCGCCTCATGCCTGTATATATCGCCCAGCCTTGGTATATACCGTACGATCTGTATGCGCCTCATGCCTCTATATATCGGCCAGCCTTGGTATATACCGTACGATCTGTACGCGCCTCATGCCTCTATATATCGGCCAGCCTTGGTATATACCGTACGATCTGTATGCGCCTCATGCCTCTGCCTGTATATATCGCCCAGCCTTGGTATATACCGTACGATCTGTATGCGCCTCATGCCTCTGCCTGTATATATCGGCCAGCCTTGGTATATACCGTACGATCTGTACGCGCCTCATGCCTCTGCCTCTATATATCGGCCAGCCTTGGTATATACCGTACGATCTGTACGCGCCTCATGCCTCATGCCTCTGCCTGTACATATTGCCCAGCCTTGGTATATACCGTACGATCTGTACGCGCCTCATGCCTCTTGCCTCTATATATCGGCCAGCCTTGGTATATACCGTATGATCTGTACGCGCCTCATGCCTCTGCCTGTATATATATGCCAGCCTTGGTATATACCGCACGATCTGTACGCGCCTCATGCCTCTGCCTCTATATATCGGCCAGCCTTGGTATATACCGTACAATCTGTATGCGCCTCATGCCTCTGCCTGTATATATATGCCAGCCTTGGTATATACCGTACGATCTGTACGCGCCTCATGCCTCTGCCTGTATATATATGCCAGCCTTGGTATATACCGTACGATCTGTACGCGCCTCATGCCTCTGCCTCTATATATCGGCCAGCCTTGGTATATACCGTACGATCTGTACGCGCCTCATGCCTCTGCCTGTATATATATGCCTGCCTTGGTATATACCGTACGATCTGTACGCGCCTCATGCCTCTGCCTCTATATATCGGCCAGCCTTGGTATATACCGTACGATCTGTACGCGCCTCATGCCTCTGCCTGTATATATTGCCCAGCCTTGGTATATACCGTACGATCTGTACGCGCCTCATGCCTCTGCCTCTATATATCGGCCAGCCTTGGTATATACCGTACGATCTGTACACGCCTCATGCCTCTGCCTCTATATATCGGCCAGCCTTGGTATATACCGTACGATCTGTACGCGCCTCATGCCTCTGCACCGTATATATCGGCCAGCCTTGGTATATACCGTACGATCTGTACGCGCCTCATGCCTCTGCCTCTATATATTGGCCAGCCTTGGTATATACCGTACGATCTGTACGCGCCTCATGCCTCTGCCTGTATATATCGCCCAGCCTTGGTATATACCGTACGATCTGTACGCGCCTCATGCCTCTGCCTGTATATATATGCCAGCCTTGGTATATACCGTACGATCTGTACGCGCCTCATGCCTCTGCCTCTATATATCGGCCAGCCTTGGTATATACCGTACGATCTGTACGCGCCTCATGCCTCTATATATCGGCCAGCCTTGGTATATACCGTACGATCTGTATGCGCCTCATGCCTCTGCCTGTATATATCGCCCAGCCTTGGTATATACCGTACGATCTGTATGCGCCTCATGCCTCTGCCTGTATATATCGGCCAGCCTTGGTATATACCGTACGATCTGTACGCGCCTCATGCCTCTGCCTCTATATATCGGCCAGCCTTGGTATATACCGTACGATCTGTACGCGCCTCATGCCTCATGCCTCTGCCTGTACATATTGCCCAGCCTTGGTATATACCGTACGATCTGTACGCGCCTCATGCCTCTTGCCTCTATATATCGGCCAGCCTTGGTATATACCGTATGATCTGTACGCGCCTCATGCCTCTGCCTGTATATATATGCCAGCCTTGGTATATACCGCACGATCTGTACGCGCCTCATGCCTCTGCCTCTATATATCGGCCAGCCTTGGTATATACCGTACAATCTGTATGCGCCTCATGCCTCTGCCTGTATATATATGCCAGCCTTGGTATATACCGTACGATCTGTACGCGCCTCATGCCTCTGCCTGTATATATATGCCAGCCTTGGTATATACCGTACGATCTGTACGCGCCTCATGCCTCTGCCTCTATATATCGGCCAGCCTTGGTATATACCGTACGATCTGTACGCGCCTCATGCCTCTGCCTGTATATATATGCCTGCCTTGGTATATACCGTACGATCTGTACGCGCCTCATGCCTCTGCCTCTATATATCGGCCAGCCTTGGTATATACCGTACGATCTGTACGCGCCTCATGCCTCTGGCTGTATATATTGCCCAGCCTTGGTATATACCGTACGATCTGTACGCGCCTCATGCCTCTGCCTCTATATATCGGCCAGCCTTGGTATATACCGTACGATCTGTACACGCCTCATGCCTCTGCCTCTATATATCGGCCAGCCTTGGTATATACCGTACGATCTGTACGCGCCTCATGCCTCTGCACCGTATATATCGGCCAGCCTTGGTATATACCGTACGATCTGTACGCGCCTCATGCCTCTGCCTCTATATATTGGCCAGCCTTGGTATATACCGTACGATCTGTACGCGCCTCATGCCTCTGCCTGTATATATCGCCCAGCCTTGGTATATACCGTACGATCTGTACGCGCCTCATGCCTCTGCCTGTATATATATGCCAGCCTTGGTATATACCGTACGATCTGTACGCGCCTCATGCCTCTGCCTCTATATATCGGCCAGCCTTGGTATATACCATACGATCTGTACGCGCCTCATGCCTCTGCCTGTATATATATGCCTGCCTTGGTATATACCGTACGATCTGTACGCGCCTCATGCCTCTGCCTCTATATATCGGCCAGCCTTGGTATATACCGTACGATCTGTACGCGCCTCATGCCTCTGCCTGTATATATTGCCCAGCCTTGGTATATACCGTACGATCTGTACGCGCCTCATGCCTCTGCCTCTATATATCGGCCAGCCTTGGTATATACCGTACGATCTGTACACGCCTCATGCCTCTGCCTGTATATATCGGCCAGCCTTGGTATATACCGTACGATCTGTACGCGCCTCATGCCTCTGCACCGTATATATCGGCCAGCCTTGGTATATACCGTACGATCTGTACGCGCCTCATGCCTCTGCCTCTATATATTGGCCAGCCTTGGTATATACCGTACGATCTGTACGCGCCTCATGCCTCTGCCTGTATATATCGCCCAGCCTTGGTATATACCGTACGATCTGTACGCGCCTTATGCCTCTGCACCGTATCCGCTGCCTTGATACACTCATCCATAATTCACATTCTGCTACAATGTATCAGCAGAAACTATTACAGTCCATCAGACAGCCGTGAATTACGAGAACTCTCTACTTTCCTGCCATAAAAGTGGAGCTGAACTCGTCATTAACGCTTCGCCTTTTTCCATCAGGATGAATTGCGATAATCCGGCAGTTTTCCCGCACGCTCGGCTCTGCTACGTCTGCACAAATATTAGCAGAGTTTGACTTTTTCCTCCATATCCTGTTTGCTACGAACCCTCCAGGACGAGCCAGACATAGAAGATGACATTGACCTTGCTGCGAAACCCATCACACCCAGCAAACTTCTGCCCAAGTCTCCCAAGTGGAGGGGGTGAGCGCTTCATCTCCGGTCACAAGCCCCTGCACACATGGAGGCATCGGTACAGCATGCAATTACCTCCGGGAAGCCTTCATTGAGGATGTCCTGCAGATTGCCCCTGGCCAGGTAGGCGATCATCATCCGCGGCGGTGGCGGCAGTGCACCGTCTCTTCCGCTTAGTCTCGCTTGCAGCGTTCCCAGGCTATTGCCAAGCACAAAGAATGAGTAGCCATCAGGGATAACACCGGTCCTCTCGGTCTGCTCACAGGAGACTAGAGGCAAAGCTGCAGGGAAGGAGGGGGAGATGCAAAGCAGCACTGAGCATGCTCGTAATGGGATCTCCTACCAGCGAGCTCGGTGTCAGCCCTTACATCACTCAGACCGGCGCTTTATAGGATGGAGACACAGGAAGAAGTAACAGAAAACAGATGCAAACGTCTGTAAAGTCAGACTGCTGCGCCTGCTAGGACCCAGAAAGCAGCTGCTATAGGGGGGCAAATCCAGCAGAAATCTGCCCGATGGCACAACGGAAACTGTCCAGCCAACACGTATATATAAAGCCGGGCACGGACACGACCCGTGTCCATCAAAAAAAGGCAACGATTGATCTCCGGATGTCAGGAACGATCCCAAAGAAGTATAGGGACGATCATCTGCCCCCAAAATGTCAAATCCCGGGCGATGCCCATGCACTACCTATCTATGACCAGCAAGAGATGTGCAGCCATAATACGGACACCCTTACTTTAGAGTGCACAACTTTTAAAAAAAGTTCCAAAACTTTTGTAAACTTTTTTATGTAATTGGGTTCCATTAAAAATTTTGGACCATTTGCCTTCTGGGGTGTTCTATGTCGCTGGCTACAGGATGAGTGAACTGAGCTCATTCAGTCTTTGTCACACTTTTATCTTTTTTTTTTTTCTGAGCTCCTCTCATCTGATTTATGACCACAGGTCACATCAAATTTGAATGGCAGGAAAACAAAAAGCCGGTAAAAGCCAAAGGGTGCAACGTTTTTAATGAAACCCAAATGAAAAAATAGTTTTAGACCAAAATACAAGCATTTAAGAAAAAAAAAAAAATCTTCAAAAGTGGACAACCCCTTTAAATCTCACTCAAGGAATGCACTATTTTTTTTTTTTGCATGGTGTTGCTAAACCTCCGCCCCTATTGCAGTTGGAGTTTCCTGGAAAAAATTGGGCAAGTATGCCTTGGTCCATGAAAGGGCACAGGATCAGGGTTACTCTCATCTACAATGCTCCCCCCGTTCACCCCCGGCGGAGCCCCCATGGTCTGATGTCTTAGACTATGACTTGTTCTCATGCCGGGGGAGACTTCACACGGAAACTTGAGCCCCGGGTGACCTATATGTGCACATTACTGGAGGAATGCAGAACCGGTTGTGTCCGTCATGAAGTTGTAGAACTTTCCTGGACTTGGCAAACAAGTATTTTTCTAGTAAATATTTCTATCACGTTACAGTAATTTTATGGAAGGATCTAAAATTCACTTTATTCGGATTTTTCCATAACGGCAGCGTTGATTTTAGCTGCACCCACAAAATGACCCCAAAACCTCGTCCTGATCTCTCCAGACCGATTCACAGCGCTAGGAGCGGTCGGTTCAGTCGTCTTCTGTCCAGTTACATCTGGTGACAACCAAGCTGCCTAACAATACAACTACCAAAGGGTTGTCACCCAGCTTTCCTAGGATCCTGAAAATCTGACAAGACAGCGGTGCCCGTGTATCACAGGGCAGATTGGTGTTCAGGGCCTCGTCCTCGTACAGAGGTCATGCCGTGATGACTAAAGATGGACATTCACTTAGAGGGGTTGTCTAATTGGGGCCAATTTTTTTTTTCCTTTACTTAAATGCATGCATTTGGAGCTAAAAAATAATTTTTAGAATCAGGTTTGAATATGAATTTTGCACCATTTACCTTCTGTACCACTGTGGTGCACAGGCAATGTCTGGCGGCAGAGTGAGTTAACTGAGAATCTATGAGCAAGCACATTTAGACTGAATCGCCACAGAGATTATAACTCTTTTATCTGTCTTTTCTGGGCTCCTCTCAGCTGAGAAATGACCACATCAAAGTTGATTGTGCAGGAAACGAATAGCTTGAAAAAGCCTAATGGTGCAACATTTGTTACTGACACCAAACTGCAAGTTATATAGTAACTTAAGAGTGCTGAATGTTTCATTTATATGGACGGGTCACATCTCATGTAATATGTCTGCTATCACATCACTGTGTGCATTATGTCTATGCTGTGACATCACTGTGAGCATTATGTCTATACTATATCACTGTGCATTATGTCTATACTATGACATCACTATGTGCATTATGTCTATGATGTGACATCACTGTGTGCATTATGTCTATACTATATCACTGTGCATTATGTCTATACTATGACATCACTATGTGCATTATGTCTATGATGTGACATCACTGTGTGCATTATGTCTATACTATATCACTGTGCATTATGTCTATACTATGACATCACTATGTGCATTATGTCTATGATGTGACATCACTGTGTGCATTATGTCTATACTGTGACATCACTGTGTGTATTATGTCTATACTGTGATATCACTGTGTACATTATGTATATACTATTCCTTCTCTGTGTTCATTACGTCTATACTGTGACATCACTGTGTGCACTATGTATATACTGTGACATCACTGTGTGCACTATGTATATACTGTGACATCACTGTGTGCATTATGTCTATACTATTACTTTTCTGTGTGCCTTATGTCTGTTATCACATCACTGTGTGCATTATGTCTATACTATTACTTTTCTGTGTGCCTTATGTTTGTTATCACATCACTGTGTGCATTATGTCTATACTTTGACATCACTGTGCCTTATGTCTATACTGTTACATCACTGTGTGCATTATGTCTATACAGTGAAATCACTGTGTGCATTATGTCTATACTTTGACATCACTGTGCCTTATGTCTATACTGTTACATGACTGTGTGCATTATGTCTATACAGTGAAATCACTGTGTGCATTATGTCTATACTGTGACATCACTGTGTGCATTATGTCTATACTATATCACTGTGCATTATGTCTATACTATGACATCACTATGTGCATTATGTCTATACTGTGACATCACTGTGTGCATTATGTATTTACTATTACTTCTCTGTGTGCATTATGTCTATACTATGACATCACTGTGCATTATGTCTATACAGTGACATCTCTGTGTGCATTATGTCTATACTGTGACATGACTGTGTGCATTATGTCTATACTGTGACATCACTGTGTGCATTATGTCTATACTGTGACATCACTGTGAGCATTATGTCTATACTGTGACATCACTGTGTGCATTATGTCTATACTGTGACATCACTGTGTGCATTATGTCTATACTGTGACATCACTGTGTGCATTATGTCTATACTGTGACATCACTGTGTGCATTATGTCTATACTGTGACATCACTGTGTGCATTATGTCTATACTGTGAGATCACTGTGTGCATTATATCTATGCTGTGACATCACTGTGTGCATTCTGTCTAGTGACATCACTGTGTGCATTATGTCTATGCTGACATCACTGTGTGCATTATATCTATACTGTGACATCACTCTGTGCATTATGTCTATACTGTGACATAACTGTGTGCATTAGGTCTATGCTGTGACATCACTGTGTGAATTAAGTCTATTCTGTGACATCACTGTGTCCATTATGTCTCTACTGTAACATCACTGTGTGCATTATGTCTATACTCTGACATCACTGTGTGCATTGTATATACTCTGACATCACTGTGTGTATTATGTCTGTAGTGAGACATCCCTGTGCATTATGTCTATACAGTGACATCACTGTGTGCATTATGTCTATACTGTGACATCACTGTGTGCATTATGCTATACTCTGACATCACTGTATGCATTATATCTATACTGTGACATCACTGTGCATTATATCTGAACTGTGACATCACTGTGCATTATATCTATACTGTGACATCACTGTGTGCATTATATCTATACTGTGACATCACTGTGTATTGTCTTTGCTGTGACATCACTGTGTGCATTATGTCTATACTGTGACATCACTGTGTGCATTATGTCTATACTGTGACATCACTGTATGCATTATATCTATACTGTGACATCAGTGTATTGTCTTTGCTGTGACATCACTGTGTGCATTATGTCTATACTGTGACATCACTGTGTGCATTATATCTATACTGTGACATCACTGTGTATTGTCTTTGCTGTGACATCACTGTGTACATTATGTCTATACTGTGACATCACTGTGTGCATTATATCTATACTGTGACATCACTGTGTATTGTCTTTGCTGTGACATCACTGTGTGCATTATGTCTATACTGTGACATCACTGTGTGCATTATGTCTATACTGTGACATCACTGTATGCATTATATCTATACTGTGACATCACTGTGTATTGTCTTTGC